>NC_046161.1:99602937-99902937 GCF_011064425.1 Rattus rattus
CCAGAGCTCCGGGGGGTGGGAGATGGGGCATGGGGAACAGGACTTACTACACTCACGGTGGTAATTCTCTTCAGAAGTATTGCCAAGTCCCCATGGGTATACAAAGACCTATTCATGGTAGACGAAGGGGTTTTCCGGAAAAGGTGAAAAGAAATGTTTCACCATCTCTGTGCCCTAGCATGTGAGGGTTTGTGGCAGCTGGTCCAAAACATGAGGGCATGGGACAATAGAGAAGCCTGCTCCCAAAGGAATAGTCTGGGCCCCAGCACCAGGACCTCACAGCTGTACTCTCACACTGGAAGGCTACCAGAGAGAAAGGTTGGCCTCAGTCGACCTCTGGGCCACTTGGTAGTTGGTCAAGGTAAGCCACTAAAGCCACAGCAATTCTGTGAACAGCAAAATGGGGGGGATTCGCTGGCCACCTTGCCACACCTACCACCACTGGAGCAAACCCAATTCCAATAAAAGTTCGTATGTTCACATGAGGCAAAATCTCAGGGAGCCTGAGGCCCACTTACTTTTACAGCCAATGGGTATGCACGGGAGGCCCAGACACCAAAAACTAGGTGTGCAAAGACAGACTTGCAACCTTGGGTAAGCAAACTCCCTTCTCTGGCACCCTTAAGAGCTTCTTAAGGGCTCTTGGAATCCTAAGGTCTGTTTGCTTCCCTTTTGAGGAGCACCAAGGCATAGTCAATAAACAAGGGAGGCCGGGAGAGGCGGAAGTGGACCCAGGGGGGTGAGTGAGGAAGACGCTGAGGGGGGTTCTGGGAAGGCGGTGCCTCCTAACATGTTTGTCTTTGGGAAAGCCCCTGGGATAGGAAAAGGTAACCTTGTCCCTTAGGTCCCCCAGGGCTTCCAGCTGCATTTGAATGAGGACCCCTGTGGGTCTTTTTTCCTTTCCTTTTCTTTAAGTTTTTTATTACCATATATTAATTGTACATAATAATGGGTTTCATCGTGACATTTTCATATGTATTTCAGTACTCACTTCAAATTACCCTCTCATTCCTCTCAAATAGTTCTCATACTTCCAGTGTGTGTGTGTGCGCGTGTGTGTGCCAATGAGTTTAATTAGTTATTTTTTCACCTGCTCCTCCTCTTCCGTACTTGTCATCCATTGTGACAGGATTTACATAGGTAGGGGCTAGCTGTCCCGGAACTCATCGTGTAGACCAGGGTAGCCTGGAATTTACAGTCATTTTCCTGCCTCTGCCTTCCCTTCAATTACAAGCGTGCCCACCAAGCAAGGCTGCAGACCTGGGCATGTAGAACTTCCCATATATTTTATTCCAAGGTCTCTCCAGTCCCCCCTATCCTCTCCTTCCCACAAGTGCTTTCCCACACTGCAGCGCAGGGCAGTCACCTGTTACTGCCCATCCCCATCCCCTCCCCCTTCCGTGCAGCTGTTCCTGAACAGCTGGATCTTTGTGGGGCACTGCCCCCAGCTGAGCTGTGACGACTTCCTCTTCCGCGCCTTGACTTCTCTGTTGGCCCACCAACGGCCCCTCCTTTCACATGTCCTTGGCCCCAAATCCTGGTGACCCTGGCACCCACGAGCTACCGCAGCTGTAGGATGCCTGCACCCTTGCCAGGAGCAACAGCTGCGACTGCTCCCAGTCTCCACAAGGCCCAAGGTTGCCTGCCTCTTATCAGCACTAGAGCGAGGTGCCAGCCCTACCGGGCGGCACTCCCCTCAAGTCTTCTTGTGGCCAGGACTTCCTTCTGAAGAGTTCTCACAGAAAAGTACGATGGCCCCTAGAGGAGAGACGCTGCGGGGCTCTGTCCTGTACTTGTCTCAGCTTTCAGTACCCTACTAATCCAGCCCCAGTGTGGTAATAAGAGTGACCTTCCAGACTCAAATCTACCCATGATCCTTCTCTGCTCAGGGTTCTTCCTGACCTCCAGCTGACCGAGGACAATATCCCACAAAGACCCCAGAGGTGAAGTCCTGCCCCCTCCTTGCCCCCCTCCCTGGCCCCGCCCTGCCTGCCCGGTCACTTTCTCTTTCTTCTGCACTTTAACACCCCCCACCTCCACCTTTTCTATCTCCCCGAATGCCCAGTCTACACTTCTCTCAACACCTAGGCGGGGCTCCTTGCGCTTTCCTTCGCATACCATACAAGCCAATGGCTCCTCAGATACCCCAGTCACAAGGGACCTCTAAGTTTCTGCAAACATGCCAAGCATCTGCCAGCTTCCCCCAGGGCTTCCCACATGTTGACCCTTCTGCCCACGGCATTCTTTGCCACTTGACCTATCTCACTCTCGGCTCGTTCCTTGTCTCTTGTTTTTGGACAGTCCCTGCTCCGGACACCTACTTTGCACGCATCGAATTGCTCTCTGAGGTCTAAGGTTTATTTCTTTCTTTTTTTTTTTTTTTTTTTTTTTTTTTCGAGTTGAGGACCCAACCCAGGGCCTTGTGCTTGCTAGGCAAGTGCTCTACCACTGAGCTAAATCCCCAACCCCTCTAAGGTTTATTTCTAAAACAGACTGAAGAGCCCAGGTCTATTTGTTTCCTCCCTATCCTGTGACTAGTGCCTAGAGGTGGGTCTATCCCTTAGGAGTTCTCTTTCTGTTGGTTTGTTTCAGATTTAACTTTGATTTTTAATTTATCTTCGTTTCATGTGAATCGCATGTATGTCTGTGCAAGGGTGTCGAATTAGACACAGTTGTGAGTTGCCCTGTGGTTGCTGGGAATTGAACCCAAGTGCTCTTGAAGAGTGGTCAGTGCTCTAAAGCACAAGGCTATCTCTCCAGCCTTAAGTTTATTATTTGTAATCATGTGAATGTGTCTGTGTCTGTCCTGGGAGTTAGATCTCCCTGGAGCTGGCTGTGGGTTGCCCAACATGGATACTAGGAAGTGAATCCGGTCAATTTCAAGTACAGTAAATACTCTTAAGGGCTGAGCCATCTTTCCAGACTGATTTGTTTGTTTTTTAGTTAGCCAGTCAACTGTATTGCTCTGCCTAGGCCTGCAACTCACTAGACCAGGCTAGTTTCAAACTTGTGGCGTTTGCCTGCATTTGCTCCCAAGTGTCAAGACGTACATCTGCCTCCTTCTCCTCTCCCTCCTCCTTCTCCCTTTCTTTTTCTTCTTCCTTTTCCTCCTCCTCCCCTTCTTCTTCTTCTGTTTTGTTTTTGTTTGTTTTTTGTTTTGGTTGTTGTTTTTGTTTGAGACAGGGGTTCTCTGCATATCCCTGGCTGTCCTGGAACTCCCTCTGTAGATCGAACTCACAGAGATCCACCTGCCTCTTCCTTGGTGCTGGGATTAGTGTTGGCTGCCGCCACAAGGCAGTCTGTCGTTTCTAATATACCCAATAAAGCTGGGATAGAGAACTGGCTATGGCTCAGTGGTAGAGAAAGTTCTTAGAACTCGTGAGGCACTGGGTTCAGTCTCCGACACAAGTGAATAATGAACGAGCATTTGGTTGACTGAGGTCTCACGAAGCCTGGAAGGAAATGTCTGTAAATGCCTGGCTGACATTTTTACAGCCCAAACTCCATAAGCTATATACTTGCTCTGTGACTTCTACGTGCCAACAGAATAAACTTAAGTTCTCATCCTGTCCTATACTGGCCTATAAGGATTTGCCTTCAAGTGATCAGTACCTATAATTTGAGAGCTAAGAATAGTGGCTCAGGCCTATAATCCCAGCCCTAGAAAGGCAGAAATAGAATTGTTGAAGAGTTTGAGGCTCGTCTCATTCTGTGTTTGCTTTTTTTATTTGCATTGCTGTTTTGCCTGCATGCGTGAAGGTGTCAGGTTCCCTGGAACTGGAGTTACAGACAGTTGTGAGCCGCCATACAGGTACTGGAAGAACAGTCAGTGCTCTTAACCGCTGAGCCATCCCCCAGGCCCACCCCCACATCTCATTGTTTTATACAGAAAGTTCCAGGCCAGCCAAGGCCACATAGTGAAACTTCATCTGACAAACAGAAGAGGCGGGGGGGGGGGGACGACAGGGACGTTGACTACGATTTTAGGTAGGGTGCTTGCCTAGGAGGCACTTGAGGCCCTGGCTTCAATCTCCAACACTGGAAACCTGGTGTGGTAACATTTATCTGTAATTGTAATCGTAGGCAGGAAGATCAGAAGTTCAAGATCACCATCCCAGCCATGGAAAGTTCAAGGGCTGGGGCTGGAGATGGCTCAACCATTTTGCGCTTTTCCATAGGACTTGGGTTTGGTTCTCAGTTAACCACGGTCTGCAACTCCAGCTCCACAGGATACAGTGCTCTCTTCTGGTCTCCCTGGGCACCAGGAAGCTATATGGTGCTCGGACACACATATGAAAATAGATACATGAAAAATAATTAAATGCATTTTTAAAAAAGTTTCAAGGCCTGCCAGGACCGCATGAAATCCTACCTCAAAAAAAGGGGGGTGGGGGTTGGTAGCTCAGTGGTAGAGCGATTGCCTAGCAAGCACAAGGTCCTAGGTTTAGTCTTCAGCTCTGGAAAAAAAAGAAGGAAGGAAGGAAGGAAGGAAGGAAGGAAGGAAGGAAGGGAGAAAGAAAGAAAGAAAGAGAAAGAGGGGCTGGAGAGATGACTCAGTAGTTAAGAGCAATGGCTGCTCTTCTAGAGGTTTGATTCCCAGCAACCGCATGGTGGCTCACAACCATCTGTAATGAGATCAGCCCTCTTCTGGTGTGTCGGAATAGAGTGACTGTACTCACATACATAAAATAAACAAATAAAAAGGAAAGAAAGAGTGTGTTCAAGGAACTAGGGCAGGAGGAGTGATAAAGCCATTTACTAAGCTGTTTACTCCATTGTCAGTCACCTGAGAATGCCCAGGGCAAAGAAGTGAAAGAGAGAAAGTCACAGTCCTGGAAGCTAAGAAGTTTGCATTTCCGCTCCTGGATAAGGAAATATACCCCTAGGAAACCAGGATGAGTCCATCTAGGGGAGAGGTCACAGTAGCTGAGCCTTTGGGTCAATCTGAATTTCCTGCTAGCTTGGTGAATTCCCAGGAGGGGTTCAGGAGTAACAGGACATGTCCAAGCCAAAAGGACACAACTGGGGCAAAGGTGACTGATGGCTCAAGCAGTCCTCAGATGAGGCAACCAAGATGTTGCCGAAACTTGTGGACAACAAAACTGGAAAAAAAAAAAAAAAAAAAAAAACCCAGCTGGGTCTTGACTGGAATCGAAGTCGTCTTCATTCTGGATTTCTCTTATGAGGGGATGGAACGTGTGGGTAGTAAAAGCCAAAATGGGGGGTTGGGGATTTAGCTCAGTGGTAGAGCGCTTGCCTAGGAAGCGCAAGGCCCTGGGTTCGGTCCCCAGCTCCGAAAAAAAGAACCAAAAAAAAAAAAAAAAAAAAAAAAAAAAAAGCCAAAATGGAACCCAGAGGGGCTGGAGAAATAGCTCAGTAGTTAAGAGCACTTAATGCTCATGGAAAGGACCCAGGTTCAATTCAGGCATCCACTAGCATCCTCTTCTGGCCTTCCAAGGCACCGCAAGTAAGTGGCACAAGCCCAGATACACATGCACATAAAGTAAAAAGAAATTTTTTTTTTAAAAGCTTGTTTTGGGGGCTGGAGAGATGGCTCAGCGGTTAAGAGCACCCGACTGCTCTTCCAGAGGTCCTGAGTTCAATTCCCAGCAACCACATGGTGGCTCACAACCATCTGTAAAGAGATCTGGTGCCCTCTTCTGGGGTATCTGAAAACAGCTACAGTGTACTTATATAAAAAAAATAAAAAAACTTTAAAAAAAAAAAAAAAAAAAAAAAAAGCTTGTTTTGGGGCTGGAGAGATGGCTCAGCTCAGTGATTAAGAGCACTAGCTGCTCTTCCAGAGGTCCTGAGTTCAATTCTCAGCAACCACATGGTGGCTCACAACCATCTGTAATGAATGTCCTCTTCTGGAGTATCCGAAGACAGCAACACTGTACTCATACGTAAAATAAATTAATCTTTAAAAAAAAAAAGCTTGTTTTATGGAAATCCCAGAGATCCAAGCATGGTAGCACATGACTTTAATCCCAGCATTCTGCAGGCTGTGGCAGGGGGATCTCTGTGAGTTTGAGACCAGTCTTGTCTACACATAACAAATTCCAGGATAGCCAAGGATAAATTGGAAGTCCCTGTCCTGGAGAGATGGATGGGGAGGGGGAGAGGGAGAGGAGCCCTGAGACTTTGATGGCAAGACATGGGTCCCAGGAAAACCAGGGACATACAAGCATCCTTTGGCTTCCTGTTCCCAGCAGCTGCAGGAAGCTTCTCCAAGCCCCTAGCTTTCCCAGCTCCCCCGCCCCAGAGAACTAGAGAGAATCTTGCTTCCTGTCCTTCCTGATTAGACACACAGAGACCAGGGTAGGAACAGCTGAGTATTCCACAGCAAGCCCCAGGGAGATGCTAGGGCTGTCAGCCAACGTTTGGGAAGGCAGTGTGGTGTTTGGAGACAGGGCCTGGGAAGGGATTTCATGATCGGACCAGGCTCCTCCTCCAGCCCTCTTTACTTGCATAATATGAAAAAGCTATTGACAATTTTCACAGAAAAAAAAAAAACCCCAACTTTCTATACATTATCTTGCCTGTAAGCCTGTAATTTAAAAGAGTCTTTGTGTGTGTTACATATTTAACTTGTAGGGATTCCAGCCTTAAGAGCCCCTGAGGTTAGGGGAATTCCATGTTGGTTCAGCCCCAACTGGCTATGAGTCAAGGGCCTCCTCCTGGCCACTGACTTGCACTGCCCTCCGGAGCCTACGGGACGAGACTAGGAGAGCCTCAAGGGAGCCGCCTGCTCCACTTTTCCACTGTGTTACCTCACACCCGACTATTGGAGATCCCTAGCACTGTAAAATAGATAAATACATAAATGCAGAAATAAGAAGATACAGGCGCACTGGTCTGTGTCTGTAATCCCAGCTCTTGGCAGCTGAGACAAGAGGACAGCATCAAATTATCAAGTCTAGGCTGCATGGCAAGACCCTGTCTCAGAAAAACAAGAGTTAATTGGCTGCATAGCAAGTTTGAGGCTAGCTCAGACTACAGACTCTTCTCTCTCTTACACACACACACACACACACACACACACACAGAAACCATACCACACACACAAATACACATACACCACACATACACACATCACACACCATACACACACATGCATACACATATATACATACCATACACATACATACATATTCCGTACACACATGCCATACACCACATCACACATATTACACACACAAAACCAAGGTTAGGGATAGAGTGCCTAGTGGGTTCAATCCGTAGCATCATAAATGAAGAGAGGGAGGGGGTGAGAGAGAGAGAGAGAGAGAGAGAGAGAGAGAGAGAGAGAGAGAGAGCACTAGGTGTGGTAGCACAAGCTTATAATTCCAACACTTGAGAGGCAGAAGCAGGGGACTCAGGAGTTTGAAGCCAGCATGAGCTACATAAGACCTTGCCTCAGGGGTTGGGGATTTAGCTCAGTGGTAGAGCACTTACCTAGCAAGCGCAAGGCCCTGGGTTCAGTCCCCAGCTCCGGAAAAAAAAAAAAAAAAAAAAAAAAAAACCTTGCCTCAAAACCCATAATTCTGTGGGGCTAGAAAGATATCTCATCAGTCGAGAGCATTTATGGTTCTTCCAGAAGACTGTTTCTACTCCTGGCACCACATGGTGGCTTACAACTTTCTCTAACTTCAGTTCCAAGAGATTCAATGTCCTCATCTGGCCTCCTTGGACCCGTCATGTATATGGTACACAGACATACATGTAGGCAAAACGCCATAAACATAAAACAATGAATGGGGGGGGCTAAAACTATAATCCAGTGACATGGCTACACAGATTTGGTGACCTGGGTTTGATCCTAAACCCTTGTAAATGTGGAAGAACACCCACACTACAAAGTTGTCCTTTGTGTGTCCTTGGTTGTCAGCTTGGCACAGTTGGGAAGAACGAATCTCACTTGAAGGATGGCCACCATCTGTGTGACTGGTAGGCACGTCTGCAAAATAGGAAATACTCTGACCTCTGTTCACACTCTGTAGCATGCATCCCCACACATCACACATTTATCACACACACACACACACACACACACACACACACACACACACACACCCTACAATTTTAAAACATAGCAAAAACCTAGGGACCAGTAAGAGGGATCAGGTAAAGGTACATGATAAGCCTGAGGTGCTGCACTTTAGCCCCAGGACCGACTTGAAAGAAGCAGAGAACTGACTCCCTAAGTTATCCCCTGATCTCCACATGTGCACCAGCACATGCATACTCACACGTACTTGCACACAAAATGAATGGATGAATGAATGGATGAGGTGTAATTTTTTTAAATTTAGGGACTAGAGAGAGGGTTTGGTGATTAAGAACACATTTGGCTCTTCCAGAGGGCTGGCTTGTGTTCCCACTACATTTTTTTTTCTTTTTTTCCCCCCCCAGAGCTGAGGACCGAACCCAGGGCCTTGCGCTTGCTAGGCAAGTGCTCTACCACTGAGCTAAATCCCCAACCCCGTGTTCCCACTATATAACATGAGTCAGGAGAGTCCCGATCTCCTGCAGCGACACTTCCAGAGGAATATGATGCCTTCTTCTGACCTCCATGGCTCCTCCTCCTCTTTCTCCTCCTCCTCCTCCTCCTTCTTATACACACACACACACACACACACACACGCAGATCTTTTCTTTCTTTCTTTTTTTTTTTTCTTTCTTTCTTTTTTTTTTTTTTTTGGAGCTGGGGACTGAACCCAGGGCCTTGCGCTTGCTAGGCAAGTGCTCTACCACTGAGCTAAATCCCCAACCCCCCCCCCACACACAGATCTTTTTTTTTTTAATATTTTATTTATTTAATGTATATGAGTACATTGTAGCTGTCTTGAGATACACCAGGATCTGTTACAGATGGTTATGAGCCACCATGTGGTTGCTGGGAATTGAACTCAGGACCTCTGGAAGAGCAGTCAGTGCTCTTAACCCCTGAGCCATCTCTCCAGCCCCCCACACATAGATCTTAATAACATAAGATCTGGAGAGAAGGCTGGAGAGATGGCTCAGCGATCATCTGTAATGGGATCTGATGTCCTCTTCTGGCCTGCAGGTGTAAAGTTAATTAAACATAAAAGGGTTTAAAAAAGATAGGTGGTGGTGGTAGTGTACACCTTTAAACCCAGCACTTGGAAGGCAGAGGCAGGCAAATCTCTGTGAATTCAAGGACAGCCTGGTCTCCAGAGCAAGTTCCAAGAGAGCTATACAGAGAAACCCCGTATTGAAACAAACAAAGATAGGTCTGCAGAGATGGCTCTGCAGTTAGGAACAGTGGCTGTTCTTCCAGAGGACCTGGGTTCAATTCTTAGCACCAACATGGTGGCTCACAACTGTGATTCCAGCCACAGGAGTCTAATGCCCTCTTCTGGACTCCAAGGGCACTGAATCCATGTCATGTACAGACACGCATTCAGGCACAGTGGTGGGAAACATAAAATTTAAAAATGAATAAAGATATATATTGTAGAGAGTGGGAAGATTGATCAGAATTTAGAAGTACTGAGTATTCTTTCTGGGGATCTGGGTTTGGTCCCCAGCACTCACCTGAGAGCTTACAACAGTCTGTAATTCCAATTCTAATACTCCAAACCAAGGAGCGATCTCTCCAGACTTCAAAAATAAATCTTTAGGCCGTACACTAACCCCATCACTTGGGAGGCAAAGGCAGGTGGATCTCTGTGAGTTTGAGGCCAGCCTAGACTACATAGTGAATTCCAGGGCAGCCAGGGCTATGTAGAGAAGATTGTGTCAATAAATAAATCTTTAAAAAGGCTATGCTGTGAATGTGTTTGTAAATGCCGTCCCTCTGGTTTGGAGATACACATGTGAGTGCTGGTGCCCACAGACATGGAGGGGCTTTCCATCCTCTGGAGCTGGAGTTACAATGGCTGTATGATGTTTAATGTGGATGCTGGACACAGAACTGGAGTCCTCTGCAGTATACACTTTAATCTGTTGAGCCACTTTTTTTTTCCCCCCGGAGCTGGGGACCGAACTCAGGGCCTTGCGCTTCCTAGGCAAGCTCTACCACTGAGCTAAATCCCCAACCCCTGTTGAGCCACTTTTTAATGATTTTTTTTTAACGTATATGACACTGTCATTGCCCTCAGACACACCAGAAGAGGGCATCAGATCCCATTACAGATGGTTGTGAGCCACCATGTGGTTGCTGGGAATTGAACTCAAGACCTCTAGAAGAGCAGTCGGTGCTCTTAACCGCTGAGCCATCTCTCCAACCCCATAAATAACTCTTAAGGAGGTGGCTAAGAGCTCTTGCTGTTCTTGGAGAGGACATGGTTCAGTTCCTAGAACCCATATGGTGGGTTACAACCATTCACACTTAGGCACATGTGTGGTGCACATACATACATGCAAGCAAAACAATTATACATGTAAAATAAACAATTAAGAAAATAACACACACACACCCTGGAACTCTCTTCGTAGACCAGGCTAGCCTTGAATTTACAAAGATCTGCCCTAACCCTAACCCAACTCAGCCTCCCAAGTGCTGGGATTAAAGATGTGCGCCACCACAGCTTAGCATGAAAATCAGAAATTTAAATAAATAAAATTTAAAACCTAAAACCTGGGCTAAAGAGATAGCTCAGCAGGTAAGTACTTTCCAGAGGAGCACACAGTGGCTCACGACGGTCTGTATAACATCGGTTCCAAGGGATCTGGTGCCCTCTTCTGTCTTCTGCGGGTACTGCATACATGGTGTTGAGCAATAATCCTACAAATAGATAAATACTGAATCTAAAACTCAGCGAACAAATAGGCCTACACTTCTCGGTGCTGTGCTGTGCTACTCACAGCCACATTACCGACAGTGTCTTCTACTCACCTGTTTTCTGCCCACCCGTACGAGGCCAGCAGACCTGGGGCCATAGCCCAGGAGAACCATGCTTACCCAGCATGCAAAGGGACTTGAGTTTGAGTTTCCATCACTTAAAAAAAAAAAAAACAAAAAAAAAAAAACAAACCAAAAACCATCTTTCTCACAAAACCGATTGTTACCGTCGTATTTCCTAGGAGCTGCTGACCAGGCTGTGAGGATGTCTTCCCATCCTATAGCACATATTGTGGCTATTTTGCTTAAATAGTAAAAGTTTGTCTTGCATGCACAAGTCTGTTCATTTAATTCCTTAGCATTTTGTAGGGGGCTGGTTGAACAGGACAGGACAGACAGATATGCCTATAATCTATAATTTCTTTCTTTTTTTTTTTTTTTTTAATTCTTTTTTTTGAGCTGGGGACCGAACCCAGGGCCTTATGCTTCCTAGGCAAGCACTCTACCACTGAGCCAAATCCCCAACCCCTAATCTATAATTTCTAGTTCTCAGAAGGATCAACTGTGTTTGAGGCCAGACAGGGTTAATTAGCAAGACCCTGTCTCAAAAACCAAGATGACCAGTGAGTGACTCTGTGGATAAAGGTTCCCGTGACCAACTTACCCATCTGAGAGAGAGAGAGAGAGAGAGAGAGAGAGAGAGAGAGAGAGAGAGAGAGAATGAATGAATAACTGGACTGACCAGGGTTCAACTCTTACCATCCACATGGTGGCTCAGGGACTCAGTTCTAGGGGTTCTGATACTCTTTTCTGGCTTCCTCAGGTATCAGGTGTGCATGTGGTGCTTATGAAAATAAATACATTTTTAAAAGAAAGAAAGAAAGCAGCAGCAAATCCAAGGGCTGAGGATGATGTTACACAGTGTAATCCTTCATTGTGGGAGGCAGGGGAGTTAGGAGATTAAGGCTTGCATTGACTTCATAGTTTGAGGACAGCCTGGACTTCACAAGACCCTGTTGCAAAAACAAACAAATAAACAAATAAAATGAAAACTAAAAGGCCTGTCTTAGTGAGGGTTTTACTGCTGTAAAACCATGGCCAAGGCAACTCTTATAAGGACATTTAATTGGGGCTGGCTTACAGGGTCAGAGGTTCAGCCCAGTATCATCAAAGCAGAAGCAGGGCAGCATCCAGGCAGGCATGGTGCAGGAGGAGCTGAGAGTTCTACATCTTCATCTGAAGGCTGCAAGTGGAAGACTGACTTCCAGGCCGCTAGGGTGAGGGTCTTAAAACCCACACTCACAATGACACACCTACTCCAACAGGGCCATACTTCCTAATAGTGCCACTCCCCGGGCAGAGCATATACAAATCATCACAAGGTCTGAACCCAAAGGACATTAAGTAAGGCTAGCTGAGGTTAAAGGACAAGCTTTCAGGCAGCCATCCCCAGAACTCGTAACACATTCTGCTGGTTTTGAAAACTAATGAGCTTCTCAGTAAGAAATGATACTAAGAAATGCAAAGCCAGGGGTTGGGGATTTAGCTCAGTGGTAGAGCGCTTGCCTAGCAAGCGCAAGGCCCTGGGTTCTGTCCCCAGCTCCGGAAAAAAAAAAAAAGAAAAAGAAAAAGAAAAGGGAAAAAAAAAAGAAAAAGAAATGCAAAGCCAGTCATCCAGCCACCCAGCCATCCATTTAGCAAATGCTGATTGAGGGGTTTTTTTGTTTTGTTTTTTGTTTTTTCTCAGAGCTGGGGACTGTCCCTGCCACCTCCCTCTGGGTCACCTGAGCTGGGTGGTGTTGAACTCCTCTAATCCCAACACTGGGAGGTAGAAGCTTAATCTCTGAGTTCAACAACAGCCTGATCTACAGAGTGAGTTCCAGGACAGCCAGGGTTACACAGAGAAATCCTGTCTGGAAAAACCAAAAACCAAATACATTGTACCAACTGAGCCATCCCCCTAGTCCCAGTGTATTTGTTTAGATCATTCTTTTTAATTTACATATTCGTTTATGTGTTTGTTTATTTATTCATTATGTCTAGTGTACGTACGAGCTTAGACCAGAAGACAACTTGCAGGAATCTGCTCTCTCCTCACCTTTGAGGTGAGCTTGGTGAGTTTGAGGCATGGTGACAGAAGCTTTTTAACCTCTGAACTCTCTCCTCTAACCTGAAACAGGATGGTCCTGGAATGCACTAAATGTAGCAGGCTGGCCTTGAACTCAAGGAGATACTCTTGCCTTCAACCTCCTGAGTTCTGGAATTACAGCTATATACCCCATGCTTAGCAAGAAAGATCACCTTAGATGTAACTATACAAAGCGGTTACATGAAAAAGGATAAGAGGGTTGGGGGATTTAGCTCAGTGGTAGAGCGCTTGCCTAGCAAGCTCAAGGCCTTGGGTTCCGTCCCCAGCTCCGGGAAAAAAAAAAAAAAAAAAAAAAAGATAAGAAATCTGTTCCATACAAATAATTATCAAAAGAAAGCTGGGGCAGCAACATTATTGCACAATACAACAGATTTCTGTGTGGGGGCACAGATCTCTCCCAGGATGGTGAGTTTAAAAGCTATATAAGAAAATTCAAAATTGAAACAAAGTATAACAAAACCCAAAACCTAGCTTAAGAGAATGGCTTCATAGTCAGAAAAGGACTAAAGAGAGTAGAAACCGAAACAAAAAGCAGGTTGGTCATTTCAAAGTTATTTTCTGTGTAAAGCAGATACAGGGAAGCAACAGTTAACATCATGTTACCATTTTTGTGTTTGGGTTTAGGCAGATGGGACACTATTGTGCCAATTCAAACTGGTCTGTTTGAGATAACTGGCTGTTATTTTTCTAATCCCAATTTCTTGGAAATTCAGATAAACAGTTTAATTTCATTTTGGTGACATGGACCATTAGTACGAGTGACTCCCTTTTTTCTGGGGACCGAACCCAGGGCCTTGCGGTTGCTAGGCAAGTGCTCTACCACTGAGCCAAATCCCCAACCCCATGACTCCCTTTTTATTTTTAGCCTAGACTGTCAGAACATGGTGTAGGAGCTTAACCCAGAAACTATGGCTTCTATAATTTCTCCTTTAACAAGAGGACAAATTTGGCATATATCTATCATGCTGATATTTCTCAGGAACTCGCTTAATTAAAAATTATTGTTTAAAGTTTAATTAAAAAGTATTTTGTGGGGGCTGGAGAGATGGCTCAGTGGTTAAGAGCACTGACTGCTGGACCAGAGGACCTGAGTTCAATTCCCAGCAACCACATAGTGGCTCACAACCATCTGTAATGAGATCCAATGTCCTCTTCTGGTGCGTATGAAGATAGCTATAGTGTACCCATATCAATAAAAATTAATTAAAAAGTTTTTTGTGCATTATGTTGTGTTTGGTATGATGTGTATGTGTGGGTACACATGCCTGTGCTCTAATATTTGGAGTTCAGGGAAGGATCTGGGTGTCTTCCTCTATGCCTGTCTGCCTTACTCCTTTCATGCAGTCTCTCATTGAACCAGAATCTCCCTATTTGGCTAGGCTGGCTGGCCATTGAGCTCCCAGAATCCTCTTGTTTCCACTCTGCCAAATGCTAGGATTACAGACATGCACAGTTTTCTTTTATTTCTAACATGGAGAAGTTCTGGAGACTTGAACTCCGGTCTTCAAGCTTGCATAGCAAGTGCATTCACCCACTGGATCATTGTGCAGGAGTCCCATTCCCCACTGCACATGCGCACATACGGGGTTCCTCTGTGTAGTATTGGCTGTCCTAGAACTTCACAGAGATCCACCTGCCTCTGCCTCCTGAGTGCTGGGATTAAAGGTGTGCACCACCACTGTCAGGCTTAATTTTAAATTATGAATATACACATCACATGTGTCTGTGTGGGTATGTACACATAAGTTCAAGCTCCCCTCAGAGGTCAGAAGACAGCATGGAAGTACTGGCATTCACGGGAACCTGCAGGGAGTTTGGGGAACTAAACTTAGTCCTCTGGAAAAGCAGCAAGGGCTTTTAACTGCAAAGCTATCTCTCCCGCAGCATGGGCTGAAATTCCTGACCATATACCTCAGATCTGTTAATCTTCCCAAATGCCTCAATATAAAACATAAAAAGAAAACTGGGTAGGTTGGCATGGTGACACACACCTTTAATCCCAGAATGAAGGAGGCAGAGGCAGGTGGATCTCTGTGAATTTGAGAGCAGCCTCATTTACATCTGTAGTGACATCTTGTCTGGAAAAAAAAGATAAAACAAACCCCAAACCGAGTATTTGCCTCCTCCCGAGTCAACCAATTTAATTGGGCTGTTATGCTTTCTTCCTTTTTTAGCCTCACATAGCCTAAGCTAGCCTGAAATATGCTACCTAGCCTGAAACCTACTGAAGACCAGCCTTGAACGTCCGATCTTCCAGGTTCTGCTTCTACCTTCCAAGTGCTGGGTTAACTAAAGCGTCACTAATGCCTGACCTTTTATTTTTTGGACTAAATTTAGCTGGGATTACAGGAGTGAATCAACGCGCCTTGTGCTCCACTTTTTTTTTTTTTTTTTTTTTTTTTTTGAGACAGGACTGATTTGGAACTCTTTTTGTAGCTCAGACTGGTCTCAAACTCCCAGTGATTTATTTACCTGCTTCTGACTCTGTCTCCTCAATGTTGGGATTAAAGGCTTGCACCAACATACCTTATCTTGTTTGTGTTTTTAAGAAACAATTGTTCCGAGGTCAGAAGTGGGTGACAAATTCCTTAGGTCTGGAATTGCAGACAGCTGTACCCAGATGGATTTTGTGTATGCTACGGAGAGACAGTTTCTTTGTGTAACAACCTTGGCTGTCCTGGAACTCTCTCTGTAGACCAGGCTGGCCTCGAAGTCAGAGTCCCGCCTACCTCTGCCTCCCAAATGCCGGGATTAAAAGTGAGCGCCATCAACCGTCTGATTGTTTTATACATTTTAACCTAATAAAGTAGCCGAATTTAAGGGAGGTTTAAGCCAGCCCAAAGCATTCTGGATCTCTTGGATAAAGAACGGCTCGACGGTTGCCCAGAGCAGCCTGGGAGGGGCTTACAGACGTGTGATTGGTTGAAGAAGAACTTCCGCTGGTATTTCCGACTCTCGACCTGCCCTGACCATCGGGATTGGCTAGACTGTTACAAGCGTTATGTCGCCTGGGAGTTGTAGTTCTTTTGGTTGATAGGCGACGCCAATAAGGGCTAGTGGTTGGATGGAGACTGTTAGCGGTGATTTCGCTTGATTGTAGCCTCCCAAATCATGTCCCGTGTAGTGGTGCCCTGTCATGTGAAAAGCACTGTCGCCCTGCAAGTGGGCGACATGAGGGCCTCCCAAGGTCGGCCTGGCGTGCTAGTCGTCGATGTCACTTTTCCCAACGTCGCGCCTTTCGAGGTGAGCAATCCCTCCCCCCCTCCCCCCCACCCCCGCCCCACATAGACTCGGTCAAGGCTTCTGGGCGGGGAATACCTAGTAACTTGGGCGTTTCCTAGGCGTTTACACTGCCTCTAACGTGCCTCTTGCTTTTGCGAATTGGCCCTATTTAGAAGCATTTACAGTCTTTATTAATAGATTTTATTAAATAGACTAGTGTTTTCCGTTCTATCCTCTTCAGCATCTCTACCCGGTGTCCAGGATGTTACTGGAAATATAATTTGAACCTCAGTACAAATGAGAGGATATTTGATTTTGGCCATAGCTGGGATCATTAATGATGCAAACGTACCCATTCCGATGGCCCCTGCTACAGGTCAGGTGCAACCTAGCCTTCATCTAGGTCCTCCTAGTGACTTGTTTCCAATCCCTAGTTGTGCTTCCATCTCAGCTGACAGTGCCAGGGCCTTGCATGACCTCAACACAGACAAAGCCTACCTCTAATGAGTAGGATTCTTTCTTCGCCCACCTTCTTGGCCCTATATGCTTTGTGTTACAATATGTCATTCTCTCCCAAGATGTTGCTTACCATGGACTGGGGAGACCTAGTTAATTCATCTGACCCTGGAAAATCCGAGTTAGTGTGTTTGAGGTGGATCTTTGACATCTATATTTTTATTTACTTATTTAATAATTTTATTTTAGAAGGTTTATTTTAAATTTATGAGTGTTGGGTTTGCATGCATGCTTATATACCTTGTGCATGCCCAGTAGAAGTAGAGGCCGGAAGAAGGTTCTGAATCCCCTGAAACTGGAGTAATCCCCTGGAACTGTAAGGTGCCATGTAGGTGCTGGGAACCAAATCTGGTTCTCGCCAAGGAGCACCAAGTCCTGATCTCTGTGTTTTGTTTGTTTTCTTTCGTTTTGAACTCCATAGGTGACTCTGGTGTGCATCCAGTGATGAAAACTACTGTTATGGCAGTCGATACTGTAGGCTGCCCAGCCTCCTGGCTCCCCATGACCCTACAGTGCACTATCCTACTATTATTCTTATTCTGGACTAAGCTGGCTATTTCTGAGAGAGAGGTGGTGGGGGGGGAGAGAATCTCTGCTATTGCCAGGCTGAATGACAGGTTCTCTCACTCTGGTACTTTTTTACAAAGATGCTACTCTTGGGAGGGGTGGGGAACCTTTGAAATCCCAGAGTGGCTAAGAATAGCTGAGGCTTATCATGAACTTCTGATCCTCCTGCCTTTACCTCCCAAGCACTGAGATTACAGGTATCCATCACACGCCCAGTTTATGCAGTCCTGTGTGGTCTAGCCTGGAACTTCAAACGTCCTTGTCTAGCACCAACGGAGCCACACCCTCAGCCCAGGATATTACCTCACCTCCCTTCACTGGTCCACTTAGCAAGCTCGCCCTCATGGGGTTTCCCATGTCCCTCTTGTGCTTCCTTCAGGGTTAAGGTTCTGACCTCTGATACCATCTCGGATATGTTGGGGATGATTTGTTTGCATGACTCACAGATCTGTGCGCACTTTTTAGGAACACAAGGTTGTGTTTGGGCCCCAGTAGTTGTTGAATTGGTTAGCAAAAGTATACATTCTAAAAGGAGAAGATGGTATCACTGGGCCTCCTGTCTTACGGTGGGCTGTGTGTATTCTAGTTGCAGGAGATCACGTTTAAGAATTACTACACAGCTTTTTTGAGCATCCGCGTTCGTCAGCAGACCCTGATGCACACACCAGCCAAGTGGGTAACTTGTCTGCGGGACTACTGTTTGATGCCTGACCCACACAGTGAGGAGGGAGCCCAGGAGTATGTGTCACTGTTCAAGCACCAGGTCAGCTGGGCCTCAGCATGGCCAGGGAATCTTAGATAAGGAATCCTGCCCTTGGATTGGGCAGAAAAGCAGGAGGGAAGAGTGGGGCAAAACTGGGCTGGACTATGGCTTTCAGGCAGTTGCTTTGTTCTGTCCTTCATAAAGGCTTTGAGAAGCATTTGGTTTTACTGTAGATTGGGAGGTTCTTGGTAAAGGAACCGGGTCTTTTTTTTTTTTTTAAATGTATTTGTTTTTTGAAAAGATTTTTATTTTGCTTTGTCTTTTTGAGATTAGGGTTTCTGTGTGTATCCCTGGCTATCCTAGAACTTGCTTTGTAGACCAGGCCGGCCTTGAACTCAGAGAAAGGAACTGCTTGTCTCTGCCTCCCCAGTGCTAGGATTGAAAGCACACAGCACCACACCCTGCTCAGTGGGTCCTTCTGTATGTGTGTCAGATGCTGTGTGACATGAACAGGATACTGGAGCTGCGTCTGATTCTGCGGCAGCCGTCACCACTGTGGCTGTCTTTCTCCGTGGAGGAACTGCAAATCTACCAGCAAGGACCAAAGGCAAGTGGCTCTCAGAAACTTACTGGCTAACCCTTTACCTTAAAAGCTTCTAGCTCTGGCTAGAGATGGGGCTCTGGGGTGGGTCACAGGCAAGGTTGGTGAGACTCCGAAGGAAGCCTTCATGGAGGCTGGAGTGTGAATGCAGGAGTTCATGATCAAAGGTGAGGTTCTGTGTCAGCATCCCCTGACCTTTGAGATCACCCACTACTTGTAGGAACTGGGATGGACTTATGTTCCTGGGTTCTCCTTCTGCATATCAGAAGAGTTTAGTAATTTGAGGGTCCCTTTGATGGTTCTGAACATGGATTTCCCAGAGTCTGAGACTCAAGGGTCCTTTTCTTTGCTCTCAGGTGCCAGAGCTCTTAGATTCCGCCTCATTCAGGTCTGTGTGCCTTTGCTTTGCAGAGCCCCTCCTTGGCTTTCCCCAAGTGGCTTTCCCACCCAGTGTCCAATGAGCAGCCTGCTCCCCGCCTTGAGGTAAGCTCTCTAACACTGAGTATTAACCATATAGACATGGTTCGAATGTCTAGAGCACAAACAAGTGGGCCTCTGGCTATCCCGGGGCTGCCTGGGGATGTAGCTCCATGGTAGAATACTTAACAGGCAGGCACAAAGTCCTGGGTTTGATTCCCAACACCACAGACATTTGAGACTACACCCACGACCCACGCTCAATGTCTTCCTGGGTGCTCTGTGGTCTTTGAGTCATTCCCTCATCCCTAGTTTAAGCATGGTTCTTGTTTAAGGAATATCAGGCCATCAGTGTTCTGCAAGTCATCTGGGAATGTTACTGGTTTCATCTGGAGTGTTCCATGTTTATACCTCTATACTTCTGGGGAGAGATTCATGATCACTCTTCCTTTCTTCTGGAGCAGGGTCTCCCAGACCCCAGCAGAGTCTCCTCTGAGGTGCAGCAGATGTGGGCATTGACAGAGATGATCCGGGCTAATCATACTTCCACAAGGATCGGCCGCTTTGACGTGAGTGACGGCGTTCCTCTGCCTGGCTTACGTTGCTTTGAGCAGCTCAGCACTGACGGTCTCTTCTGTTGCAGGTGGACGGCTGTTATGATCTGAATTTACTCTCCTACACGTAAGCAGCAGCTTCTACTGGAGACATTGGCCTTCTGTGCCCATCTAGGTGGGGTTTGGCCACCAGAGGCCGAAGCACGTTCCCTGTGCATCCAAGTTCTATCTGGGCAAAATCTACAGATTAGGAATTCTTGACATCCATCCAGTTGTTTTAGCATGAATTCCTCGTGGGGGGGCACTTTCTGCCTTTGACTGTCCGACATGTAAATCCAGTCTCTTCCTCTCAGAATTCACCGGTTCGAATTAGAATCCTTGAATCCTTGAGCTCCTCTGGATTGTCCTGTCAATATGCACACCCCAGTCCTCTACCCCTCCCCCCATTGCCAAGATAAACCTGTCATATGTAGCTGAGGAACACATTGCTGTTTTGACACTCCTGACCTGGGAAGCTTGGGGAGGACACACCCTCTATTCCCACCTCCCCCCCAGCCCCCCTTTTGCTAATAGCCTTTGTCATTTCATCTTAGCGTTTTGTGAGTTCAAGAACAGCCTAGTCTACACAGTGAATCCCAGGCCAATTAGGGCTACATAGTGATACTTCATATTAAAAAAGAAAGAAAAGGAAGGAAGGAAGAAAAAGAGAAAGAAAGGAAAGAAGAAAGAAAAGAGCCCCCTTTGAAATTGTCTGCTACCAGCCTAGGGTGTGAAGATGAGATTCCTGGGAGCTTGAATGCTTATGTCCTTAGGCTGGCTCCTGAAAAGTGTCCTGTGTCAGTTCTGGGCAGGTGCTGTTGGCACAGCCGGGGGCGGAGAACAAGTCCTCCTTCCCTCCGGCCTGTTTGTCATCAGACTCAGCATGAAGCACTTCCGTGTTCCTCTTCCCTTCTCTCAGTTGCTTCTGCCCATCCTGCCCAGAGTGACGAGAAAGCAACCCTGGGGGAGTGCGTCCAAACAAACGTCTCACTGATATTCACTGAGGCTGAGGCTCTCCATTACCCCAGAGCAACCACTAAATGAAGACGACTGCTGCTCTTTCCCGTGATCAAACCGCTTCCCTCTAGTTCTTCCTGGGAACTATTCTTAAGCTATGCTGCAAGGTGTCTCAGAACTGGAAAACTGCACATGAGTAAGTGCAGCAGTTCTGGGAAAGTCTGTCCACCTTTTGATAGCTACCCTGCATTCTTGCAGTCAGCCCTCTTAAAGGTCCTGTCTTCAGCTACAGGACGGTAGTTTAAGCCCCACTCAGTTTTTTTGTTTTTTGTTTTTTGGGTCTTTTTTTGTTTGTTTGTTTTTTCTTTTCTGAAAGGATAATTAACACCGTCCTGTGTTCAGGGAACAATGGTCCTCAGAAGGAATGAGTAAAGAGGGTCCTGAGGTGGCAGGGACTGTGCATAATGCACAGCTGTGTCCCTAAGTTCCCAGAGCAGGAGCTAGAGTGCAGCAAGATCAATAAACACTTGTGGAATACATGGCTGTGTTGGCTGCTTGTGCCTATGGGGAGAGCTAGAGACCATTATAAAAGACTAGGCCGCTAGGGTATGGTGCTGGCCCAGAGGGCTTCACCCCCTAGTGATCGCTCCACCTCCCACTGCTATTTGACCTGAATGTGTAATTCAGGCTTTTCTGCTGTTTGGAGAACTTTAACCTTCTGGAGGCAGGGAGTTCTAACCCCCAATTCTGGTTCTAGGCAGTCTATTCTGCTTCGAACCGCCTTTGATTAGCATGAGGAAGAGCCTGAGGCCATCCAGAGTCCGCCTCAGTTTTAAATCCCAGCCTGCCCTATGGGCTTCCCGCCCCTTTCCCATCCCCTCCAGACTAGAAAGACCTGTCCAAGCTGAGGTTTGGACTACATCTCCCAGCGTGCCTGGCAGAGTAGTGGCCTCAGTGTGCCGGCTGCACCAGTTGCGGGTGACAATGCAGCGGACAGTCAGGGTGGTAGCCCCTCTGGGTTTTCGTCTTCAGGCACAACCCTTGGTCCAGAGTCGTCCGTTCAGTTCTGTACAGGTGGGATAAAGGGTGCTGGAGTTTGTTACTGGTCTTGGAGAGTGGGGGAAGGAAACTGATGGTGAATGGGGCCCTGATGGCATTAAGTCTGGCTGTCCACAGGATGGACTCCGCAGGACTCCACTCTATGACTTCCACCTAGCCCATGGAGGGAAAATGGTGGCGTTTGCAGGGTGGAGTCTGCCTGTGCAATACCGGGACAGTCATGTTGATTCACACCTGCACACACGCCGTCACTGCTCTCTCTTTGATGTGTCCCACATGCTACAGGTGAGTCTGGGAGGATTGGGCCTTCTTCCCGTCTACAGCACTGCACTCTGCAGCTCTGTTTGAGGATATCTTTTTTTTTTTTTTTTTCCGGAGCTGGGGACCGAACCCAGGGTCTTCCGCTTGCTAGGCAAGCGCTCTACCACTGAGCTAAATCCCAACCCCTGTTTGAGGATATCTTAGACAAGTCTTAGGGACTGTAGAGAGCTAACTCGGGAGATCCGATGATGATATATCTTTGATCTCTCCTGCCTGCTCCTGCGGTGTGTTTTAATGCCCTGGGGCTTGCTAGAGCAGACATAGAGTGGTTGGTTTGGAAATTGGTTGGGTATCTCAGTAAGGTGGTAGGGCCTCTTGAATTCTTAGACCTTGCTGGGAGGGATAGAGGAATTGAGAAGGTAGGACCTCTGCCCCATCCAGAACCAAAAGACTAATCAGTCACTTCTGGGTGGTCTGTGTTGTGGGAGGCCAGAGAATGCTTGCCTTGCAGCCTTTTAGATTCCAGATATTGCAGTGGCCTGGGGCTTCCCCTATTTCCCCTAGACCAAGATATTTGGCTGTGACCGAGTGAGGCTGATGGAGAGTATAGTGGTTGGAGACATTGCGGAACTAAGGCCTAACCAGGTAGGCCCATTTTATTTCTTCTCAATGGGTGTTTCTCGTCATGAGCCAGTAAACAGCTTAAGTCTTTGCCTCAAGTGTAAGAGGCACAGAGACAGGCCTTGATGGGTCTTTGGGTCATTTTCGGATATTCAGACAGCTTTGGAGAAGCACTATCCCAGCCTTACTCCACTGGGAGGCCAGAGACCACCATTTATATTCCCTGACCTCTCATGCTGCCTATATCTTTGCTAATTAATAAAGTGGCATCTTCCATCTTCCATCCATCTTCTAGGCATATACTAAGGCACTGCTCTGGACCTGCTGAACCAGAACCTTGGTTTTACCAAGATCCCTAAGTGGTTCATGTGATCTATCAGTCTCAGATTTTGTCCATCCAGTAGCAAGGCTAAGGCCAACTTACGATGTGTTTTTTTTTTTTAAAGATGTATTTATTATATTTATATGAGTACACTGTAGCTGTTTTCAGACATACCAGAAGATCCCATTACAGATGGTTGTGAGCCACCATGTGGTTGCTGGGAATTGAACTCAGGACCTCTGGAAGAGCAGTCAGTGCTCTTAACCGCTGAGCCATCTCTCCGGCCCCACATGTGTTGTTTTTTTTTAACACGTTGCTGAAGGATGTGGTGGGAGCCTGTGATATCATGAAGGTGGTTTTTGAAGCCACAGAAGTTGGAGTGGGTGGAGTTACTGGGTAGGGAGAAGCAGTAGTTCCTAGGTCTCATAGAGTCAGAATGAAATGGGTTTCTAAGAACCGAGTAGTGAGAGAGCCGAAGGTCCCATTAGTCTGGGGAGACTTCCCCCTAAGATGGGAGGGGTGAGGATTTACTTGACAGATGAAGACCGAAGGCCCTAGCCTTATCCCTTTCACCCAGGGCTGTGTTCATGAGTTTGTGGTAGCTGAATGGATTTAAGTATGTTTCCGGCTCACGCTTGTCTTTGACTTCCTGGACATGGAGACAAAGGATACTCTGCTTTACTCATAGGGAACGCTATCTCTGTTTACCAATGAAGCTGGAGGCATCTTAGACGACTTGATTGTGACCAATACTTCTGAGGGACACCTGTATGTAGTATCCAATGCTGGCTGCTGGGACAAGGACTTGGCTCTCATGCAGGTATAGCTGCTGTGCTTTATTCTAGGTACTTTGTGTTATTTGTTTATAAAGAAGTTCAGTGTAGACAGGGGCTCAGAAAATGACTCTGGGGCTGGAGAGATAGCTCAGTGGTTAAGAGCACTGACTGCTCCTCCAGAGGTCCCAGCAACCACATGGTGGCTCACAACCATCTGTAATGAGATCTGATGCCCTCTTCCGGTATGTCTGAAGACATTTACAGTGTACTTATATATAATATATAAATCTTTTTTAAAAAAGAAAGAAAATGACTCTGAATAAAGGAACAGTCAATAGACTGAAGAGTAGGCCCTCTCTGGTACACACCAGAGTTTGGAGATGGGAACTAGAGGAGGTGGAGAGATAAAGCTCACCCTGAAATGAGCATCTTCTGTTGAGGGGAAGGGTCTGCAATGTCCAGTCTATAGTGGGAGCTCAATAATGGTCGCAGACACTTGTGGTTTGCCCTGGAGTTATCTGTATTTTGATGCTAATTCCACTGCCCCAAGGATAGTTGCCTAGTCTCGCACTCGGGAATCAGGTGACTTCATCAGAACCTTCTCCCCATTGAATTTGTAAAATACAGGTGAGGGGCAGGTACAGGATAGAAGGAGGCCTGTCATTGGAGGAGAAGGAAGGATGGGTGGGAGAAAAGTTTGAAGGAAGAGGAGGAGACTGGAACGGAGAGGAGAAAGGAGGAGAGGAGAGGGAGGAGAGAGAAGCTGTGGCAGCACAATATGGTGGGTGACGTTAAGACTGTCAGACTTTACAGGTTGTTACAAATGTTCTTAAGGGATGGATGGTACTGGGCTTTGTATGTTTAAGTGGGCAATTATATCTTACCAATTGGGTCAAAGATTATTGTGTTGTGTGGTCTTTGATGTGTAGATTTAAGTGTAATGGAGTGCGGGGCGGCTGGTCTGGGCCACCATGGAGTTGGGATGTGTTTCTGCCAAGATATCTAGCAGATATCTTGGGGCACTGAGGTGCCAGACCTAGCGAGGTAAAAGACAAGAATACTTTTTTTTTTATTTTTTATATTTTTACAACAACAGACACTGATGTGTTTCTGTTTTATGTTTCAGGACAAGGTCAGGGAGTTCCAGAACAGGGGCCTTGATGTAGGCCTGGAGGTGATAGATAATGCCCTATTAGCTCTGCAAGGTGAGAGTGCCGGGCTGGACCTACTCTGCCTGCCTGGCTTTATTTGCATGGAAGCTATAGAGGAGGGTATGGATGGTGTGATGTTTTACACCACAACTCCAGAGTTAAGCATTGCTTCTCCTTCACCTCCTGCAAGGCTGTCCATGGGTTAGGGACAAGGGCATTCTCCCTCCGCTTGCAGAATCGGACTTGCTTGGGATCTGTTCTGCTTCCTAAATAAGGGCTGTAGTCCAGGGGGTGTTGGGCCCGACTTCTTTGGTTGTTCTCTTTGGGCCAGGACCCACTGCAGCACAGGTCTTACAGGCTGGGGTGACAGATGATATGAGGAAACTGCCCTTCATGACCAGTGCTGTGATGGAGGTGTTCGGTGTGTCTGGCTGTCGTGTGACCCGCTGTGGCTACACAGGAGAGGATGGTGTTGAGGTGCGTCAAGAAGTAGTTATTCTACATGGTATCACATCCCTGAGCAGGAACATCTTAATTCAAGATGGCTAGGTTTTCATGGTGAATTCCAGGCTAACCAAGACTACATAGTGAGAGCCTAGCTCAAAGGAAACAAAGCCAAAACAAAATCCTAAGACAAGTATAGTTGTAAAGCCTTGATCAGACAGTACATGCCTATAATCCCAGAACCCGGGGAATAGAAACAGTAGAATCATAAATTACAGGCCAAGCTTGGCTAACTGTCTCAGAAAGAGGCACAGGAGTGGGGGAAATGGGGGATAGACTGCAGGGGCAGAGAGTTTTACTCCTACGTGACCAAAAGTGGTAAAAGGAGTGACAGGATTCAAGACACTGCCCATCTGCTCTCTGTTCCTTCGTGCAGATATCAGTGCCAGCGGCAGGAGCAGTCCACTTGGCCACTGCTCTGCTGAAAAACCCAGAGGTAAAGCTGGCAGGACTAGCAGCCCGAGATAGCCTGCGCCTGGAGGCTGGCCTCTGTCTGTATGGGAATGACATCGATGAACATACCACACCTGTGGAGGGCAGCCTCAGCTGGACAGTGGGTGAGCTGGGCTGGCCTTCAAGGGGTCCTGAGAGCTAGAATACCCTTTAGTAAAACCAGCTGGCCCATGACTGTTCCTGAGGTTGTATAGGCTGGAAGGGGTGACTCAGCCTTGCTGCACTTTCATTCCCTGAAGGGGCTACTGTGGCTTTGCCTATTATAAACTGAGGATCCTACATATGGCTTCCAGAGGGTGGGTGATGGTTGGTTGGCTGACTAATTTGGGGGAAGAATAGAGCCCAAGAGTCCAAGTGATGTTTGATGGCTGCCACTTGGGGTCTTAGTAGTAGTGAAGACTTCCTGTGCTTAGGGCTCTTGGACTACGGCTTATAATCTGGTGTGTTATGTTCCAGGAAAGCGCCGCCGAGTTGCTATGGACTTCCCAGGAGCCAAAATCATCATCCCCCAGCTGAAGGGTGAGGTGCAGCGGCGACGTGTGGGGTTGATATGCGAAGGGGCTCCAATGAGAGCACACAGTCCTATTTTGAACACAGAAGGCGCAGTGATTGGTAAGTGGTCCAGGATGGGGACACTGGCTGGCAGGGTGTCTCGGATAGGGATATTGAGCTGGCAGAGTGGTGTTAACCTATGGCCTATGCCTGGACAGGTACAGTGACCAGTGGCTGCCCTTCACCCAGCCTGAAGAAGAATGTGGCGATGGGTTATGTGGCCTTCAAGTACAGTCGGCCAGGGACACAGCTGCTGGTGGAGGTTCGGCGGAAGCAGCAAATGACGGTGGTTAGCAAAATGCCCTTTGTGCCCACGAAGTACTATACTCTCAAGTGAAAAGCCCGTCCTCCCGGAGTGTTTCTCTAGAGGGCTTTCCATAGTGCTTAGTCAGATCAGTGGAGTAGCACTCCCTCCCCGGCGTGGAAGCTGAATGAAGTTTGCTGGGTCTGCTTAGGGGTGGGGGAGAGAATCCCATCTAGACTCTCCCTTACGAGCCACTCCAATTTTAGGGCCCAATTTTTCAATGATGAATCACCATACTTAATGTTTGTCCTATTTTAGTCCACAATCCCACTAACCTTCATCTGCCTGGTGCTGGCTATGGAACAAAGGTTTGCTCTGTGTGGAGGATAACACCTGTCCCACCTACCTCACTATGGCTTCCCTAATTTCAAAGGACTATTACTGTGGGCAGTGTGGGCTTAGGCACCTTCTCCACTTTGCTTTCCATGAATGTACACTGAAGCCTTTTCTTAGATAGAAATGACTCCTGACTCTGTGTTGGCTGAGGCTGTTCCTGTGTGCAAACATAGGGATGGCTAAGCAAACATGGGACTCACCCTTCCACATTCCCTAGTCAGCCCAGCCTGCTGTGCAGTCAAGACATGGCAGGGTTAGTACTTGCACTGACCTCGGTCAGCTGTTGTCAGTAATTATACTTTACTAACTCTTTTTTTTTTTTTTCTTTTTTTTCCGGAGCTGGGGACTGAACCTAGGGCTAAATCCCCAACCCCCTTTACTAACTCTTGAAAATTAAAGTTTCTTTCCTTCTTATTTGCCATGGTCTCTAGCTTTTTTGTTGTCTGGTCACTGGATTTCTGGGGTATCTTCTTAGCTCCCAAGACAGACTCTGAGTAGGATCTCCTTGAAAGGGGCCAGGTATATGTGACTAACAGGAGCGTGAGTGGTGTGCTGGTATATCCCTGTAATCCTAGCACGTGTGAGTTGGAGACGCGAGTATTGAGAGGTCAGGATCATCTTTAGCTATATATTGAATTGAAAGCCAGCTTGGAAAACATGAAACACTAACTCAGCTCCCCCAATCTCTCCTACTCCCAAGTGCCCAAAAACCTAATGGGGATACTGCCCCTGCTGGGCACCTCACCACCGCTCTAGTGAGCTGGTGCCACTTCTTCACCTCTGCAAATTGCTGTATGCTGGATCTAAGGGTAACAGACCCAAGATCCTTACCAGTTGCCCATAAGTACACAACATTTGTCCTGTTTGAATAACCACACCACTGGTGCACTTCTGTGTTTAATAAGTCACATCTTCAGTTGCTCCTGGGGTGGAATGTGAGACCTTGACTCTTGTAGTGATGTCAGAGGGTGGGCATGAGGCTGTGAAGAACATCTTTCTGCCACACAGATGACATCTCTGGAGTAGGTACATGTGCACGAGGAGCTCCATACAGTTTCACCCACAGTACACCTGCTACAAAGTCCCTGTAGGCAATGGCTGCCAGGTGGCTATGTGACATCTAACAAAGACAGTGGACACCTGAGGTAGC
Organism: Rattus rattus; assembly: GCF_011064425.1. NCBI lineage: Eukaryota > Metazoa > Chordata > Mammalia > Rodentia > Muridae > Rattus > Rattus rattus. Next base: position 99,630,962 of record NC_046161.1, read on the forward strand.
TAGTAGCCCAGCAGAGACAGGAGTACAACCATTAGAGGAGGCAGATCCAAGACCACAATGCTCTTAGGAACCATAGTGCTCTCAGGATGTGGTGTTTTCATGGGGACACTGGCCACCCACCCCCTTGGGGGAGGGTCCACAACTATCTGGCTTGCAGCTCACTCTTACTGATAGTCCTAGGGGCTAAAATGATGCTGGTGGACTCTCAGGGCGAGGCCCTTCTCAAGATGGGAAGTAATAAGGCAGCAGGGCACAATGAAGTCACTGCACTAACTGCTTAGTACCTCCCTAGGCGGGGACGAGTACAGACCAACGAAGCCTGTGGGTACTGAAACAGTGGAGAAGCTAGCCAATGCCAGGGGCTCTTAGTGAGATGTCTCAGGAACTCAACTTGTCCTCAAAAAGAACAGAAATAAGTCCATTGGGAAGTGATAACTTCCTCGCCTGCCTCAGACCTGGACAATTCTAGATGGGCCAGGGAGGGACAGGTTTGGTGCTTCATCCAGGCCAGGATTAGCTGGCTTTCTGCCTACAAAGCGAGGCCAAGGAAATCAGGGCCCATGGGAGAATGGACTTTCCTTCTAAATCTCAGAACTGGCCAACCTCAAGATTTCTCTTACAAAGACAAACTACTCTTAAGATCACATCCCCAAGGGGATGAGTAAGTCAGGAAAAAGCCAAGGTGAGAAAAGGGACTACTGACCTCCTCAACCAAAATGTTTCTCAGCTATGACCTTGACAAGAAGGCTTTCCGTTTGTTGGAGACAAACTTCACCTGCCCAGTACCTGACGCTGTTGGAGGCAAGGCTGAGGGCAGTGGAGGCTCACCCTGGGAGCATCATGGTACTCCAGTCCCCCAACCCCAAGCCCTCTGCAGTTGCCTAAGGGGTCTGGACAGCAGCAAGGTACAACACAGGAGCCAGCAGACCCAGCGATATCTCTGGAGACCCTTCTCCTGCTGCCTTCCCTTATTCTCTGTGAGTTTTGAGAGCTTCATTTGCTGCCATTTCCCTGAAAGTAATAGAGAGAAGCAAGGTTATTTAATCGATAGCAGAATAGCCCCTGACATTGGTTCTTCTGTAGCCACTTCTTCGCTAAGCTGGGCTCAGTACAGCTTACGGTAGAATCTAGACTTCTTTACTGATCTCTCACGGTCTTTGCTGGGTCTGCCATTTTCCTATCTTTTAGTGCTTAGCTAAGACAGTGGCGATCTTCCTAAACCACGTCTTGCTTTCACTCTTGAAGCCCTTTGTCTACTTGCCATAAGAAGGAAGTTATAAAAGCAAATTAGATTAGGCTACTGACTTGCTGAATCAGCCCCTCAGTTGTTCAGAGTTCACAATCACAGCCTGATCTAGAATCCTAAAGTTACATTTCCCCTTGCTACTGGGCCTTGTTTTTCCCATTTTTTTTTTCTTATGCAGTATTCTGTGCTGCTTTTTTTCTCTTTGGTCTCAGCTGAGGTATTAAGAGGGGAAGAGGGCGCCCTGGGGCCTTTGCATTTGAACTTCTTTCTCTTATAAATCTCTTGCTTCCCCTGAATCTGAGTGAGTAGAATCTGAGTTGTCCTTGTTTTCAGGCCTACTGTGACCTCTGCCATCCGGTAGAAGCTCAGAGATTAGCTGAATGAAATGTCCTGATAAGTAAGCTGTTGTTTTTAGAGATTAGGAGGCTGACTTGATGAGGTCGTATGCTAAGAATAGAGACTGGTAGGCTGGAGGTTATAGCTGTGTTCAGTACTTGCCTAGAATAGATGTTCTTGCTTTCCTAACGAAGGACTTCCCAACCAAGGGAATTGTTTCCAACAGACCTGTCACTTCATCTTTCTGAAATTATGGTAACACTACCATCCATCCCCACTGAATATGCTGATGAGAGGCTCTAAAGGCACTGGGAACCCCCAATTGGAATCCTGAGCTCTACCTTTAGACTCGGAGGATTCTCGCAAAGGCCACTAAGCTGGTGCACTCACATCCTGAGAGTTCTCTTCCCTGTTACCAGCACTCCAGTGTTCTCTGTCTGTCAAGCATGGGGTTGGGATAGACAGAAATTTACTCACCATGAAGGGAAATGTGTGGAGCCATCAGGTGTGGATCCATTCTGGCCACCCAGACCTGGAGGCAGGAACACACCCAGAGCTGCAGGAGGCTGAGGGTGGGGATCTGAGCAGGCATTAGCCCGGGTCGGGTCGGGGGCCACTGGTATAGTTTAATAGAGATTGAGGCTGGGATACTAGGGACTAGTGGTACTGCCCAGTAAGGGTTTTGAGAAACAGTTACAACGTGATGATGGACAGGAGGGGCTTCTGGTGTAAAATGGTAAGGGATGTAAATCTGGGTACAAAGAGGCTGTGGTAGTCTATGTGGACACAGGAGAACCCAATGGTACAGTCTGGTGGTGGTAGGGACAACCGGGCCAAGGAGGTTCGTAGGGAGCCTCACCTGGACGGTGATACAACCCGGTCACTGTGTTCCCGTAGAACCCCCACGCCAGCTGGATGCCCAGGAGACTTAACACCAACCAAAGCAGGAGCAGCTTGAAGAGAGTCACTCGCATATCTTGTGTCTCCCACTCCCGCAGAAACTCGCTGCCCAGGGTGCCCAGCGCTCCGAGCACCGTGGCGGGCAAAGCTTGCAGAAACTGCCCAGCCCAAGGCTCCGCCATGACTGGCCAGCGCCCCACCGGGTGTACTGTCACTGTAGTCTCCACTGCGCAAGCGTATGGTCTTCCGGGGTTAGGCCTGTCAGTGCGCACGCGTAATATAAAGCAAGGAAGATCTACTTCGCTTGCGCGAAGTGTTGGCAGTTTGGGGAGGGGTTTTAAAACCGCGCAGGCGCACCCAGCCCCACCCTGCTTACTTAAAGGATGAGTGATTCGGTGAGTATAAAATAGCAACTCGGTCTTTTATAGCCCCAGAGTTCCCGTGATGCTCCACGCGACTGCCGTGATTGGTTAAGCGTCTGGCTTTTAGGGCGTGGATGCGCTCTTGAGCAATCGTGGCTGAACAGGGAGTGTGCGCGCGTGCGCGGGGCCGCGACTGGCGCCAGCTCGAGCCCGCAGGGCGCTCGGGGGCGCGCACGTCGCTCCCCGCCCTCCCGCCACCGCCCGCCCTCGTTCGCTCGCGCTCCCCGCCCGCCGCCCGCGGTCCTCCGTCGGTTCTCTCCTTAGCCCGCCGTCTCCCACGGAGCTGCTCGCCCTTGTCTCGGAGCTCGCGGACTCGCGGACAGGCGTCCTCAGCGCGAAGAGGCCGGACTCCGAGTCGTCGTCTTGAGGTGAGCAGGAGCATTCCCTCCAGCCGCCTCGGCTCCGGGCCCCGCTGGCCGGCTGGCCGGCCGGCACTTTTCCGGCCTCCGGCCCGTCGACTGACCGCGGTCGCGCCCCACCTGCTGCTCTCAGCTGGGCAGCCCCTCGCCCCGGCCCCTGACCTGGGGCCCCGCGCCCGAGGCGGCGGCCCCGCCCGCGCAGTCCCCGGAAGCGCGCCCCGCCGCCTCCAGTCCCCCTTCCCCCGCCCGGCCGGGCCTGGTGGAGCCCTAGCCGCCCGCCCTCCCCGTCGCTTCCTCTCAGGGCTGCGCCGGGCTGGGCGGGGGCTCCCGGCCGGCCCGCGACCGCGCTGGGGTAGCCTACCACTGCGAAGCGCGTGTGGCTGTCGGGAGTTGAAATAGGCAAGAAACTCTTGTACAACTCCATTTTGCCTTTTACATTGAACGAGGATCATTAATCACCGTTTTATACCGTGTGAAGACAGTGAGGCTTTGGGTGGATTTTCTGTTTTCTTTGCCGTATTATTGGAGGTTGTGTAAGTAAAAGATTGTTTTGAAATCTTAGCGGTTATGACTGTATGGGGGAAGGTATTTTCCAGTCGAAAAGACCACTTAATTTGGCGAGGTCGCATCAAAATAGATGCATTTCTACTTAAAGTTAATAACTCAATTAATAATCACTGATGGGTTTCCCTTTCAGGTCGGTTTCATAAAATTGCATTTTTGCTCCTAAGTGGTTTTTTTTTTTGTTTTTTTTTTGTTTTTTGTTTTTTTTTTTAAGAAACAGTTCATGTTTAGTAGTTTATAATGGAAAATTTGACACTATTTTTTTTTTTTTTGCCCCAGAATTGGTTCTAGTTGTATTTTCTAATAGTTCTCATTAATTTTTGACCTGTTGGTTATTTATTTGGTTCTGTCTTTTGACATTCTTTTGAAATGTGTTTATTGCATGTTATATATATTAGACATGTATAATATATAATACATATATAATATACACTCCCCATGCAAATCTGGAAGGGGGAAAACTCATACTTTAGAATGCTGTATGTGGTGAGAATTTTTAGCCACTAAGTGTCACATGCCCAAATGTGTATGTACCATGTGAAATGTTTCTTCACCTTTCACATGGCTAGTTTGAGCATTTGACACTAAGTATTATTAAATTAAAAATACAAGGCTAGGTTTTAATGTTGAAGACTCTGAGAAGTTTGGAGGATTTGATTTCTCTGGACGTTTCTTAGAAACATAAAATATCTGGAGCTTGTTTTTTTTCCTATTTTATTTTCCTCTTTGGTGTTTGAAATTAAACTCAAGGCTTGGGGCATAGTGAACAGGTGCTATACCACTGAGCTTCATTCCAGCCCTACAACTAACTTTGGATCAAAGTCTAGTGCTCAACTTACATGGCCTCTACTCAAAAATCTACTGGAAGGGGAAAATAGGAACATATCCACTTTACTGCTTTTTTCCCCCTAGATGTAGTATTTTAGACTTGGGGGAAAAAAAAACTATTCCATGTGTAGGTATGGGACTGAGCTTAGGAAATTTTTCTCTTTCCTTTTCTGTCTGTCTGTCTTTCGAAAGGCTTACTACTCTGCAGAGAGAACATTGGGTGTGATAATAGAACCATTGGCCTAAGACTTTAAAAAATGGACACTGGGTGTGACCTGAGACTTGGAACTTAATTTGTAGATGAAGCTGGCCTCTAATTTTCACAGTGCTCCTAGTTCTGCCTCCTGAACATTGCTGGGATCACTGGGTGTGTGCCACCATTCCTGCTGAGAGTTAAAATGTTTGAAGGTTAGACTAGAACTATTTTTTCTGTTATTCTCCATGTATTGTCAGTTAAATCAGGGGTTCTAGGTTACTTTCAGTTCTTTACCATGCAGATTGTGCATATTTGGGGAGGATCTGGTCAGTCCATTTACCATACAAATTTTATGTTTTTGTAAATAGTTCCTTTTTGGCTAGGCCTTGCATTTGAGTGTGTTAGTTTTCTTAAGACCCGGTTTTTGGGAGTTTACTGTTAGCAAAGACAAAATAATGAGGTCCAGCTAGAATGTTCTCAGGCCACTGTAGGCCCTTTGACTCAATTTTAAGTGGAATTGGTGAGAATCTGCTTGTATTAAGTGCACCATGGTTTGTACACGTGTGAGAGTGGTTTTGTTAGTATTTTTATAGTCCTTATACTTTCTCTGTTTGCCATTAACTCCTTTAAAAGTCCAGCTTGGCTATTAGGGGTGTAAGTTATTAGAAGAACAGATTTTCAGGTGCCTCTTAGCCTATCAGGTGGATTTGAAGTAAGAAGAGGTTGAGTAGAAAAAGCCAAAATAGTCTTTTGACTAGAGCCAAAAGATGAGTTAACTTTGTTAGAAGACTAATTTAAGATCAATGGGTTTTTATAGACAGTACATTTAGTTCTGTTGTATTATAGCTACTAGTAATGATGACAAATTGTGCATAAATGTTGAATTTAAAAATCGGAAGTAGATGAGGTGACAAACCTGTAATGAAACATTCCCAGGAGGTAGGAGGATTGCAGATTTGAGGCCAGCCTAGGCTATATAACAAAATCCTGTCTCCAAAAAAAAAGTTCCTAATACTGTCCTTTCCTCTTAATGCTCCTGTTCAGTGGAACTCAATTGCTATACCAATGCATTAATAATTAACTGTGTTACTTATCTGTCTTTGGTACTGGGAATTAAACCTAACTTTGATTTGTAGCTATATTATTAGCCTCTAAATTTTAACTGGTTGATTACTTTTCAGCCTGAGGCTTTAACCCTGATCATTATATGTGCTTGGCAAGGGTTGTGCTGCTGAAGTATGTCCCGAACTCTGATTTTACTTCTGAGATAGTTTTATTACATTGTCAGGGTATGATCATCTGCAGCCTAGCCTGGTCTTGAACTTTGAACCTTCCTCAGTCTCCCCAGTAACTGGGTTTATAGGCCTATACTGTCAGTCCCAACTGTAACTGAGTTTCATTTATTTATTTACTTACTTATTTTAGAGACAATTACACTCTACATGAGGCTAGCTTGGAAACTTAGATTGTGGCCTAATTAGTCTTGAACTTGTAGCAGTTTCCCTTAGCTTAGGGTTGCAGGTAAGAACCACCATACCAAGTTTATAATATTTAAGTATGAATCTTACTTACTGTTAGTGTTTTTGGTGACATTAGATATTTGTGACAATAAGTTTTTTTTTTTTTTGTTTTTTCCTTTTCTTTTTTTCGGAGCTGGGGACTGAACCCAGGGCCTTGCGCTTGCTAGCTCAGCTCTACCACTGAGCTAATTCCCAACCCCGACAATAAGTTTTGAAAGTGATTTGAAGTTAATTATTGTAAAAAAAAATCCCTATTTCAGGTGACTTCTTGTTTGATTTCTGAGACAAGCTCTGTCTGGCTTGGAGCTTTGTAGTCCTGGCTGACCTTACCATTGAGGTGGTCCTGCCTCAGTGTCTAGTGCAGGAAGCACAGGTGTGAGCCACCATCCCAGACTCGTTTCTAACGTATGGATGGTGCTGTAGTATTTTAAGTGAAGGTTTGTATGTTCATAATTATGTAGACCATGTGACTGAAAACAAGCTAGGCAATAAGGCTGCTTATTCTGGGTATTAGTGTCCGTTTATTGGTGTTTGTCTCAAAAGAAGCTGAGTGTACTTAACTTTCCTTTTGACTGCCTTTTTGATACTAAGTGATCAAAGTAAGAAACACAGGACTGTTAAGTTGTAACTAAACTGCAGTTCATACTGAACTGAACTTGACTTGAGGAGAGGGGTTGGAGTATCTTTTGCAAAAAGTTTTTGCTAACAGAGCTAGGTTGAGCTTAAACTCATCCCGGTTGTTTGCTCCACCTCCCAGTGCCCATACTGCTAGCATCTGACATCACACATCTGACATGGTAGATAGAGGAAATATAGTCAGGTTTATTTATGATAGAATCTTAAAATTCAAATGCAGATTAGAGGAGAACAAGCAACTAATGAAAGAGTGGGAGGTAAAATGAGTTGAGAGAGAGATGGGCAGAGGCCAAATCGTGTACTGTGTTTAAGATATGAGAAATTCTTTGGGCTTGTTCTTTTTGTGTTTGTTTGTTTGTTTGTTTTTTATTATTTTGTTTGTTTTATATTCTTTTGGCGTTTTCACTTTATTTTTGAGACAGAATTTCTCTTCGTAGCCCTGTCTGTCTGGAAAGTTGTTCTGTAGAGTAGACTGACTGGCTTCTAACTCACAGAGATCCACTTGCCTCTGCCTCCCAAGTACTGGGATTAGGGAGTGTGGCACCATGCCCATCAGGTTCGCTCTTTTTTATTTGGAGTCCTTACACTGAAGCTTATGCTGGCCTAGGACTCATTGGGTAACTTAGGCTGGCCTCTTAACTCCTGGCAGTCCTCCTCTTAGCTCCTGAGCGTTAGGGTGTCATGAGCCACCAAGCCTGGCCTGGCTTTGGTTGTTCTGTGGTAGGATGCCTATCTGTCGTTATATTTATTGTTTTGTAATTAGGGAATGATATGATCTGAAGAATTTTTTCGAGAGACAGGGTCTTATGGAATTTGGGTTGACCTAAAACTACCTATATAGTAAAGAATGACCTTTTTTTTTTTTTTTTTTTTTTTTGATTCTTTTTTTGAGTTGGGGACCCAACCCAGGGCCTTATGCTTCCTAGGCAAGCGCTCTACCACTGAGCTAAATCCCCAACCCCAAGAATGACCTTTAACTTCTTGATCCTCCTGCCTTTACATCCCTGGTTCAGGCATTACAGGTGTGAGTGTAACAATTCTTGGCTTTTTGTGAGTCTGGCTTAGAACCTTGTGATCCTCCTGCCTCTTGTCTCCTGAATCTCCTGAGGTTACAGTTGCAACCCCTTTTTGTTGTTGTGGGTTTTCTTTTGTTTTAGTTTTTTTTTTTTAATATAGAAGGAAACTTGGGCAGTCTGGAGCGATGATAGCTCAGCTATTAAAGCAGAGAACCCAGCATACACACATGGTGCCTCCCTGTCATCTGTAACTCCAATTCTAGGATATCTGACACCTTTTGGCTTCCTTGGGCACCAAGCATGCAAGTGGTATACAGATATACATGTAGGCAAAATAACTATATACATTAAAACAACAGAAGTCTTACTAGCCTGACTGGTTTTACTGCATGCCTGTGATTCCAGATTTCGGAATGGCAGAGGCAGGAGGATGTTTTTTCAAGTTTGAGGCCAGCTTCAGCTAGATACAGAGAAAACCAAAGCTAGCAGAAAAAAAACCAAGTGATCCAAACTTGCTGCATACCTATAATCGGAGCTCTTGGGAAGTGATGGCAGAAGGGTCAGGATTTCAAGTTCAAGGCCACTGAGCCATTTCTTTTGCCCAAGTCTTCGTGTGTATGTGTAAGTTCATGCTGTGCATGTGGGCATCATTGTGGAGTCCAGGTTGACATCAGGTGTCTTTCTTCATTGCTTTCCACCTTAGTTTTTAAAACATTAAACATGCAGCTCAAAATTGAGCTAGACGGTCTGGCCAGGAAGTTCCAGGGATCCTCCTGAGTCACTCTTTCCAGTGCCGAGGTTACAGGTGTACTGATGCCACCATGCCCAAGTTTTACAAGTGTGATGCAGAGCTGAACTCAGGTCCTCAAACTTACAAGGCAAGCCCTTTACCAAATGAGCTATCATCAATTTAAGGAGTTTTTAAACAAGCACCTGCTTTTCTGATTTTAATTTCCTTGTTAACTCTGTATTAAAAAGTAAATAGTAGGGCTGGAGAGATGGCTCAGTGGTTAGAGCACTGACTGCTCTTCCAGAGGTCCTGAGTTCAGTTCCCAGCAACCGCATGGTGACTCACAACCATCTGTAATGAGATCTGATGCCCTCTTCTGGTGTGTCTGCAGACAGTTATGGTGTACTTATATATAATTAAATAAATCTTAAAAAACAAACAAAAAAGTAAATAGTAGGGCTTGTCTGGCCTGTCGTAAGGTTTCTATTGCTGTGATGAAACAAGGGAATCAAAAGCAACTTGGAGGAAAGGGTTTATTTTATTTTGCTTGAACATCCCAGTCCATTGCGGGAAACCAAGGCAGGAACTCAAACAGGGCAGGAACATAGAGGCAGAAGTTGATGCAGAGGCCATGGAGAAGTTCTGTTTACTGGCTTGCTGGGCCTGCTTTCTTATAGAATCTAGGACCCGAGCTGGATTGTGCCTTGCCTCATCAATTAAAATGTTCAAGCTTGCCTGTAGCTGAATCTTCTGGAAGTATTTTCTCAAATGAGGCTTCCTGCTCTTTGATGACTCTATATTGTGTCAAGTTGACATAAAACTAGCCAGCACAGGATGCTTGTAACGTCCTTGCTTATTGGGTATGGGGCCCTGAATTGAACTTCAGCACCTCAGTATTAATAAATAAAACTTTAAAAAAAGGAAGTGCTATTTGATAAAGACAGTCATTAAAATGTTAAGTAGTCTAGGAAGTAAGATATTACAATTACTATAAAAGTCTTCTAACTTTAGATGATTAAAGATTTATATAATAGGGGACTGGAGAGATGCTCAGTGGTTAAGAGTACATACTGTTCTTGCAGTGGACCTGGGTTCAGTTCCCAGCACCTACATGGTGGTTCATAAATAATCTCCAGTTCATGGAGATCTGGTGCCCTCTTTTGACCTCCAAGGACACCAAACACACATGTAATGCACATATATAATTTCAGGAAAAGCACTAATATACCTTAAGGGGGGGGTCTATACCACCAAACCTGACCACTATTGTTCCATCCCTAGGACCCACATGTTGGTATTTAAGAGAATCAATTCCGGGGTTGGGGATTTAGCTAAGTGGTAGAGCGCTTGCCTAGGAAGCGCAAGGCCCTGGGTTCGGTCCCCAGCTCCGAAAAAAAGAACCAAAAAAAAAAAAAGAGAATCAATTCCTATATTCCACTTTCTGACCTCTACATGTCCACTGTATGTAGCATTTGCTTCTGCACATATGCTTCTCTATATGTGTGCACATATACAAATGAATAAATGAGGCAAAAAGAAAAATACACTGTAATAAAATTTTGGCGTCGAATATGGTAGTTCACTCCTTCTACTCCAACACTTGGAAGGCAAAAGAGCCCGAGTTCAAGGCTTTTCTTATAAATGTAGTGAGTTTCTAGGCCAACCAGGGCTATGCAATGAGACCCTGTTTCAGAAAAGAAAGCAGAGCTTCCACGCTGGTTGAGGTATCTCAGCAGTCAAGGTCCTTGCTGCTGCATGAGCCTGACTGTTTGAATCCTGAGACTCATGAGATAACAAGGAGGGAACAGACTCCCCCAAGTTGTCCCAACTCCTCTCATCACACAAAATAATTAAAGGTAACGTTTTTTCTTCATTGGGGAAATATGTATGTAGAATTCATCTGTTTTACTTTTAGAGGACAGAATTTATTATATTTGAAAAGTAAGATTATTTGTGTACATTTTTATTATGTGAAGAAAGCAATGACTAAATCAGTGGACATGCTGATGTGGACGGGAGAAGTTTTATGGACTCACACTCAGAACTACAGGCAAATAAAGAGTACTTAGTCTCTCCATTACTGGTTGTCTGCTGCAGAGTGGTTATATTTATATATTTCTACAGTGGAAGGGCGGAGGGATGTGTATCTGTGTGTTGTTGTTTTGAGACAGGTTCTCTATGTAGCTCTGGCTGATCTGGAATTCACAATGTGAGACCAAGTTAGCCTGGAACTCAAAAGAGACCTCCCTCCCTGTGCTTCCTGAGTCTCACAGAGATTTTAGATGTATGCCATTGTGCTATGCCTTCAATTAAAAAAAAAGTATGCGTATACTTACATATATGTATATTAGGGTCATACATATGCACACACATATAAATACATATTTTTTGTGGGGAGGTTTCAAGACAGAGTTTCTCTGTGTAGCCAGGTGGTGTAGGAATTCACTCTGTAGACCAGGCTAGCTGCAAAATCACAGAGATCCTCCCACCTCTGCTGGGATTAAAGACATGTGCCACCACGCCTGGCTAAAATTAATTATTTTACAGAAGGTTATGAATGGTATAAATGGTAAATTTTTCTGATGTTAATAGTAGCTTATACCTTGATACCACTAAGTTGAGCAGAAAGCTCCAGTGTATTCAATATTTGGCTTCATCACACCACCACAGCCAAGGAAAGTGTTGCTCTTAGAGTATAATGACCTTAATACTGCTTCGCAAGAGGCACTAAGGACTACCCTCATGTGGAAATCATGAAGTTACCAAGGCAATCTTTTCTTTGTACTTGCATCTACTTGTGATGAGTCTGTGTTTGTGATTGAGTGTGTGGTGGAAGTGGTTTGGTGTTGAGCACCAAGTCAACTCTAGGTTGATAACAGTGACAGAAACTAAATTGGCGAAATAAGTAGATTTCTGCAAAATTGATATGCTTGAGGGAGTGAACACAATCCATAAAACAGCAGGTCTCAACCTGCGGGTCACAGCCCCATTGACAGACTTGTCTCCAAAAATATTTACATTAGATTCCAATTCCTGACAGTAGCAAGAATACAGTTAGAGGCAGTGTTTAGGATATAGATCAGCAACAGACCACCAGTACCGTTGAGGAGCCCCTGGATCTTAACAGGCTCAGCCTGGATGAGCAAATTTATGTGAAAATGAGAAATGGCCAAGAGCTTCGAGGCAGATTACATGCTTATGATCAACATTTAAATATGATCTTGGGAGATGTAGAAGAAACTGTGCTGATGATAGATTGATGAGGAGACGTATGAAGAGAAAGATAACTCCACAAAACGAAACATCCCCATGCTCTTTGTCCGGGGAGATGGTGTTCTAGTTGCCCCTCCATTGAAAAGTTGGTTAAGGACTGGAGAGATGGCTCAGTGGTTAAGAGCACCGACGGCTCTTTCAGAGGCCCTGAGTTCAAATCCCAGCAACCACATGGTGGCTCACAACCATCTGTAAATGAGAATTGGTTGAGACAAAAAATGGATCCTGTGTAGGAAAGTGAAGACTTTGCCTCTTGAGATGTCCAGGACACTCCCAGAGAGAGAAGCTCACATGCATTCTGATAGTCAGGAATGACCGGAGGATCCCTCTACCCGCAAAGAAGTCATTTACAAGTAACTCACAGGCTCTCCAGCTAAATGACCTGTCCCTTTTTCCAGCCCTCCAGTCAGTGTGACTACCTTGCTTTTTTTAGGAGTTGGTTTGCCCATTGTTCTTGTAGTTACTTTCAGGATGTTTTTCTTTAGATTTGATGTTTCCTTTTTTTTTTTTTAAAGTGCCAACTAAAGCAATTTAATGCTGGAGTCACCATAGCATGAGGAATGAACTGTATTAAAGGGTTGAAGCTTTAGGGAGATTGAAAATCAGTGCCATAAAGTGTTGAATGGTAGGGTGTAGTTGTGTAGTGATTAAGAATTATGGCAAAAGGGGTTGGGGATTTAGCTCAGTGGTAGAGCACTTGCCTAGCAAGCGCAAGACCCTGGGTTCGGTCCCCAGCTCCGAAAAAAAAGAAAAGAAAAAAAAAAAAGAATTATGGCAAAGAATCTCAGGTTAAGGATGTAATCGAAGCATATTTCAAATGCAGTTAAATACTGCTATACATTTTCCTATCGGATTGACACTTACATTCTGTTTTTATCCTAATATAATCAATTTACATTTCTTATTTTTATAGCCTTGCATCTAAGAAGTCCCAAGTACTTTGTACAGCTGCATCCCAGAAGCTGAGTTTCTTCAGCACCTTCATAAGGTATGTAGATATTTCTTCCTGCATTTCCTTTTCCTCATACTGAGAGATTGTTAATAGAAAATCTGTGGAAATAATTGATTCTCTTGTTCTCTAATCGTGAAGGTCTCTGATTTTTTTCCTATTACTTGTTTTGTGTGTGCATGTATGTACACATGCTGTGGAGATTAGAGGACAGCTGTGCAAGTCAGTTCTCTATCATGTGGGTACCAGGGATTGAGTGAAGGCCATGGTGCTTGGCAGCAAAGATCTTTATCTGGTGAGCCATCTTGCCAGCCTCATTTTCTTTTACATTTGTTGATGTGTTTAGGGGAGGAACGTGGTAGTCAGAGGACAATATGGAAGAGTTGGTTCTGTCCTTCTATCATGTGGGTTCTGGGATCTAAATAGGGTGGTCAGCCCTGATAGCAGTCGTGTCCGTCCGTCCGTCCGTCTGTCCGTCCCCCCTCAGCTGGGGACCGAACCCACAGAGAGCTCACTGGCCCTGTCGATTGCTTGCTTGCCTTTTTTTTTTTTTTTTTTTTAAATACAGGGTCTTGTGTAGGTTAAGCTGATCCTGAACTCATGCTTCGGTTGCCTAGCAGTGAATGTATCTTGTTTTGATTAACTTTGAATTCTTTGTTATGGTAAGAGGGATGTAAGGTGGTTTGTGGGTTTGTCCTTATGTATTTTATAAAATGGTTACTGAACTATGGTATGCCAGCATTAGCTGGTACATTTGAAGAAAATAGGCTGTCCTGTTCATGAAATCTCAGTCCTTAGGGTTTTTTTTCTCTTTGTTTTTTCTTTTCTTTCCTCCCCCCCCCCCCCCGGGGCTGGGGACCGAACAGGACCTTGCGCTTCCTAGGCAAGCGCTCTACCACTGAGCCAAATCCCCAACCCCTCTTTTCTTTTTTTAAAGACAGAGTCTCACTTAATAGACCTGCTGACCGAGAACCCACTGTGTAGATCACAGGCTGGCTTCCAGTTTACAGAGGGAGACTCTCTGCTCTGCCGTGCTCCACCTTGGGCCCTGCCTTAGTTATTGGAGCGTTTCATTTGCCCTCACTGCTGGCCCACAGCCTCCTGGGACCCTCCTGTCCAGCTGATTACGGCACAGGCTGTGGTTTTACCAACCGAGCCATCCTACAGTCCCTAAAAACAACTCTCATCTTAGTTTTTTTTTTTTTTTTTTTTTTTCCTTTTCTTTTCTTTTTTTTCAGAGCTGGGGACCGAACCCAGGGCCTTGAGCTTGCTAGGCAAGCGCTCTACCATTGAGCTAAATCCCCAACCCTCATCTTAGTTTTTTATTTCTTCTTTACCCACTCCTTTCCTTTCCTTTTTTTTTTTTTTTTTCTTTGTTTTTCAAAACAGGGTTTCACTGTATAGCCTTGGTTGTTCTGGAACTCACTGTAGACCAGACTGTCTGCCTCTACCTCCTGAGTGCTGGGATTAAAGGTGTGTGTTATTGACACAGGGCAATTTTTTTTTTTTTTTCATTTTAAAGAAATGATCTCTTTGTGTAACTCTGGCTATCCAGGAACTCGCAGAGGAAAATTTGTGGGAGTTAATTTCCTCCTTCTGCCGCAGGGGTTCTCCTGAACAAACTCTAGTCTGGTGGCTGGCCCTACTGAGCTGCTTACCAACATTGTCTTTACTTTTTCATTCTGACTTTTACAAGCTTTCTTGTCTTCCACTTTGTGTCTTAAAGACTGGGTCCCACATAGTAACTCAGGCTGGCCTAGAGCCACTCTGGTTCAGATTAGCCTGGAGCTAGCAGCAGTCCTCTTGCCCTCTGAGTGTCAGTCAGTATTACAGGTGCGAGCCACCACATCCGACATGGCTCCTCAGTTTTTGGTCACTGGCTACCTTTCTTACTCAAAAATGTTGGCAGTCCCCTTCTTCCCTTTTTTTCCCCTTCCTTCTCCTTTCATTTATTTTCGCAGTATCTTTGAAAATGTGTGTATTGGTGTTTTGCCTGTATGTATGTCTTGGCCCTTTGTGTAGTGCCTGTGGATGCCAGAAGAGGGCATCATAACCCAAAGCTGGGGTTTGCTGTAGGCTGCCACGTGGATGTGCTAGGAATCCTATCTGGGTCTTCTTGAGCAGCCACTGCTCTTAACAACTGAGGCATTTTTTCCAACCTCTTTCAAGTGTCTTACTGTGTATCCTAGGCTGACCTCAAACTCTGAGTCTTTATGAACCTCCTCATTGTAAAATTACAGGAGTGTTCCTCCCTGGGGCCCTTATCTTTTTAAAATGTGCATGCCATGGGACTTGGGAGATAGCTTGCTCAGTAAAGTGCTTGCTGCACAAGAAGGCCTTACTTCAATCTCCAGTGTTCACATAACAAGATGAAAATGGCTGCTTACATTTGTAATCCAGCACTGGGGAGGCAGTTGTTCACTGGGCCTCTGACCGGTCAGTTTTTCCAAATGGATGTGCTCCAGGACCCAGGAAGAGATCCTGATTTAAAAACCAAGTTGTGGGCTGGAGAGATGGCTCAGTGGTTAAGAGCACCCGACTGTTCTTCCAGAGGTCATGAGTTCAATTCCCAGCAACCACATGGTGGCTCACAACCATCTGTAAAGAGATCCGATGCCCTCTTCTGGTGTGTCTGAAGACAGCTACAGTGTACTTATATATAAAATAAATAAATAAATCTTTAAAAAAAAAAAAAAAAAAAAAAAAACCAAGTTGTAAGACTCCTGAGGAAGTCAATTGAGATCACCTCTGGCCTCCATGTGTGCACTTTCATACATGAAAAAATACATATATACATACAAAAGTTGGCCTCACACTCTCAGAGAACTATGTACCTCTGCCTCCCAGGTGCAGGGATTAAGGGATTGCACAACTACACCCAGCAAAATAAACATTTCCTTACATAATTTACTTTTGTATATTTCACTGACTTGTAAATAAATTTTAAAAAATCTGTTTTATCACAGTTGGCTATATAAGGATTGTTTGCTTCTAAAACTGTTAATGGCTTGAGAGATGGATGGTTCAGTGGGTAAAGAGTGCTTGTTGTGCCATGAAAAAACCCTAGGCGTGACTGTGCTGTCCTGTAACCCTAGTAAGGGGTGAGGGAGCAGATGCTGAGGTGGATCATAGGAGCTCTTCTGCCAGCCAACCCACCCAAAACTGAGCTTTTGCTTGAATCACAGACTTAAGGCACTAAGGTAGAGCGGGAGAGTGGAGGAGGAAGGCATCCACCTGCACCCCACACAGATACACACAGATTTGGTTGGTTGATTTGAGCACTACCTGTTATGTACTTGTCAATGACGATGACTATGGCAGGTAATGTTTTTTGTTGTTGTTTTTTGTTTTTCAAGACAAGGTTTCTTTGTGTAGCCCCGGCTGTCTAGAACTAGCTCTGTAGACCATGATGCTAGCCAGGAACTCACAAAGATCCGCCTGCCTCTGCCTTCAAAGTGCTGGGATTAAAGGCATATGCCACCACCAAGGGGCAACAGATAATGCTAATTATGTTAGTGGATTTTGGAAACAGGGAACCTTGGAGGAACATGATGTGTGAGGCTGAGAGAAGTGTGAGGTGCTGTAAGGAAGCACTAATGGCCTGATCCAAGTTGAGGGCTGAAGGATGCCCTTGAAATACAGGTGGAGCCCTGAGCCACATATTAGCTTTAAAAAATGGCTGTTTTATTGCTTTGACAAAGAGGAGTTACCAGCTTTGGGTTTTAGAATTTCAAAAACTAATGTCTCCAGAAATTTCGGTTATTTTCTTATCTATAATACAGTACTCTACCCAGAATTCAACCAAGGTGCTTTTTTGTTGTTGTTTTGTTTTGTTTTTGTACTGCTTCCATTAAGGCACACAGGGAAAGCACTGCTACAGAGAAAACAATAAGATTCTTTAAGATTTAACATTGGAGGGCTGGAGAAATGGCTCAGCGGTTAAGAGCACTGACTGCTCTTCCAGAGGTCCTGAGTTCAAATCCCAGCAACCACATGGTGGCTCACAACCATCTATAATGGGACCCAATGCCCTCTTCTGGTGTCTGAAGACAGAGACAGTGTACTCGTCATATATAAAATGAATAAATAAATAAATAAATAAATAAATAAATAAATAAATAAAAAAGATTTAACATTGGAGGTTAGAGAGACGGCTTGGCTTCTAAGAGTACTTTTTGTTTTTCTAGAGCAGTGATTCTCAACCCTCCCGATGCTGTGACCCTTTAATATAGTTCCTCATGTTGTAGTGACCCCAAACATAAAATTACTTTATTACTACTTCATAACTAATTTTGTTATTATGATTATAATGTAAATATCTGATGCAGAATATTAGATATGCATATATAATGTTATGTCCTCTGTATCCAGCGAAACTCCTCCCACCCCCCCAGTGGGTCATGACCCACTGATCAAGAACTGCTGCTGTCCTAGAGGAACCAAATTCAGTTTCTGGGGCCCACTTGAGGCTTAGAACCTTCAGTTAACTCCAGTTCCAGGGTTCCAGTGCCCTCTTCTGGCCTGTGTGGGCACCAGACATGCAAAGTGTTATATAGACACATGCAGGCAAAATACCTAAATGCATAAAATAAAAATTAATAAATTTTTAATAGAAATTAACACTTAATAAAACCTATGTTTGAGGGGTTGGGGATTTAGCTCAGTGGTAGAGCGCTTGCCTAGGAAGCGCAAGGCCCTGGGTTCGGTCCCCAGCTCCGAAAAAAAAGAAAAGAAAAGAAAAAAAAAAACCTATGTTTGAAAAGAGTATTTATATATACCAAGCTCTCTCTCTCTTTTTTTTTTTTTTTTTTTTTCCCATTCTGAGCCCAGGGTCTTTCTGTATAGCCCTGGCTGTCCTGGGACTCTGTAGACCAGGTTGACCTCAAACTGACAGTTCTGTCTGTCTCAGCCTCCTGAATGCTGGGATCAATGGTATGTTCTACCATACCTGGCTGAATCACATGATTTTTTCTTTTGTTGTTATTGTTAATTTTTCTATTAAAATGTTTAGCTTTACCTCCTAGAAGGCTTCGGTAGCTTTTGCTCTTCTAATAGTCATCAGCATCATACATATTTCAATTGAGAGAAAAACCCAAGATGTATAAATTTCAGCATAAATGTTTGCGATAAAGTCTCAGAATTATATATTCAAAATAATGTCAATAGGATAAATGTTATAGCCTCAATGTTTAAATGTTATAGCCTCTATATTAAAGGATTCGCTTCATAATTTTGAAAATCTAAGCCTCAAACCCAAGTCTTTGCACATAAGCCAGAGGAGTGCTCTGCTGCTGAACTACGCCCACCCATCGTCCAGCCCTTGACAGACTGAGGTTATTGTGCATTTAGTGTCCAAGTACCTAGAAATGGTAGAAAGCCTGCTATAATCAGCACTGTTTCTTCAGCATAATTAGCCTTTTGAAGATGCATGAGGTAAAATTATAATTATCTTAAGTATACTGAATTAGTCATTTTTAAAGCTGTGTTTATTTTATCTGCATGGAAATTTATTCATTATCTTTCTAAAATATTACATCTTGATCTGCAGAGGCATAGTAGTAATTCAGATTGTTTCCACTTCTGCTTCTTGGCTGGAGGACTATTTTGTGCCTCCTGATAATTAATGTTTGGCTAATAAGTATCTTTAATGCACTCATTACTAACTAGTAGCATTACCTCAGATGTCTTTGTTGGCTTCCGGTATGTCAAAAGTAAGCTAAGAATTATTGATGATAGATATACACTGTCAGTGTTAGAAAGTATTAGTCCCAGAATGCAGGAGGCAAAGGCAGGTTGACTTCTGTGAATTTGAGGCTAGCCTGGCCTACATAAGCAAGTTCCAGGACAGTTGGGGTTATTACACAAAGAAACCCTGTCTTGAAAAACAAACAAAAAACAAAAAGAAAGAGAAAAAAGAAAGTGTTATGACCTGTGTAGTCTCTAAAAAGTCATCAAAATTACCCAGTTTAGGAATATATGTTGTGGAAGAGACAGGTGTGATGTATGCCAATATTGGGTGGGGTAGAGGTGGGAGAGTCAGTAGGTCAAGGCCAGCCTTTACTCCCTTGAACCGTCTCCATGGCTGTTTCTGCAGTGTTTCTGTTACCATCATCTGACAAAGGAAGGAAACTGGCGCTGAAGCAAGTGAGGAAGCCGGGGTTTACTCTTCATCTGGTGGAGCTGATGGACCAGGGCTGCAAGTGATGGGCATTCCAGTCTCCTACCGTCTTAGTGTTCATAACTGGACTCAGTTTCTGATTTATAGACAACTTACCTGGTGATGCAATGATGTTCAGTTTTATTGAACAGTCTGTAGTAGATGTTGTGTTCTTGTGGAACACATCTCAGAATTTGACATCTAAATGAAATGTCTGGTCAGTAGATTAGCGTATAGATTTGGATGGTGACAATGGAGCAGAGTCTACCTGGACCTCTTTCTAGAATGTGCTAACTGATCTAGGCTGGATCTGTAGAAGAGTGGATAGGATTCCATCTTCCTCCAAGTCAGTTTCATGATTATGACAAGATCAGCTGTAGGAACAGGAGCATGATTTCTGGCCCCTTTCTCTTTTGCTTCCTGCAATACAAGAGAGAAATGCTATAGGGAAAAAGATTTCTTTGAGAAGTTTTCTTTTAAGAAAAATACCCTATTTGAGTAACTTTTTTTTGTGAAATTTAGCTGTTGACTTGAATATAGTTAATCTTGTTTTAATTTCCTTGTAGTGATTGACCAGTGTGACCAAGTGTTGGTTAGACTGGTGTTGTTTGCTTTCTGTTGCTGTGGTAAACATTATGACCAAAAGTAACTTGGAGAGGAAAGAGTTTTAGTTCAGCTTACAGGCCATATATAGATACACATCATCAAGAGAAGCCACAGTAGGAGCTGGAGGCAGGAACTGAAGCAAGAGACAGACTATGGAGGAAAGAGTGCTTACTCCCTGTTGGCTTGCTCAGCCTGCTCTATTGTAGCATTGATGACAGTGGACTGGGCCCTCTCACATTAATCATTTAGAAAATGTCCTCTGGGACTTGGCTACAACGTAATCTGATGGATGCACTTCTTCAATTGAGGGTCCTTCTTCCCAGGTAACTCTAGTTTGTGTCAGGTTAAAAAAAAGGCAGACGGTTGGGGATTTAGCTCAGTGGTAGAGCGCTTGCCTAGGAAGCGCAAGGCCCTGGGTTCGGTCCCCAGCTCCAGGGGGGAAAAAAATGGGTTGTGATGACACATGTTTTTAATCCCAGCACTCTAGGGAGGCAGAGGCGATTGATTGGATCTGAATTTGTGGCCATCCTGGTCAATAGTAGTTTCAGGCTAGCCTGTCTTGAAAAAAAAATAAACCAAATACATGATACACACTCACACTAGAGGAAGAGCTAAGTGTGGTAGAGATAAATCCCAGCACTTGGGAGACAGAAGCAGGAGAATCTCTGTGAGTTTGAGGCCAGTTTGAGCTACATGTGAAGCTCCAGGACAGTCAGGACCATAGAGAATCACGTTTCATAAATAAATAACAGAACGAGTCAGCACCTTGGGAGGCTACATGGAATTAAAGCTGACATGGATTTACTCAAGCCCTTCTGCAGCTGTTGATACTTCTCTACCCTCTCCTGCAACTTTTTTTTTTTTTTTTAAGATTTATTTATTATATAGAAGTACACTGTAGCTGTCTTCAGACACACCAGAAGAGAGCATCAGATCTCGTTACAGATGGTTGTGAGCCACCATGTGGTTGCTGGGATTTGAACTCAGGACCTCTGGAAGAGCAGTCAGTGCTCTTAACCACCGAGCCATCTCTCTGGCCCCCTCTCCTGCAGCTTCTTTCCAATCAGCTGTGATGAAAGAGAGTGCCTCTTAGGCAGGGGTCGCTGTGACTCAAGCTTTGGAAGGCACCTGAACTCCCTTTCCTGGCCCTTTTCACGCTCTACCCTCTGTATTAACCAGCAGTATACTCATAAAGTCAGTGATAAAGCTGCTGCAGGTCCTTACTCCATAAACTCCCTCCTGCATCGGTTCACTGGGCATGCTGCTTCTGCTGGACAGAAATTCCCCAGTAGATGTCAGACTGAAATCCTAGGTTCGTCTGCAGAATGCTGTGATAACAAACCATACACACTCCACTCTTTGTAAAGACATTGTGTGCTGTGCTTTTGTTTCCGCATGAAGACTGTACCAGTAATTCAGTACTAATGGCAACAGCAGGGGATCAGGAATTGGACCTGTTTAGGGCTATTACATTAGCCTTGGGACAGAGCAGTTGATCAAAGAATTAAAGATACTGGAAGTGACATCAGTAGTCGATTTTTTTTGGTTCTTTTTTTTTGAGCTGGGGACCGAACCCAGGGCCTTGCGCTTCCTAGGCAAGCGCTCTACCACTAAGCTAAATCCCCAACCCCAGTAGTCGATTTTTAAGAACAAGGCAAAGTAAGCTATCCTCCATCCCCCTCCACTCCTCTCTCTCTTTGAGACAGAGGTTTCTTTGAGGATTGAGCAGATTCTCTGCTTGGTAAGCTACATCTCTCCTTTTTTATCTAGATTTTCCATATCTATATATGCATCTATCATTTCTATTTATGGTTAAATACAATGCTTCACTTATTCTGTACCTGGAACTGCGTGCCAAAAAAACTATATTAACTGGTCTCATTTTGGACTAATATTCTTGACTTCAAGGGTGACACTTTTTCCTGCTTAGCAGTTCTAAAATTGCTTAGTGTTTTAGAACAGTGGAACTTCTCGTTTTAGTGCGAACCTATTTCCTTTCCTAGCATCCCTGTCAACTGTTACTTAAATTTTTGAGAAAACGAGAGCCAGGGATATAATAACTCAGTTGATATCGTGCCATGCAAAGTCCTATACAGATTTTTCCTTTTTCTTTTCTTTTTTGCCTTTTTGAGATAGGATCACTATGTAGTTCTCACTGTCCTGGAACTCTCTGTAGACGAGGCTACTCTCAAACATACAGAGATCCGCTTGTTGTGATTGTCCCAAGCCCTATATTTGATTCCCTAACACCACAAAAATAAAGGTGGTACATGCCTGTCTCCGTAACAGTTTCATCAAACTCTGTTAGCATAGGATCCATGAAATGCCAACTCAAAGGAAGAGAGAAGAGAACCGAAGGAGAGTGGAGGCAGCAGGAGAGTTGGCTCTGCTTGTGCCTCACCTTTGGCTGTAGTGCGCAGCCTCTTCTCTGGAAGGACAATCCCTGAAGTCCATTGTTTTATACTTTCCCATTTGTATGCTAAGTCCCATTTCCTCTAACCTCAAAACTTGTTCTAGCATTTCCGTCCTGTTTTTTTCCTCTCGGTAAGGCCCATTAGCTAGACTTTAATGATCCTAGGGTGCGTGCCAGGAAATGGTAGTCTTTCTTTTCTTTTCTTTTTTTTTTTTTTTTTTTTTTTTTTTCTTTCGGAGCTGGGGACCGAACCCAGAGCCTTGCCCTTGCTAGGCAAGCACTCTACCACTGAGCTAAATCCCCAACCCCAATGGTAGTCTTTATTACCAGCAGCTATGTATGTAGTCTGGGCAGACCTTGAATTTTGCTTTTGTTTCCTAAGTGAGGTGATTATAGATGGGAGCCACCATCCTGTTACTTACTTACCTGCTTACTTACTTAGTGCTTGTAGGTGTTTTGCCTGCATGAATGTGTGCACCATGTATGTACCTGCCTGGTACTCACAGAGGACAAAAGGGGACTTTAGATCACCGGAATTGGAGTTATAAACAGCTGTGAGTAACCATGTGGGTGCTTCCAACTAAATCCTGGTCTTAATGGCTAAGCCATTGCTCCAACATACACATACCCTAGCTTCCCACACCTCCTTTTTTTTTTTTTTAAGATTTATTTTATTTTAAACGAGTACACTGTAGCTGTCTTCAGACACACCAGAAGAGGGCATCAGATCTCATGACAGATGGTTGTGAGCCACCATGTGGTTGCTGGGAATTGAACTCAGGACCTCTGGGAGAACAGTCAGTGTTCTCAAGCCTTGAGCCATCTCTCCAGCCCCCTCCCCTTTTTTTTTTTAAAATAAGATTTATTCATTTATTATATATGAGTACACTGTAGCTATCTTCAGACACACCAGAAGAGGGCATCGGATCTCTTTACAGATGGTTGTGAGCCATCATGTGGTTGCTGGGAATTAAACTCAGGACCTCTGGAAGAGCAGTCAGTGCTCTTAACCGCTGAGCCATCTCTCCAGCCCCAAGGATGAACTTCTGATGCTCCTAGCTTCACCTCCCAAGTGTTTACTCTGGCTGTCATGGCCCACTGTCATGGTTAACGTTGCTGTTGCTGTGGTATCCTGACCAAATGCAGGTTGAGAAGGAAAAGATTTATTTGGCTTACACTTCAGCATCATAGTTCATCACTGAAAGAAGTCAGGCCAGGAGCTCAAACAGAGTAAGAACTTGAAAGCAGGAGCTGATGCATAGACCATGGAGGGGTGCTGCTTACTGACTCACTCAACATCACTTGCTCAGCCTGCATTCTTTCAGAACTCAGGACCACCAGCCCATGAAGGGCATTGCCTACAGTGTGCTGGATCCTTCTCACCAATCACTAATTAGGAAAATGCCCTGCAGCTGGATCATCAGGAGGCATTTTTCTCAGTTGAAGTTCCCTCCTTTAAAATGCGTCTAGTGTGTTTAAAGTTGACATAGAACCAGCCAGTACAACCATCACCACCACAGAAAAAAAAACCAAAAAACAAAACACCTTACTTTAAAGCTGTCATCTCTAGTCTTACAGCATGTCAGACCTTAAGCAACCATTTCTGATACTTTGAAGGAACATTTCACAGCATACATCCATCTCAAGGTTTTACATCGCCACTCTTCTCAGTTCTCTCTTCATGGCAGACTGAAAGAAGTTCCTCTGGTTGCTGGAAACTGTTGATACTCTTGTTAGTTATGTAGTCTGGGTTCTTACCTTGTAAATCTCTTGTTTTTCAAAACATAATCTCTTAGATTTTTTTTTTTTTTTTGTTCTTTTTTTCGGAGCTGGGGACCGAACCCAGGGCCTTGCGCTTCCTAGGTAAGCGCTCTACCGCTGAGCTAAATCCCCAGCCCGAATCTCTTAGATTTTATGCTAGTTTTGAACTCACTATATAGTCAAGGCTGTCCTTCAGCTCCTGATCCTCCTGTCTCTAACTCCAGAGTGCTGGGATGACACGTGTATCTACACTCAGTAATGTATTGCTGGAGAGCAAAGCCAGAACATTATGCTTGATGGGCAAGTACTCTGCCAAAGTAGCTGCGATTTCAGCGCTGTTCGTTTGTTTATCTGTTTATGTGTTTGGGTGTTTGCCTGCATGTGTGTCTGTTACTATTTGCATTCTTTGTTACCTTAGAGGCCAGAAGAGGGTGTTGTATCCTCTGGGCTTGAAGTTTCAGACAGTTGAGAGCTGCTGTATAGATTCTGGGACTTGAATCTGGGCCCTCTGGAAGAGTACCCAATGTTCTAAAATGCTGAGCCATTTTTTTCCAGCCCCATTGCTTCTCTTGGTATTAGTTCTTATTTTTATTATTTCCTTTTTTTTTTTTTTTCTCCTCTCCAGTACTAAAGATTGGGGTCTCCTACATACTGAGCAAATGTTTTACCACTGAGCCTATCCCCTAAATCCATTTGTGATAGGGTCTCACAGTACAGCCCAAGCTTGCTTCAAACTTAGGTTCTCCTAAAGTGATAGGGTTATAGGCATGTGCTTGTGCATATCCCACCCTCCACCCCTTTTTATTACCAATTTTATTACCAGTTGGCACATGGAAGGCAGAGGCGAGTGAATCTTGAGTTGAAGGCCAGTCTAGTCTATACACCAAGTTCTGGATCATTGGGGATCTATAGTGATACCCTGTCTCAAACAGACAGTGTAAGATTTTTTTTTTTTTTCTTTTTCTTTTTTTTCGGAGCTGGGGACCGAACCCAGGGCCTTGCGCTTCCCAGGCAAGCACTCTACCATTGAGCCAAATCCCCAACCCCAAGATTTATTTTTCTTTATTTGCGTGTATGCAGGTGACTGTGGATGTTGGAGGTGTATTAGATCCCTTTGAGCTGAGCTAGAGTTAGAGACATTTGAAAGCGGTGTTACAGATGTTGGTATCTTTATCCCATCTTAACTGCTGAGCCACCTCTCCATCCCTGCTCCCACCTAAAATTTATTTAATTAATTTATTTTATATGTAAGTATTTGGCTTTCGTGTATGTATGTGCACCACCTGTGTGTCTGGTGTCCTCATCAGATCCCTGGAATTGGAGTTGCAGATGGTTGTGAGCCATCATGTGGGTGCTGAGAACTGAACCCTTCCTCTGCAAGAACAAGTGCTCTTAACCACTGAGCCATCTTGGCTCCCTCAGAGGTAAGAGGACAACTAGTGGAAGTTGGTTTTCTCCTTCTGCCATTTGAGTTCAAGAGTTAAACTGAGATCTTCCTTTAGGCTTGGCAGTAGGCACCTCTACCCACAGATCATCCTGCTGAGCTTTGAGTAGGAGAATTTTGGGTAGCCCAGAGTGTCTGGGACATGTAGGCCTATACCAATCCAACTCGAGGTTTTGTGGTTTGAACATAGGCTTTATGCATGTTCTCTACCACTGATGTGAATTCCCAGTTCACATATATATTATTCTCTCTCTTTCTCTGTCTCTCTCTGCTTGTTTTTTGTTTTTTACTTATTTTATTTATATAAGGACACTGTAGCTGTCTTCAGACACACCAGAATAGGGCATCAGATCCCCATTACAGATGGTTGTGAGCCAACATGTGGTTGCTGGGATTTGAACTCAGGACCTCTGAAAGACCAGCCAGTGCTCTTAACCTGTGAGCCATCTCTTCAGCCCCAGAAAAGGTTTTTCTTTATAGCCTGGCTGTCCCAGAACTTCCTCTGTAGACCAGGCTGGCCTGGAACTCACAAAAGATTTACCTGTCCCTCCCCTGCCCCTGCCCCTGCCGCACTGGGATAAAGGTTATGTGCCACCACTGCATGGCTCTGTTTATTTTTTTGTTTTTAGACATGATCTCAGTGTCGGGGTGGGGTTAAGCGCAGTCTTGCTGTATAACCCAGGCTAGTCTGGCAATCACATAAAGCTGGCTGTCTTTGAACTCACACCTTCCTGCCTCAGTTTCTCAGGGCTGAAGTTAACAGACATTCACTACCATGCTACACAAGTATTTTATTGTATTTTGAATATTTCATACTATTAGTGTGTCATATAGGGTCTGGACTACCTTCTCACATGTACTGTCTAATTACCTAGTTAATCTCTCAGTCGGCACCACTCAAAAGAGGATGCTTACTTTACTTTGGATTAATTTTCCTATCTTCTAAATCATCTGTGAACTCGCATCTCCTAAGTAGTTCTTCTAGTTTTATTATCTGACTGCTTTTTATGTGACTTTCATTCTAAAGTGTTAACTATTGCAATAATTAACAGAACAGAGAGCTCCTGAGGCATCAATAAAGAGCACTTTGACCCTTCAGTAAAGGAAGAAGTCTGTTAATTAAGGTCATGTGACTGGAATTAAGTCCTGCCAATCAAACTTTGTACTAGCAAAGCCTAGGATGAGCTAGGCTATCTGAGCCTAGGCTGTGTAAACTATACTAAATATGAGCTCCCTGGTTTTATTATTATCATTATCATTAATAATGGTGGTGGTGGTGGTGGTGGTGGTGGTGGTGGTGGTGGTGGTGGTGGTGGTGGTGGTGGTGGTGGTGGTGGTGGTTGGTTGTTGTTAAAAAGACAGGTCTCACTATGTCTTCCTAGGTGGTCCAGAACTCACTCTGTAGACCATGCTGGCCTTGAACTTTGAGAGCTACCTGTTACCTCCAGAGTGCTGCGATTAAAGGCTTAGGCTTGCACCACCACTGCTCAGCCTTTTTTTTTTAATTTTATTTTTGTCTCTCTTTTTGTCTTTTGGTTTTGTATGATTTTGAGGTCTAGGGATTAAACTCAAATGTTTGAAAAAAGTCAAATGTTCTACCACTGAGCTACATCTCCAGTCCTTGAATGTACAGTGTAGTCCAGGTTTAAAATCATGCCCAACCACACTTTGCAAAATTTATTTTTGCCTTTATTTTTTAGCTAACATAGCAGGCTAACATATTTAGCTAACATATTCCAGGTTAGCTTATACTAGCCTGGAATAGACTAGGTAGCCCCTGCTGGAAGTATTAGCCTTCTGCCTGGGCCTTCTAAGGACTGGGATGACAGGCAGGGCCACCATGCCAGGCTGTAAAAGTATTCATTGTTACTGTATAAAAATACAGTTGCTATCTTTTGACAGATTTCCTATACTGGTGATCTGAATTCAGATCCTTTACCCTAAGCAGCAAGCCCTTTACTAAGCCAGCCTTTTTGACTGATTTATTGATTTTTTTTTTTGTTGTTGTTGTTTGTTTGTTTGTTTGTTTTTGGGTCTCACTGTGTAACTCTGGCTGGACTAGAACTTACTGTGCACACCAGACTGGCCTCAAACTCCCCTAGATCTGCCTGCTACTCTGCTCAACACGCATCCCACACTATTACATTACCCGCTCTGATCATTTGTATGTGTTGGTTTTAGTTGAGACAGTCTCATGCTGCTGCCCAGGACACGTTCGCAGTGACCGCTGCTGCCCAGGACACATTCGCAGTGACCGTGCTGCTGCAGAGCCGCCATGCCAGGCTCTTATTTTTCCCCAGTGAATTTCTTAAATAGCCTTACCTATTGGCTTTTAATCCTTCACCATTAAATAGAGCTTTTGGTGTTTAGCTTCTGGTGCCAAGTAGAACGTTGTTCTAGAATTCTTAATTTGGGAGCATCAATAGTGCCTCTGTTCTACCCCCATGGCCACTAAAATGTGTTATAATCTGAGACTGCTTATGGATTCTTACACGTTCAAAATAATACTTTCTGGTTTATGTTTAAGTGATGGCTGCCATCAGGAAGAAACTGGTGATTGTTGGTGATGGAGCTTGTGGTAAGACATGCTTGCTCATAGTCTTCAGCAAGGACCAGTTCCCAGAGGTTTATGTGCCCACGGTGTTTGAAAACTATGTGGCAGATATTGAAGTGGACGGGAAGCAGGTGAGTACAAGTTCCGTGATAGCTGGTGCTAGGGTATGCTGGGAACTGTTGAAAGTAGTTAGGCATTTTGTACACAGTGTGACAGAAATGTTAGAAACAAATCATTTTCCTTCTACCTCCTTTTTGGGGGGGATTTGGACTAATTGATTGATTGTTTATATCACTGCTGAACCAAGGCTAGCTTTGAACCCATGATTTTCTGGGCTCCATCTTGTTTATTTCTGAATAAGGGTTTCATATATTCAGGATTTCTCTTCCACAGCTTACTGCATGGGATAACTGCAGGTGTAATAGTGCCCAGCCAGTGTAGTGGGTTAGACTAGCTGCTCTGAATTCCAGAGTTTCTCATTATACAGCACTTTTTTTGGACCAAGAATACAAATAGTGTGGGGAATACAAGCTGGGTGTGGTAATTCAAGTCTGAAATCCTACAGTTTAAGTTCTCTTTCAGAGGACCTGAGTTCAATTCCTAGTGTCTATATGGTAGCTAGTATCTGTCTGAAACTTCTGTCCAGGAAATCCAACATCCTTGTATCACCTATGATCACCCTGTGGTCATCAGACAAAACATTTATACATATAATATACAAATGAATCTTTTTATGTTCCCGATCAGCCTGAGCTAGAGAGTAAGATTGTCCATTAAACAAATAAATACACACACACACACACACACACACACACACACACACACACACACACATATGTAATGTAAATGGACCTCAGGACATAACTCAATTTGTAGATTGAACGCCTCTGTTCGTCTCCAGCACCACATAAACCAGATATGGTGTCACATGTTTCTAATCCTAGTAATTGCAGCTAGAGACAGGAAAATCAGAAATTTAAGGTTCTTCTCAGCTTCTCGCCTACATAACAAGTTTGAAGCCAGCCCGGAGTAACGTGAGGTCTTATTACAATAAAACATAATATAAAGATAGTTCAACCTAGCACATGGCATAGTAGCTTACATACATAATCCCAGCACTTGGCAGGCAGAGGCAGGTAGACTGCAAGTCAGAGGCTAAGGTAAGGTGCTTTGTAAACCCTGCCTCAGAGAATAAAAGAATAGTGGTGTGATGATAAAGGCCAGTAATTATAGCGACTTAGAAAGTTGGAGCAGAGAGATCGAAAGTCCAAGGTCAGCCTGACAGACAACTTCATGAAATATCTCGGAATTAAGTGCATATACACACAAACACACACACACTGGATTGGTTATATAGTTCAATGATAAAGCACTTGTCTGACATGCCTGAGGTCCTATATTTAGTCCACAGCTGGGCTGGGGACATTGGGAACCTGCATGTTCTTTGAAGGTGACCTACCTTTGCAGTATATTGCCACTTTGGTCTCAGTCTTTGCATAAATGCTCAGAGACTTAATCTGTTTCTGTGGATCTGATAAATCATAGGTAGAAATTTCCTGAGGTCTTTTTGACCCTTGACTGTTGTCATGATTGCCTTCTTGTTTAAAATTAGAATATCTATAACTATAATTTCCTAAGTTTTGGGAGCCAACAGTACTTCCTCTTTGACATAGTTTCTGAGCCTGGGTATCTTGGATAAACCAGGTTCTTGCCTATAGGAATTTATTGACAAGACCAGGAATGTAGCTCAGTTGGTAGAGTTTGCCTAGCATGCACGAGGCCCTCTATATTCTCTTCTAGCATTTCACAAAAACTAGACATGGGAGACACATGCCTACAGAGTCGTGAAATTGGGGAAAACCTAGTTTTCCTGCAACCATGTCTAAAAAAGGAAAATAAATAGCACAGTTACTAAAGCCTTTTGAGTAATAATCCCTGTAGTTATTTTTCCTGTACTGTTATTCTTGAACAAAGATAGTCCTTCATTTAAAAAGAGATCTGAAATAAGGGAGTTTGAGATGAAAAGGGCATCCATCCCTAAGTACTGCGCACCTCAGCAATTCAGGAGCCACTGAAGGAGAAAAGTCATTTCGTCTGATTCTCTTTCTCGGGTGATCTTTTTTTCTCATAACATGTTAATCTAATAAATACTTTCATTAAATGATTTCCATTATTTTTTGAAATTAATATATAATTAACCTTATTTGTCCTTGCAACTCACTATAAAATAGTGGTTCTCAGCTGTCCTAATGCTACAACCCATTTTCATTGCTACTTTGTAACTGTGATTTTGTTACTATTCAAGAATTGCAATATAAATATCTGATATGCAGGATATTTGATATATGATTTCTGGGAAAGGAACTTGCTCATTTGACTGCTAAAAGGGTTGTATCTTATAGGTTGACAGCCACTGCTTATTCTCCTTTTTGCTCTTCAAATTCATTACCTCTTTTTTCCTGTGTGTGTGTGTGTGTGTGTGTGTGTGTGTGTGTGTGTGTGTGTGTGTGTGTGTTTCAAAATATATAAGTTCAACCTGTGAGTCTGTGTGAGCTTTTACTGTTGGGAGCTGGTACTAGTTGGTACACTCTTTTCTGGGAAAGACTGTTTCTCCAGCTCTCAGCTGGGGTTGCCCTTAGTTCAAGTAAAATGGTTTTATAAACTATAGTGTCTTATTAACTGGACGTTTTTAATTGTAGCATTTTGTTCTGTCTCTAAATTTGCTGTTTTGATAAAAATTTTAAACATTTTGTATTTGGATTTGATTCTCATGAAAATGAATAGCTCTGTTTACTATTTTGGATAGTCTGCAGTTTGAATGTATATAGTGAGTGAGCCTTTGTGGAAAATGGGTGGTCATATTAACATTGTACTTCGGTGGTGGTTTTTCCTGTCACAGGTAGAGTTGGCTTTATGGGACACAGCTGGACAGGAAGATTATGACCGTCTGAGGCCTCTCTCCTACCCAGACACTGATGTTATACTGATGTGTTTTTCCATTGACAGCCCTGATAGTTTAGGTGAGTAGCCTTACAGGCGGTTGTTTGTCGCTGTTCACATGGAAAAACGTCTAGTATTTTGGGTCCTTTCTGGGTATCAAGTGGTTCAAATGCAGATACTCTGACTTTCCTTTAGAAAATGAGTCATCCTGGGCAATGGTGGGGCACACCTGTAATCTCAGCACTGGGAGGCCGAGGTAGGTAGCTCTGTGTGAGTTCAGGGCAGCCAGGGCTTCACAAAGAAACCCTGTCTTGAAAAATAAAGTTTTCACACCATCTTCCTGCACTGTCACTATGGTGCACATGAATGTCTTCACAGCTGCTCTGAAGGGCACCAACAATGCTGAGAAGAGGGCAAACTCTAGGTCCTCATCAGGCCTACCTCAGGTTATCATTCAGTTCCTAACTGTGATGGTGAAGCATGGTTACATCGGTGAATTTGAGGTCATTGGTGATCATAGAGCTGGGAAAATCGATGTGACTCTCACAGGCAGGTAGAAAAGTACAGAGCCCTAGATTTGATGTGCAATTCAAAGACCTAGAAGCATGGCAGAACACTGTGTGCTCCCTTCCGTCAGTTGGGTCTCATTATGCTGACAACCTCAGCTGGTGTCATGGACCATGGAGAAGCAAGATGAAAACATACAGGAGAGGAAATCCTGGGGCCCTTTTTCCAGAGATGTAAAACATAAAATGCCTCCCCAGGCTGTCAGGGGAGGGGGCTGAGGCAGAAGAAAGAAAGAAACAGAAAAGGAAAGGAATCATGTTACTCGGAGTTCTGGAGCCTGACTTTAGAACATGGGCTTGTGGCTTCCATTTCATTCTAAGTCTCTCGTGACTTGAGTGTGTTGGAAGTGTTAATTCTTTTAAATGTTCACATGATGATGATGTAAATGTGGTCCCCAGGACCTACATGATAGGAGAGAAGTAACTCTTCCAGGTTGTTCTCTGACCTCCATGGATATACTGTAGCATGTGTGTGCCCATATGTGTGCACACTAATAAATGAGTGAATAAATGTGATAGGTTTTTTTGTTCATTTGTTTGTTTGTTCGTTTGTTTTTAGAGAGTGTTTTCACACTGGTAGAATTAAATCTTAGGGCTTAAAAGGCGCTCTGCCATCTGGGCAGGCAGGAGGATCTCTGAGTTAGAGGCCAGCCTCTACAGATCTACAGAGCTAGTTTCAGGACAGCCAAGGCTACACATACAAACCTTGTATTGAAAGACAAACAAAAATTAACTCAAGGTTAACTATATGGGGCTCTGCATGCCAATAACCCCAGCATTTGGGAGGCAGAGGCAGAATTGTTTGAGGCCAGCCTCGTCTATACAGTAATTTTTTGGGATAGCCAGGACTACATGATAAGATCCTTTCTCAAAAAACTAAAAAGGAAAGCTAATTTCATCACAAAGGTGAGCTCCACTTTTTTCAATCTGGTTGGGTGTTTAATACCCTGGCCTTGAGTTTGTGTATTCTATAACCTATTGGTCCTCACATTAGAATTTTGTGGGGCTGGAGAGATGGCTCAGTGGTTAAGAGCACTGACTGATCTTCCACAGATCCTGAGTTCAAATCCCAGCAACCGCATGGTGGCTCACAACCATCTGTAACAAGATCTGATGTCCTCTTCTGGTGTGTCTGAGGACAGCTACGGTGTACTTATATATAAAACTAAATAAATAAATCTTTTTTAAAAAAGGAAGAAGAAGAAACAGGAATGATCTGTTGATTTTGAACCCAGATCCTTATAAGCTCTAGGCCATGTAGTTCTACGATGGAGCTACATTTCTATCTTGAAACATTGGAATCTTTGTACATTTCAATCCCATTGCTGGCTGACTTATGACAATCAAGATTGCTTTGTGGACCCTCTGCTGTCTCACTCATAGTTGGTCTGGAATATACATTGTTGAGAGTGCCTAGGGTTAGAAAACTATTATTTGATGATGCTCAGAATTGAACTTGGGACCTTACAAATGCCAAGCTAGTGTTTTGCCGAGCATATCTACTCATTTCAAGCACCCATAGAAAGACTTAAGAGAGAGTTCAGTCAGTAAACTACTTGGTATACAAACATGAGGACCTGAGTTTGTGTTCCTGCCTCCCACCTGGAATCAGCTGAGAAGATGGAGACAGGCAGACAGATCTTCAAGCCTAACCACTAGCACAATTGGTGAGCTCCAATTCAGTGAGAACTCATGGTAAACAGTCATTGAGGATGATGCCTAATGCCAACAACTGACCTGTAAACATGGCAGCCACCAAAATATGAGGGCTGCTGATTTTGTTGCTCTTTTGGTAAAGCTGTAAAAACTTTAAACTGGGCATGGTGACATACATTTATAACCCCAGCATGGGGAAAGCAGAGGCAGGAAGATTGCTGGTAGTGTAATACCACTCTGGCTACACGGTAAGCCAGGCTAGCTTGAACTATGTAACAAGATTCTTAAAAACAAAAAGCTGGGAATGATGGCTCACTCTTTAGACCCTGTTCATGGGAGGCAGAAGCAGGTGGATCTCTTGAGTTTGAGACCAACTTGATCTACATGGTTGAGTTCCAAGCCAACTAGAGCCACATAGTAGTAAGACCCTGTTTCAAAAAGCAAAACAAAAGTAGCCTGTAAGCTGGTATGGCCCATGCATATAATCCAAATATTCAGGAGGCTGAGATAGGAGGATCTCCACGAGTATAAGTCCAGCCTGTGCTACATACAAGTTATTGGCCTTTATTACAATGTCCTATTGCAAAATTCTTTTAAGCTAATGAAAAGAGAGTAACATGGAGCCAGGAATTAGTAACACAGGACTAGAACTTGGTGTCGACACTTTTGAGTTTAAGGCAATCCTGAAGTAAGAATCAAGACCGCAGCCCCTAAAGCATTCAGTGAGCTGTGGTGGGCATTGCTTCTGATCCTAGCCAGCTCTTAGCAAGTCTCTAGAGTCAGATGGATCTGCAGTTTGAGACAAGACTAGACTTTGAGACTCTCTCTTTTACACAAAGCAAGAGGTTTTGGAAGCTTTGGGCAAGAGATTATGCTGTGAAGCCAAGAGCAAGATAGAGAATATGACCTTGGGATCAGCTATGACCTTTCTGCCACCAGTAACAGGCATGGCCCATGATGAGCTTTCTCTCTGGAAGAGAGTCCAGAGCTCTTACTTGAGCTCCCACCCTTGAGCTCAACAACACTTTTGATGGGATTGAGAGGGGCTGGTGCCCTTCAGTTCTTGTAGAGTGGAGATTAGATTTTGCCTTTTTTTTTTTTCCCTTGGGTTTTTGGGTTTTTTGTTTTGTCTTTTGAAGACAGGGTTTCATTGTGTAACCCTGACTGTCCTAGAACTTGCTCTGTTAACCAGGCTGGCCTCAAACCCAGAGATCTACCTGCCTGTGCCTCCCAAGTGCTAGAACTAGAGGTGTATTCTACCACTGCCCAGTTGATTGTGCATTTTTCTATGATTTTGAAATCAATGCTTTTTTTAAAAATAGGGCCCAAATGTTTTTTTAAAGGGGGTGTGTGTGCATGCGCACACACACACAAACACACACACACACGTGCACAGGCCATGGCACACATGAGGGTCAGAAGAGACCAAGCAGGAGACAATTCTCCTCTACCACGTGGGTCCCAGTGCTCAAACCCAGGTCCTCACGTTCAAACTCAAGCACCTTTATCTGCTGAGCTATTCTGCTTGTCCCCAATGTGCCTTTGATATAAGGGTGGAAAAGGAAATGCCCTGCAGTTTAACTAAGCTTCTTAGAGAGATACAAAGTGGGATTAGAATGTATCCTCAAATTCTCTGCATTTTTTTCTTTCAGAAAACATCCCAGAAAAATGGACTCCAGAAGTCAAGCATTTCTGTCCAAATGTGCCCATCATCCTAGTTGGGAACAAGAAGGATCTTCGGAATGATGAGCACACAAGGCGGGAGTTAGCCAAAATGAAGCAGGTACGGTGTGGTGGCAGGAAGAGTTCTGTTTTACATATACACACACACATACACATAGAGTTTAGACAGCCTTGGCTGTCCTGAAATACCAGGTGCTCTAATGTTGGGGCTTCTTATGTAAAGGAGGAGGTGAGGTCTTTAACAAATAATCTCAAGTTTCCCCGTACTTAGTGTCAAGGGTGGGCAGGCATGTTGCCATTCACAGATGAGTCCTCTGTAAAGCTAGATACAGGTAGGAGTACTCTTGCTGTTACCTAACTGTTGTTCCCTTGCCCCTGTGCTGCACTCAATAAGCTGCACTTGGACTAGGAATCCAGTTCAGTTGCTTGCCTAGCACCAGTGAGGATGGAGAATGGATGGATAGATGGATGGATGGATATCTCACACACACACACACACACACACACACACACATCAACACCATTATAACAAATAGGCTGCTCTGGATTCCTTGCTTAATCTCCTAGAGTTTGTATGATCTCTTCTTTCTACATGCAAAAAAGAGCAGGTTTAATAGACATATTAGCTTAGCTTCAGAGTATTCATATAAGTTTGAGAATTTCATAATTCTCAATTATGGGCTAAATGTGGGCTTGTATAAGTCTTTTAAACCAAGAGTGGTGGCACATCCCTGTAGTCTCAGTGGTTTCGGAGCTAAGGCAGGAGAATCACCAGGTGGTTATCCTCAGAGACTTAGCCTGTCTCAATCAAAACAGTTGGAAAAGAGTGTTCTACATCTGCATAAGGAAGACTCAGCTGACTGGTAGCACTTGCCTTTAATCCCAGCATTCTTGAGTTCCAGGCCAGCAGGATAGCTAGGGCTATACAGAGAAACTGTTTAGAAAAATAAACAAAAAAGGCAAGACTTAGCTGAAGCACTCTATTTTTCTTTTTTCTTTTTCTTTTTTTTTTTTTTTTAACTAGGAGCCGGTAAAACCTGAAGAAGGCAGAGATATGGCAAACAGGATTGGCGCTTTTGGGTACATGGAGTGTTCAGCAAAGACCAAAGGTGGAGTGAGAGAGGTTTTTGAGATGGCCACTGCAAGCTAGATGCAGGAAGAAAAAGTCTGAGTACCTCATCTTGTGAAGCCTCGTGACGTGCAGCCTCACGCGGTTAATTTGAAACGCTCTTTATTAATCTTAGTGTGTGATTACTGGCCTTTTCATGTATCTGTAACTTACCTAAGATTACAAATCAGAAGTCATCTTGCTACCAGTATTTAGAAGCCAATCCTGTTTATTAATAATATCCAACCTGTCTGACCAGCCAGGGTCCTCCCGTCACTGCTCTAACACCCTCTCTGCACTCCACCTGACACCAGGCGCTAATTCAAAGAATTTCTTAACTTCTTCCTTCTTTCTAGAAAGAGAAACAGTTGGTAACTTTTGTGAATTAGGCTGTAACTACTTTATAACTAACATGTCCTGCCTATTTTCTGTCAGCTGCAAGGAACTCTGGTGAGTCACTACTTCAGAGCTTTACTCCTTAACAGAT
Source organism: Rattus rattus (assembly GCF_011064425.1). Taxonomy (NCBI): domain Eukaryota; kingdom Metazoa; phylum Chordata; class Mammalia; order Rodentia; family Muridae; genus Rattus; species Rattus rattus. Next base: position 99,667,312 of record NC_046161.1, read on the forward strand.
TCCATTGGCAGAGCTCTGGGGTGGGCACCCAGTGTTTGGAAACTTGATCAGCCAGAAAGGCCCAAGTCCACGCAGCTGTGGCAGAGTTACAGTTCTGTGGTCTCATGTTAGTTACCTTATAGTTACTGTGTAATTAGTGCCACTTAATGTATGTTACCAAAAATAAATATATCTACCCCAGACTAGATGTAGTATTTTTTGTATAATTGGATTTCCTAATACTGATATTTGTCATTCCCACAGAAAGTGTATTGCTTTTTTTTTTTTTAAGAAAGTATTTGGAAATAAAGTCAGATGGAAAATTCATTTTTAAAATTCCCATTTTGTCACTTTCTCTGATAAAATATGGCCATATCTCCCCTATTCAGCCCTATACATCATTCCAGTGCCCCTTTCCAGACTGGACTGAGGAAATAGGAATTGGTTTCACGCCTGAGGCTGTTAGACTTTGGAGGTGGCATAGCCTTTCTCACCTGGACTGCAGGGCCTGGCTCTAAGTCACAGTGCTCCTTTCTCCACACTGTTATCCAAGTCGCCTCCCAGAGGAGCCACCAGTTCTTATGGGTGGCAATGGGTGGGTGGGTGGGGGGTCTCCTCTCTCCAGCTGACTAAACTTTTTTCTGTACCAGTTAATTTTTCCAACTAATAGAATAAAGGCAGTTTTCTAAACTTCCTGTATCCTGGTGTGTGTTTTGTTTTCAGCAGGGCCAGGGGCTGGGAGACATGAAGACTCAGCCTCTCTTTCTAACCTCTCCCTGGAGGGGTTCCTTCTTGAATGGTACCAGCTCCTCCCACTCCCCCACTCAACTGGACTAACCCATCTCCTCCTAAGAACACGGAAGTGATTATCCTGTGACACACTTGAATCTAAAAAGTGGAGTGGAATGCCCTGTAGTGAGATGAAGGGGCTGGATTTTCTGAATTAAGACCAAGCTTCACTGGGACAGAATAGGACCACTAGAAACACTGATGTTAGTATGCTCTGGTGCAGAGTTCTAAGAGGGGCTAGGCTAGCTTGGGGTCTGGGGCCGGGAGCCCTCCACCGTTGTCCACCCTTACAAAACAGCCAAGAGAAATTGCCCTCTGCAGTGCTGTTTTCAGTGCTACTAAAAACAGAGTTGGACATGACTTTAGTGCCTTTAGCCCCAGCATTCAGGATGAAGGCAGAGAGAAAGGCAGATCTCGAGTTCTAGGCCAGCCTGGTCTTCATACAGAAACCCTGTTTGAGACAGACACTCCCCCTCTGCAGCGATCTTGTCTCAGAAACAAAGCAATGCCCACCTGATGTGATGTCATCCCTGCCTGAGTTCAGTTTCCAAATTATCACCCAGCATTAGGAGAGAACCAACTCTGACCTCAACGCGCATGCTCCTACGATTTAATTAAACAATAGGCGTAATTAAACTTTAAGACCCTATAACCTTATGACTAGAAACGTGTGAGTTAAGTTTCACAATGTAAGGGAGCTAGCTGTGCGTGAGCTGCTTTAGGCTTTGTTGTTGCCAGCGGCCAGCTTCCTAGGCGGGACTCTAGACTAATTAAGAAACCGTTGAGTAAGCCAGAGCTGGAGGATCCCAGCCTTGGCGAGAGCCTAAGCAAGCAGCTTCCAGTCCAGTGCTACTGTGCCTGGGCTAGCTAGACCAGACCGGCCCCAGGCACCTCCTGGCGCTTTAGCCTGGCCGCACCCTCTTGCTAGTCCCTAGATGGGGGAGGGTAGAAGCCGGATAAGGCGGGACCCTGAGATTTAGAGCTGGCGGTGGGGCCGGAAAGTTGAAGCCACGTGATCCCAGCCCCATCCAGTTAAAAGGAGGTGCTGGGCTCTGACTGCGCTACAGCGGATTTTTGAGTCCAATATCTTCTACAGTATGTCTGCTGCTCGACTCTCCGCGGTGGCACAGTCCACCGTGTATGCCTTCTCCGCGCGCCCGCTGGCGGGCGGGGAGCCCGTGAGCCTGGGCTCCCTGCGGGGCAAGGTGCTGCTCATTGAGAATGTCGCGTCCCTCTGAGGCACCACGACCCGGGACTACACCGAGATGAACGATCTGCAGAAGCGTCTGGGGCCTCGTGGCCTGGTGGTGCTCGGTTTCCCGTGCAATCAGTTCGGACATCAGGTATGTGAGGCGGGATGGGTAGCCTTGGGCTCCAGGCTTCCAGGGGCGGGACACCGCTTACTGGAAAAACCTCCATGGAACTACAGCTGGAATTCAGGCCTGTCCTCGAGTATACAAGGAGGGCGACTTCCTGGTGACTCATCGGGAATCTTTTTGTTCGCAGTTTAGAAAGTTCATATTTTCCCCCGAAATCCTAGCTCATAAATGTCTTTGCTTTCCCTAGGAGAATGGCAAGAATGAAGAGATTCTGAATTCCCTCAAGTATGTCCGACCCGGTGGTGGGTTCGAGCCCAACTTTACATTGTTTGAGAAGTGTGAGGTGAATGGTGAGAAGGCTCACCCGCTCTTTACCTTCCTGCGGAATGCCTTGCCAGCACCCAGTGACGATCCCACTGCGCTCATGACCGACCCCAAGTACATCATTTGGTCCCCGGTGTGCCGCAACGACATTTCCTGGAACTTTGAGAAGTTCCTGGTGGGTCCAGACGGTGTTCCAGTGCGCAGATACAGCCGTCGCTTTCGCACCATCGACATCGAACCCGATATAGAAGCCCTGCTGTCCAAGCAGCCTAGCAACCCCTAAGGCATTCCTGGTATCTGGGCTTGGTGATGGCTGGCTGCCCTCTGGGGGGAGGTTTTTCCATGACGGTGTTTCCTCTAAATTTACGTGGAGAAACACCTGATTTCCAGAAAAATCCCCTCAGATGGGCGCTGGTCTCGTCCATTCCCGATGCCTTTACGCCTAAAGAAAGGCGGTTTCACCACTAAGAATAAAGTGCTGAATGTCAAAGAACTGTTTGTGTGTCCCGTCTCAATGTCACCGCACTGTCAGGGATAAGTAACTTAGTCCCCGAGTCTAAACTTCCCTTTGGACGGCACCTTACCCATTTCTCCCTGTCTCGGGACATGCTTAAGGGTAGTCCGGAGTCGCTGTTACAACAGAAGCCTTACTCCAGAAAGAGGAAGACAGTAGACAAGGGCTGACAGTTAAGGCCACCCTACCCCCAAGCGTGACCTTCTCCTTTCTGAGTTTTTTGCTGGAAGAGGAAGTGACAGTGTACCTCTGCTCACACAGGACTCGAGAATCTAGGTCTGTTTTGCACAGCTGCAGTAGCAGCCTTAGACAATGTTGCCAGCCTCTATTTGCTTTGCTACAGAAACCCACACTGCTATCCAGTGCCTTAAAATCTGCCGGGTGTTGGCAGATTCCGAGTGGAAAGGTGGTAGGCAGGCCTACAGTGTGGCAGTGGGCTCTGGAGGGTTTGAGACCAGCATGGACCTATTAGAGGCAGAAAAATAATTGGCAGCACTCAATTTTAACTGGAATGCCATTGCACCTTCGGGCCTGGAACAGGGCATATCTTAAAGCCCAGCTGCTGCGGCTTGGGCCCCACCCCTTAAATATCTCACGGTACACCTGGAGCTGCTTCTCATCGCAGCCTCCTGCGGTAACTAGGTTCAGTTGTTTACTTAGGAACGTGAACCCAGAGACTTGTGGGTAGTATGAAGCAATCTAGAATGGCTAATTGCCAGTCTAGCCTGTGTGCCTAATGGGTGACTTTGAGGGCCTCTTACACTGGAACCAACTCAGAAACATACCCCTGGTTCTAAACAAGAGTATATGTGTGCGTGCAGTTAGGTCAGGAGGAAATTTACCTCCTCCCAGATACCATGTAAGGTTTTTACCATGGAACCATAGCCACAGCCCTTTTTGTTGGTTTAAGATTGTAGCCCAAGGTGACCCCTAACTCCAGCAATCCTGGCTGTGTCTCCTGATGCTAAGATTACTGACTGCCCCCATGCCTGGCTGGCCTGTGATAACATCCTCCTGCCCCCACCAATTGCTGGGATCACAGGTGAGAGCCAGCTGGTACTGTTTACTCCAGTTCCTGTTGGAGACTAGGTCTGAGCTCAGACTCCTAACCCACCTGCCTGCCCATGTCCTCAGTGCTGGAACTATGGACATGGACCACATGTATGCACAAAAACATACACAGTTTTCTTTTTTTTTTTTTTTTTTTTCTGGAGACAGTTTCATTATGTAGTCCTGACTTGCCTAGAATTCCCAGTAAGGATCAGTCTGGCCTTGAACTAACAGTTCTGCCTTCCTCTGCCTCTGCTAAGTGCTAAGATTAAGGGAAAGTTTTCTTTTCTTTTTTTTAAATGATCATTTTAAAGATTTATTTATTTAATTATATGAGTACACTGTAGCTGTCTTCAGACACACCAGAAGAGGACATCAGATCCCATTACAGATGGTTGTGAGCCACCATGTGGTTGCTGGGAATTGAACTCAGGACCTCTGGAAGAACAGTCAGTGCTCTTAACTGCTGAGCCATCTCTCCAGCCCAAGGGAAAGTTTTCAAAACAAATTTTTTTTAACATGTTCTAATTTTTTTAGTATGCTTAGTATGTTTTTAACTTCTGTTCCACAGCCCTCCAAAGCTACTTAACTGGGGAGTCTGCACTTAGTGGCCTCTTGGCCAGACCAGGGGAGAGGCTTTTCTCTCAGGCTCTCTCCAAGCACAGACAAGATCTGTGTGCTGAGCCAGTCTCCGGTTAGGGCTGGGAACCCAGGGCCTTGCAGGCTTCAGCCTCTTCCCTCAGGCTGTGTGGTGACTCACCCTCCCTCACCCACTGTTTTTCCATCTGAGCTAAGGCTGCCAGGACTGGAAAGTTCTAAGCTCCTAACAAGGCTGCTCTGGGTGGGGAGCAGTCTGCCTCACACTCCAGGCTGCAGCCTCACTCAAAGGAAACTTCCAATCCTGTCTTCAGAAACACTCAGAATGATACCCATTCCAGTCTAGTATTTTCCCAAGATTTCAAATATCACCCCACCAACCAACACACACACACACACACACATACACACACATACACACATACATACACACACATACATACACACACATACACATACACACATACACACACATACACACATACATACACACACACATACACACACATACACACACATACACACACACATACATACGCACACATACACACATACATACACACACATACACACACACATACACACACATACACATGCACACACACACATACACACATACACACACGCACATACACACACACATACACCCACACACATACACACACATACACACACATACATACACACACATACACACACACGCACATACACATACACATACAAACATATACACACATACACACATACACATACACACACACACACACACACTAAATAAAATCCACAGAAAGCTTTGTAACTGCTTCTGTCTGCGCTGTGCCCACCAAACCTCCTGATTCAGCAGTTCAAACAAGTGAGTCTAGAATCCTATTGAGCTCTTCGAGAGTCTGACCTCTGATCAACTGTGGGGTACTGTGTGCCTTGGAACTTGCATTAGGTCACAGACCTGAGAAGCCAATGTGCTCTTTGGTTACTTAACTAGGGTCAAAAACCTCCATTTTAGCAATTCTAGCAAAAGTGCCATTTTTGTTTACTTGTTGAAATGATTGTAAAATAAGGTCAGATACTTTGGTACAATTAACCTTTGATCAAATTGCTTCATTCTTTCCTAATAGAGTTCCCCAAACAACAATTTATCACTTTGGTAAAAATTAGCTTCCCCATTTTCTGTTGGTTCTGAGGCCATGCCCTACTTCCTTAAAACTACCATAAATGGTGTAGATGAAACCACTAAAAAAAGAAGAGGAAGCTGCCGCCCTCTGATGTAGATTCTGAGCCAGTGTCAGCAACGGCTTTCTTCTTCCATAAAAAACAAGATTAATGGTAATGGTTTGTAATTCATAACATCTTTAAAGTCTTTCATTCTGTGGTACCAGAGATGGAGCCCAGGACCTTAGGCATACTAGGCAAGTGCTCTACCACAGAGCTAAAACCCAGGCTCTTTTTTTTTTTTTTTTTTTTTTCTTTTTTTTTTTGGAGCTGGGGACCGAACAGGGCCTTGCCCTTCCTAGGCAAGCGCTCTACCACTGAACTAAATCCCCAACCCCCCAGGCTCTTTTTTTTTATTTTTGTTCTTTAAAAAATGGACTCATTATGTAGCACAGAGTAGCCTTAATGTAGCTCAGGATGAATTTGAACTGGCAATTCCTCTGCCTAGCTTTCCAGGTAACTGCAGTGTGGGCGTTTATCACCATGTCACCACACTCAGATTCATTTTACTCCTGTGTGTGTGTGTGTGTGTGTGTGTGTGAGAGAGAGAGAGAGAGAGAGAGAGAGAGAGAGAGAGAGAGAGAGAGAGAGAGAGAGAGACTGGCTGAGAGACTGGCTGGGATTGAATCCAGGGCTTTCAGCATAGTTGGTCTTGTACCAGCGAAGTACAGCTTCAGATATTTTTGAGATAGGATCTTATTAATTGCGTAGTTGGTCCTTGAATGGACTCTGTAGCACAGCCTGACCTTGAACTAGCTTTCTGTGTGTGAGTTATCATGGGCTCAGTTCTAACATTCACAAAGCACTGTATTTTTATTTTGAAGTAGGGACTATTGTCACTTGTGGTTGTGCACACTTTTAATCCTAGCACTCAGGAGGCAGGGGCAGGCAGCTGTCTGAGTTTGAGGCCAGCCTGGTCTACAGAACAAGTACCAGGACAGCCAGGGCTACATAGAGAAACATTGTCTTGAAAAAAACTAATTTTTATGTGTATGAGATTTATTTTTCTTTCTGGTATCTATGGAGGTCAGAAGACAGTTCTGGATCCCTTGGAAGTATAGTTATGCGCAGTTGTGAACCTTCATATGAGTGGTGCTGGGAGTCAAACCAAAGTCATTCTCAGAAACAACTGCTGAGCCACCTTGCCAGCTGCTCTCCCTCAGAGAACTTTTTCTTTTCTTCTTTTCTTTTTTTCGGAGCTGGGGACCGAACCCAGGGCCTTGGGAACCCAGGGCCTTGCGCTTGCTAGGAACTTTTTTTTTTCTTTAAAGATTTATTTATTTTATGTATGTGAGTACACCCTCACTCTCTTCAGACACCAGAAGAGGGCATCAGATCTCATTACAGATGGTTGTGAGCCACCATATGGTTGCTGGGATTTGAACTCAGGACCTCTGGAAGAGCAGTCAGTGCTCTTAACCGCTGAGCCATCTCTCCAGCCCCTCCCCCCCCTCAGAGAACTTTTATACAAGAAAGTATCAGGGTTATCCTCCCAGATACAGTACAGAATTGTCAAGCAGTGGATCGGTTTCCGTTTGTTTATCCGTACACTTTGCTTTTTTTTTTTTTATTTTTTTTTTTCCGGAGCTGGAGACTGAACCCCGGGCCTTGCCCTTGCTAGGCAAGCGCTCTACCACTGAGCTAAATCCCCAACCCCTTTGCTTTTGTTGAGAATGGATGACTTGTACCTTTACCTCCTGCCGCTCCTGCCTCCACGTCATCAACAGTGACCTTACAAGCTACATTGTCTATCTTTTCTTTCATTTTGTAGTTACATTTTGTTCAGCTCTTGTGTATGTGAAGGCGAGCGGGCAAGAGGCAGTTCTCTCCACCTTGTGGGCTTTACTTGCTGAACTATCTCATTGCTCCTCCCCTTAAACTGCTTTTAAATGTATTCACGCTGTGTGTGTGTAGGTCAGAGGGCAGCTCTCTTTGGAGTCAGCCCTCTCCTACCTAACGAACCCCCAGGATGAATCAATGGACCAGGCCACCAAGCTTGACAGCAGATGAGCCATCATCCTTTTCTTTTTCTCTTTCTTTTTCTTTTCCAAAGCCTTACAACGAGGTCACTGGTCTGGAATTTGAGATCCCCTAGCCTCTACTTCCCTAGGGTAGGTGGGCTCAGGGACTGACGTGGGGTAGCACTCTTAACTTCAAGGCTGTTTTAAGAACTCATTTAACTCTTTCCAATGTCTCTATCACTTTAAGACAGATGTCCCACAGAGACTAAATTATGTCAATTATCTAAAAAGACAACATAAATAGTCTTCTCAAATGGCCTACCTTACCTTCATTGGACAGTTCCCAGTCTACCAGGGCAGCACTAATTTGTTTCTTCCCCTAAAGCTACAGTAATTCGTTCCTAATGGATCTAAGTCTTGGATGCATCTCTGTGCTGTAAAACACCCTCAGGCGTTTCTCTGTCCCAAACCTCCAGTGACTGCCTGCCATTAAACTAGTGGTCCCACTGGCTTCCTTTCTAGCTTTAGACGTCCTTAAGCTCTTTGAACAGTCGGAGCTCATCTCTTTGGTCTAATCCCCACTCTGCCCGTGAATTGAATATTACAGAAAAATTCCTTCATCCCTTCGGATTTATGCTTTTTCCTTCCCACAGTTTCTTCAGGACCATACTGAAAAGCTGCTTAGGTCAGCATCTTCTTTTCACATCGTCTGGCAGGCCTCGGGCCTTGGTTTATGCTCTTTTTTTTTTTTTTTTTTTTTTTTTTTTTTTTTTTTTTTGGAGCTGGGGACCGAACCCAGGACCTTGCGCGTGCTAGGCAAGCGCTCTACCGCTGAGCTAAATCCCCAACCCGGTTTATGCTCTTTAATGACTTCTACCATAGCTTCCCACTGGTGTGGGTTACGAAAGGATGAAAAACCTTTTTTGTTTTGTTTTGCTTTGTTAACTTATTTTTCTCCTTTAGGATTTTTTTTTTCATTCATGCGTGTCTGTCACCCCTGTTAGGTGCCTATGGAAGCCAGAAGGGGACATCAGACTCTCTAGAGCTATAGAGGTCGTTGTGAGATGTCTGACTTGGGTGCTGGGAATCAGGGTCCTCTAGAAGGGCAAACCTTTCTCTATCCTGAGTCATCTTTCCATCCCTTGTTTTGAGACAAGGTCTAATCAGCAGGACGGGAAAACAGTCCCCAAGAAAATGGGGCTTGAGGAGTTCTCTTTCTCTGGAAAGCTCCACTGAGGTAAAGTAGGATCCTTGACTGTACCATAGGGACCAATTTCAAGACAAATCAGGGTAGAGCAAAGTTACTAAAAAGATGGCTCTGGCTAACAGTACACTGTTCGTGCAGAGGACTGAGGATGGCTCCCAGCACTCCTCTTAGGCAGCTCTCAGTCACCTGTCACCCCAGGTCTAGGGAACACATTCTCAACCTGTGGGCCACAGGTGTCAAAGTTCAGACATCCTGTCTCTCAGGTGTTTACATTACAATTTGTAACTAGCAAAAACTACAGTGATGAAGTAGCAACAAGATGATTTTATAGTAGGGGGGTTACTACAACTTGAGTAAAGGTAAAGGGTCACAGCAGAAGGAAGGTTGAGAACCGCTGTCCTCTGGCCTTGAGGGTACCTGCATACACGTGTTGGTGTTGCATATACATTTTATGCACGGCATACACACACACACACACACACACACACACACACACATACACATAAAATAAATGTATCTTTAAAAAAGATGTGTACTATAATACACGGTAGGAAGGTGTGGAAATTGAGGTTTTGCTCGTTTGTTTTTAGTTTTTTGAAGGGCAGCTAGAAACCAAGGGTTTGCACATGCTTGGCTATCCTGCAAGAAGCTGTCTTACTCAGGGGTTGGGGATTTAGCTCAGTGGTAGAGTGCTTGCCCTAGCAAGCACAAGGCCCCTGGTTCCGTCCCCAGCTCCACAAAAAAAAAAAAAAAAAAAAAAAGAAAGAAGCTGTCTTACTTGCCTGATTGTTACGAACAGGATTTGCCTGAAAAGCAAAAACACACCAGTTGCCTGGGCACCTCCATAGATGGATTTTTCCCTTCAGAAGAACCGTGCTTTAAACCTGCTTGAGAGTCTCTCTCTTTCTTTTTCAAGGGAAGTGTAGCCTTGGTTGTCCTAGAATTCTCTCTGCAGACCAGGCTGGCCTCGAATTCAGAGATCTGCCTACCTCTGCTTCCTGAGTGCTGGATTAAAAGCTTGCGCCGTCACCGCCCGGCAGAACACGCAATCATTGTTCCAAGGGAAAAAAAAATGCCTGGACCTCATTCCTATCACAGCGACTGTCGGCTTTGGTGGTTGCCTCTCTCGCTTTGACCTGGAAGGCTAACAGGATTCAGTTGTTTAAGACAAACTTTGTTTTTTGAGTCTATTTATGACTGTTTATTTTTATTTTTTGCAGGTGTGGTGTTGTATGCCTTAAATCCCAGCACTCTGGAGAAAAGGGCAGACGGGTCTAAGTTCGAGACCAGCCTAGTTTACGTAAGCAGCTCCAGGACAGCCAGCTAGAAGACTGTCTCAAACAACAGATTTCACTATTGGGTATGTTTGGCAAACGCATGCCTGTGTCGGGAACAAAGGACAAGTTTAAGGAGTCAGTTTTCTTCTTGCACCTTTACATGGGTTCTGGGCATCATACCCAGTTGTCACCCACGGAGCCATCTCGCTGGACCTTGTTCAGACAATTGTTAATGGCTGGACCACACCGGACAGTCCAGATTCCAGTGTGTCTGTGTGCACCTGGCTACAGGGGCTGTCGAGGCAGTAAATTCAATCTCACATTTAGGCAGTCATGCTGAAAGCAGAATGGAGCGGAGTGGAAACAAGAAAAGCAAGCAGCAGGCTTCTCCTGCACCGGTTTAGCATCAGGATAACCCCGCAGACCAGGACGGTGCGGCCAACGCCTCTGGGCGTCCAGCCTCTTCCGTCCGCTTCTGCTCCAGGGCACAGCGCGTGGGGGCGGGGAGGAGAGGCGGAAGCCGACGGTGCCGGGCGCGCGCACGTGCGTGGTTACGTGCGTGCGTGGGCGCGGTCCTTAGCACGCCGTGCGCTAGGCGGATGTCCGGGCCGGCTGGGCCCGGGCGGCGGACGAGATGGCGGAAGGCCGGGGCACCCGTGAGCGACCGGATGTGGAGACCCAGAAGACGGAGCTCGGAGCCTTGATGGGGACCACGCTCCAGCGTGGGGCTCAGTGGTGAGCGTCCGCTCTGCGCTCCCACCGCGCAGAGCGTCAGGCCGGCTCGCTGGCCCTCAGACCGGACCCCTTTCCTTAGTTTTAGGTAGAGGCGGGCCGGGGGCGGTGCCTGGAGTCTCTGAAAGAGTGGCTTGACAGCAGCCGCTGATGAAAGAAACCCCGAGATCAGCTAGGGTACAGCGCTGACAGATCTGGGGTTTGTCTTGGTCCATTCGGATTCACAAGAGTCTTGGGCCGGAGGGGATAAGGGGTGTAGAATATAGAAATGGGGGAGTGCTCCGGTCGGCGGGAGCAGGAAGGTGGGAAAGCACTTAACCACCGAAGACTTGATGTTGACCTTGGTGGGGGAAGCGTCCACATCTTATAGACCTCGGCTCCTTAACAATTAAAACTGGGTAGCAATTTGTGGCTTATGACGCTCAGGAGGTTGAGAGACTATCAGAAGTAGATACTTTGTAACTTGTAAACTGCGGAACAGAATTCAAGGCCAGACACTGAATAAATGTCTAAGAACCCAGATTGTCAGCTGGTCAGGAACAATTGTAGCAGTAGTTAGATCTAAGAGTGGGAGGGGAGGGGAGCAAAGTAGAAGATCGGAAGTTGCAAGATTTTGCCAGGCCTGGTGGCATATGCTTTACTGTTGTTTTGCAGGCGCAGACTGGAAGGTTGCTGTAGTTTCAGGGCTGGTCTCTTTTTTTTTTTTTCGGAGCTGGGGATCGAACCCAGGGCCTTGCACTTCCTAGGCAAGCACTCTACCACTGAGCTAAATCCCCAACCCCAGGGCTGGTCTCTTATACAGTGAGCATGACTCCTCCAAAAAAAAAAAAAAAAATCTAGGTTTATTTGAGCAGATTCAAATATGAGGCGTCTCAGTAGATTGTTAACTAGAAGGGATAGTACTCCTCAGTAGTGGAGAAATGGCTGGGTGGTGCTACTGTGTAGGAGTCAAATACTAGGGTAGGTTTCCCATTGAATATTACCAATATGGGGTTGGGGATTTAGCTCAGTGGTAGAGCATTTGCCTAGCAAGCGCAAGGCCCTGGGTTCAGTCCCCAGCTCCGAAAAAAAAAAAAAAAAGAAAAGAAAAGAAAAGAAAAGAGAAAAAAAAAAAAGAAGAATATTACCAATATAGGGACTGGAAAGGAGAATAGAAATTATGTGTTTGGGGGGTGTGGTTTAGGTATAGTTTTATGCTGTTTAAATTGAGCCAATGAAAGGCCAGACAAATTGAGAGAGCTACTTTAGAAATTATTCTGCAAAGGGATGACACATAAAGAATATTCAGCTTGGTGTGGATGAGCGTGCCTGCAGTCTTAAGGCCTGGAGAGAGGTATTGCTGCCAAGGTTTGGGCAATGCAATTAATAACTTAGTAAACATTTTACTTCTAGAAAGCGTCCATTTTACATGAGTGCTCATGGGCTGGAGAGACTGCTCAGCAGTTAAGAACTTATAATGGGCTTGCGGAATGTGAGTTTGAGGCCCAGTGCTCATGTTGGGTATCTCTCAGTCATGTATAACTCAAGCTCCAGGGATATCCACGCCCCTGACCTCTAAGGGCACTTGCATTTATACTCATACTTATGTGCATAACTAATGAAGTGCATAGTTAAAAATAAAATCCTAGCCCAGGAGTGGTGGCGCACATTTTTAGTCCCAGCGCTTGGGAGGCAGAGGCGGGTAGATCTCCGAGTTTGAGGTCAGCCCAGTCTACTGAGTTAGTCCAGGACAGTCAGAGAAACCATGTCTTGAAAAACCAAAGTAAATAAAATCCTAACTATGCATAGTGTCGCACAACTTTAATCCCAGCATCTGGGAGGCATACACAGGTGGATCTCTTTGAGTTCAAGGCTATCCTGGGCTACATACTGTGACCCCCCCCAATGTAATTAAATTTTAAAATTCTTTTAGAAATCGTTTATGTTTTTGTTTGCTTGGTGTTTTGTTTGTTTGTTTCCAAGACAAGGTCTCCCTGTGAGCCCCTGCTGGTTTGGAACTAGAAATGTATGCCAGGCTGGCCTTAAACTTGCAGACCCTTCTGCATCTGCTTCCTGTGTACTTGGATTACAGATAAGTGACGGCACAGCCAGCTTTATGGTGTGTGTGTGTGTGTGTGTGTCTGTGTGTCTGTGTGTCTGTGTGTCTGTCTGTCTGTCTGTCTGTCTGAGTATATGTATGACATTCATGTACCTGTGCAGAATAGAGTTGTGCATACCATTCATGGGTGCTGGGAAGAGCGCCAAACTCTCTTAACTTCTCTCTCTCTCTCTCTCTCTCTCTCTCTCTCTCTTTTTTTTTTTTAAAGATTTATTATGTTATTCCTGTGAGTACACTGTCGCTGTCTTCAGACACCCCAGAAGAGGGCTTCAGATCCCATTACAGATGGTTGTGAGCCACCATGTGGTTGCCGGGAATTGAACTCAGGACCTCTGGAAGAGCAGTCAGTGCTCTTAACCGCTGAGCCATCTCTCCAGCCCCTCTCTTAACTTCTGAATTCTCTTTCCAGCCCCTTGTTTATTTTTTCAGACAGGGTCTTATTAGGTAACCTTGGGTGGTCTGGAATTCCCTGTGTAGACCAAGCTGGACTGGAACTCTTAGAGATCCAAGTGTCTATGCCTCCTAAGTGCTGGGATGTAAAGGCATGTGTCAGCATGTGTAGCTTTGTTTTGTCTTTTACAGATATGGTCTCTTGTAGCCCAAGCTGACCTCAAACTCATCGTGCAGTGGAGACTGACCTCTTTGCCCAGATCTCCCAAATGCTGGAATCACAGATATGGGCCCCCAAAAGCTTCCTTTACTTATTCTCTTACCAGTTATTTCTCCTAGTGAATACCTGGCCTAGATTAGGCCCTCTCTGCCATGTGGGGCTGACTTCAGTTCTTAATGTTAAGACTGATTTTAGCCGGACCATGGTGGTAGTGCACGCCTTTAATCCCAGCACTCCGGAGGCAGAGGCAGGCAGATCTTTGAGTTTGAGGTTAACATGGTCTACAGAGCAAGCTACAGTCAGGGCTACACAGAGAAAACCTGTCTTGAAGAGCCCCCTTCCCCACAGATGTGATTTTAGTGAGAATTGCATATTACCTTGGCGAGAAGACCATGAGAAGCTTAAGGTCGGTGTCTGGTGAAAAAAATGAAAGGATAGCTGCAAAACGTAGAACGTTGGCTTTGTAAGAAAGTGTTTATCGTGTAACTGTATTTCATAGGAGACTCGTTTCTCCCCAGGTATCTGATCGACAGCCGGTGGTTCAAGCAGTGGAAGAAGTACGTCGGCTTTGACAGCTGGGACATGTACAACGTGGGGGAGCACAATCTGTTTCCTGGACCGATTGACAACTCTGGGCTCTTCTCAGGTGGAGTATCCTCAGCTTTCTGCTGTAGTTCTTGTGGGCCAGAGTTGTGTGCGTCTCCACCATGGTCATGATGAGCATGTAATTCCATAATGTGGAGGCATAGAAGTGTCCGTCTGCATCAGAGGTAGTAGACGCCTTGGCAGATCATTAGGGAGAAGCCAGGTAGTTATTTTGCCCTAAATAACTACTGTGACAAGAGCTTGCTTTGGTTTTTGTGTTTCTGTTCTGTTGCTGTGAAGAGACACTGTGACCAAGGCAGCTTATGAAAGGAGCCATTTAATTGGGGACTGGCTTCCAGTTTCAGTGAGTTAGTTCAGGGTCCTTATGGTGGAGGGACTATGGCACCCAGCACGTGGGTGTGGGAATAAGAAGTAGCTGAGAGCTTTGCATCGGGGGGCAGGGAGAGAGACAGAGGGGGAGACCGAGAGACTGGGCTGGGTGAGGGCTTTTGAAACCTCAAGACCACCCCTCAGTGGCACACTTCCGTCAGCAAGGCCGCCTCCTCATCCTTCCCAAACAGTACTACCACTGGGGGCCAAAGATTCAAACGGGAGCTTACTTGGCCTGCCCTCATTCAAACTGCCACATTTTGTAACATACTAGTGTTTTTCGCATTTTTATTTTTACTGCATATGTGCACGTTGTATGTGTCCCAGTGAGACACTGTGCGTGTTAATGTCAAAGTACAGCTCTATGCAGTTGGTTCTCAGAAGACATCTTACCTGTCCACATTGTAACATTCCCCTTTGACTTTTTTAATTGTGTGTGTGCACGTGTATCTGTCTGTGAGGGCTGTGCATGTGAATGTAGTTCCAAGGACCTAGAAGAGAAGTTTGGGTCCCCTGAATTACAGTAGTTTGTGAGCTGCCCAGAGATGGTGCTGGGAACGGAACTTGGTCCTCTGCAAGGGCAGGAAGTGTGCTTCACTGCTGGACCACCTCTCTAGCCCTTAGTTCTCTTTTTCTTTTTTAGGTTTTGGATTTATCTGTAAACATGAAAGAAGAAAAGTCATTTTAAATTGCACCTATAATCTGAAAATTGGGAATCATTCCCCACCTCCCCCCTTTTCTTTCATTGCTGTGGATCAAATTCAATATGTTAAGCAAGTAATATCCAGTAGTTGATCTGGGTGTGGATTTTTTTTCTGTTTTGTTTTGTTTTGTTTTGTTTTATTTATGAGAAGAGGATCTCTCTACATAGTCCTGGTTATCCTAAAATTGATTATATAGACCAGGGTGGCCTTGAACACACAGAGATCTGCCTGCCTCTGCCTCCCCAGTGCTGGGATTAAAGGCGTGTGCTACTATACTTAGCTGTACCCACAAATTTTTGATACCTGCAAAGTAGGACAAATTGTATGTATATTAAAAGTCACCTAACATCTCTGAACTGTGTTTATCCTAGAAACAGTGTAAGGAAAGGTAGAAGGTCCGTGGAGTGTGACTTTTTTTTTTTGGTTCTTTTTTTTGGAGCTGGGGACCGAACCCAGGAGTGTGACTTCTGACCTCCGCACTTCCCAGTTAAAGGGTTTGCTCGGGAAGTGCTGGGTACTCTATTCCTGTGGCTGTGTGGAGATGGCGCAGCTAGCTTTTCCAGAGAATCTCTTTCACCTGAGTCTAGAATCTGTGTAGGTTGGCTGGCTGGCAGGCAGGCAATCTATTCGTACCCTTAATATATTCCTGTGTGCTTGTCTGTGGGGGTGTGTGCGCACGAGTGTGCTCATGAGTGTTCTCTGGTGTATTTGTGGTGTGTGTGTGTGGGTTAGAGTGCGGCCATGGAAGGTGGTTCTCTCCTCTCTCCATGCGGACCTACCATCCTGGGACCACCTCGTGTCCTCAGGCTTGGCCTAGATGCTGTTTCCTTTTGCTCAGGCTCTGTCTGCCTGTGCTGCCCTGGCTGGCCTTGCACTTGAGTTAGTCCTGCAGTCGCCTCCTTTGCACTGCAGGTACAGGAGTGGCCCCTACACCTGTATTCTTGTTTTGTTTTACAGACAGAGTTTTGCTGTGTTCCATGGCTGGCTTAAAACTTGCTATGTAGCCAAGGCTGACCTCAAAATCACCACCTTCTGGCCTTAACTTCCCAAATTATGAAATTAAAGTCTTGTGCCACTGCGTCTAGCTTTCGGGTTTTTAATTAGTTTTATATTCTTTTTGGTTAAAAATGTGTATGTTTGTGTGTGAGACAGGGTGAGTGTGTGCATGGCATGGTACAGGGTGTGTATTTACGGAGAACGTCTTCTACAGTGTGGGTTCTGAGGATCAAACTCGGGTGGTTATGCTCGGTGGCAAGTGTCATCACCTGCTGAGCTGTCTCACCAGCCCTTTGTTTCTTTTCAACACAGGATCTTCATTAAGGATCTGAGGTTGGCCTCAGTTTTGTGATGTTCTTTGTTTCAAATGCTAGGATTCCAGGGGTCTACTGCCAGGCGTGGGTAGTCCCTGATGGTTTTAAATTTATTTTAGATATGGTCTCAGTGTGTAGAGACCTTTAGCTCACAGAGGTCCTCCTACCTTTGCCTCCTCAGTGCTGAGGTTAAAGCTGTACCCGTCCTCTACCATACCTGGCCTGTTTACTTTTGTTTATTTAATTTTTATTTGTTTGGAGTTTTTATTTGTTTACTTTTGAGGTGTGATCTTGTATAGTTCAGGCTGGCCTTAAACTAGCAATGTTGCTGAGGTTGATCTTGAACTTACGTACTTCTTGAATCTACCTCCCAAATGCTCAGGAAGATAATTCTACTTATTAACTTACTTATTTTGAGGTAGGGTCTTGGAATACAACTCGGATACATAGCAACTTTGTAGTTCAACCTGGTCCAGAACTGCATATGTATCCCAGGTAAGTCTTGAACTTACAGTCTTCCTAACTCTGAGTGTTGGGATTGCAGATGTGTACCATAATGTCTGTTTTCTTGTTTGTTGTTTCATGGTGGCAGTGACAGGATGGCAGAGGAGGAGGAGGTGGTGGTGGTGTTTGAGTCTCTCTATGTTGCCTGTGCCACCCTTAGAACCGACCAGTCCTATTTTAGCCTTCCAGAGCCTGTGGGATGATAGGTCTGAGCATCATGATGTGGGAACGACTGCTCGACAGATGTTTTCAGCAGGGAACCGGGCTGTCACCTGCAGAGCAGCCCTTCTTATTTCCACCTGTCTACTGAGACAGACAGTTTTCATCCTTTTGCTTTGAAGACTTTCACATAGTCTAGGCAGGATACCTGTGACATGGAACAGATTGTAGATGCACTAAAGGCATCTGTACTGACTGTCATGGAAACAGTGTCAGGGGAGATGGCACATCAGTGGGGTGACCTCTGATCTCCTCACTTCCGATTATGTGTTGAACTTTCGCCATCCTCGAACTCCTTCTGTGGCTGACCACCCTAGCAGCACTGATCCTCCTGGCCCATCTGCGAGGTACAGGGTTAACAAGTGTGCGTTATCACCACGCCTGGCTCCTGTTTTTTCCTTTTTCTTCTTGAGATGAGATGCTGTTCTGTAGGCCTGGCTGGTGTGGAGCTCAGCAGTAATCCACCTGCTTCTACCTCCTCCTGAGTGCTGGGTTCAAGGGTGCCTGTTCTCACACCCAACTTATTTAAAAAAAAATCACCGGCCTTGGGTTATAGCTGAGTTGCACCTTCATGGGTACTTTCCTGGCTACTCTGGTCTGAGAACAGTGACTTCTGCCGTCTTTAGAGTGGGTGTTGATAAACAGGCTTAGCACGGAGTATACTTTGTGGCTGGCGGTGATGGGTCTTCTTGGGTTTTCCTCTGAGTGTGTTTCATATACATCTATGATGGGTATAAAATGGATGTTTAACATGTTATGTACTTACTCTCCATTCCACACAGTGTCCATGAGAACGCCGACTGGGAATGCTTAGTACGAAGAGTGGTTGGGTGTTACGGTGTGCAGCCTAGTGTGGGGTACTTGGACTGACATGCATAACTTTTAGTCTGATACATACAAAAAGCGATCAGATAAGCAGGGCCGCCACTGCTGCTCAGAGACGGAGTGCTTGCCCAGAGAGTGCAGGCCTTGGGCGTGATCCATCTGGCTGCAGACCGTTAACTAAGGATGCTGCTGGGTAGGCGTGCGTACCTTTGACCAGCATCTGAGAGGATGGGGCTGGAGAACTAACTGTCCTAAGTTCAGACTGCCTGGGCTGTGCACTGTTTATTTCAGGCCAACCTGGGTTGCAGAGAGACCTTATTTCAGAACACTGTAGTGTGGGATAACCCAGTGGGTGGGCATTGGCATATAGGTCTGACAACCCAAATTCAATGCCAGGAGCCCACATGAAGGAGGGAGGCGAGCGCTGCCCTGAGAGCTGTCCCTCTGACTTCCACCTGTGCCTTGTGGGATGAGCAATTCTCCCATCCTCTGTAGAAACAATGAGTAAAGTTTAACCAACCCCCTAAATATGAAAAGACTAAGTGTGTTGTTGACTGAGGCCATCGGGATATAGAACAACGGCAGATCGTTTGCCTGGGCATGCTTACTCTCCTAGGTTTATTCCCAGTCTCTGAAAAAATAATCCAGCAACAATAGCAGAGATGCCCAAAACCAGAATGCTGAGTGACTCCTAGTCCAACAAGCTTGTGCTGTGGAGGCTGCTGATTCCTGTCCCCAGTAAGAAAATACCCCTCAACCCTCAGGACCTCAGTCATTTGCCTTCTTAGTAAATGTTTTATGTGTACATGGGGTTTGAGTTTAAGCACTATCAATAGGATGGTTAATGTAAGTATTCATAATTATTAACCCTCTCTCTGTCTGTCTCTGACACAGTCTTCCTATGTAGCCTAGGGTGGCTTTGAACTCTTTTTTTTTTTTTAAACATTTACTTATTTATTTATTTAATATGCATATACTGTAGCTGTCTTCAGACACACCAGAGGAGGGCATCAGAGCCCATTACAGATGGTTGTGAGCCACCATGTGGTTGCTGGGATTTGAACTCAGGACCTCTGGAAGAGCAGTCAGTGCTCTTAACCACTGAGCCATCTCCCCAGCCCTTTGAATTCTATATGTAGCTCAGGATGGTTTCAACCTGCCTGAATGCTGGGATGCCTGACTTTTGGTTTTCTTTTTTCTTGGGGAGGGACTTGAGGGTTGAACTAGAGCCTTGCTCTGCTAGTGAGCTATCGCCCCAGCCTGCACCCGCATTTGCTTCTGTCTCCATGTTTACTAATTGTTTCTAAACTCTTGTTTAATTCCTGCAATGTGGTTTTTGTTTCTTTGCTTTTTTGTTTTGTTTTGTTTTCTTTGTTTCTTGAGACAGGGTTTCTCTCTCTAATTTGGCTGTTTGTCTGTCCTGGAACTCTATTGGTGGACCAGAGTGACTTCAAACTCATAGAGATTCACCTGCTTCTGCCTCCCAAGTGCTGGGACTAAAGGGCTGTGCTACCCGCATAGCTTGCAATGTTCTCACCCTCTCTCTCTTCCTCTCTTCCCCCCTCCCTCTCATTCCCCCTCTCCCTCTCTCCCTCTCTTTGTCCCTCCCTATGTCTCTCTCCCTCTCTTCTTCTCTTTCTCCCTCCTTCTCTCTCCCTCTCTCTCTGTCTCCCCTCCCCCATCTCAAATACCAGTCCAAGTTTTTAATTAGCCATTTTATGTTCATTGTAGAGCCTAGAAGCATTTATAAAATGTAAATTAAGTTTTCTTATTAGAAAAGCAATGGGCAAACACCTTTAATCCCAGCATGCCTGAAGAAGAGACAAGGGGATCTCTTGAGTTCGAGGTCAGCCTGGTCTACTGAGCAAGTTCCAGGACAGCCAGGGCTACACAGAAGCCCTGTCTCAAAAAACAAAGCCAAACAAACACCTATTCTTGCTGAACTCAAGTTCATGGATTTGGCAGCAAGTACCTTTACCTGCTGAGCCATTTCCCCAGTCCATTTTCTCCCCTTGTCACCATTGTCTCCTTCCTGTCATCTCAGCACTTGGGGAAGTGGAGGGAGGAAGACAGAGATTAAAGGTCATTTTTGGCTGTGTAGAAATCAAGGTCTCGTGGTACTGCATGTGACTCTCCTAAAAACAGACAACAAAAATTAGAAGTGGACTAGTAGGGTGGGGGTTCTGGGAGGAGTTGGGGAAGGGCAAAGAATATGGCTAAAATATAGCTTGATAAATTTTATTTTAGAATTACTCCTCCCCCGCCCCCACACCTGAAACAGAGTCTCACTATGTAGCCTTGGTTGTCTTGGAGCTTCTACATAGACCAGGCTGACCCCAAATTCACAAAAATCCACCTGCCTCTGCCTCCTAAGTACTTAGATTAAAGGGGTGCACCACCATGTCCACCTTCAATAAATTTGACTTCAAAAGAAAAACAAACAGAGGTCTTTTCCTCTCCATCTTCCTCCTTATTCTTTTTGAGATAGAGTCTGGTTGTGTTGCCCAAGCTGACTTTAAACTTTCCTCAGCCCCCTGGGTAGCTGGATGTAAGGATGAACCACAGACTCCAGCTCACTTTCTTTCTAATTATAGAAGATATACAAGTTCCTTAGTAGAACAGGCCTCAGGATAGAGTGGGCAGGTCTGCTTTGTATGGCCAGGGAGGGGCAGTGTTGTACTTGTTCCTGTTGAATCTTTTCTTATGAAAAATATGCAAGAATCTTGTTTCAAAAAAACAAAAAAACTTTTGAGGAAAAGAAAAATGAGATATGTATTAATTTCCTTTTTCAGATCCTGAGAGTCAGACCTTGAAGGAACACTTAATCGATGAGCTGGACTATGTGTTGGTTCCAACTGAAGCCTGGAATAAATTGCTAAATTGGTATGGTTGTGTGGAAGGCCAGCAGCCTATTGTCAGAAAAGTGAGTTCACAAGTTGTTCTATCTGCTAGGTGTGTATGTAAGTTCTCCTTGGGTACACCGACTTCTCTTTATTTCCTGGAAGAATGACTGTAGTTAAGTGGTTGAAAATAAGGAGTTGAAACTTAATTTTGTTTTGTTTTTGAGACAGGGTTTTTCTGTGTATTCCTTACTATTCTGGAACTTTCTGTGTAGAACAGACTATTCTCAAACTCAGAGATCCCCGTGCCTCTTGTCTCCAAGTACTGAGATTCCACTGTGTCAGAATTGAGACCTTGTGTATGTTTCCTGAGACAGGATATCTAGTAGCCCAGGCTGGTCTTACTGATCATCTGTGGCTTCTTGAGTGCTGGAATTCTGGCCCGAGAGACTATTTCTGTTCTCTCTAGGAAATGAAATGTTTGTGAGTAACTCAGGATGTTCCTAAGTAAGCTCCAAATACAAGAGCTGCCTGGTAGTTTGGGATGTCCGTTTTGGAAGCCCAGTACTTCAGTTGGGCTGTGTGGACAGAAACTAATGCGTTGCACCATTCCCTTTTTCCCAGGACTGGGAGTGATCCTAGGGCCACATATATGCTAAGTATTCCAGCACTGAACTGTATCTCCAGCCCTCTTTTTTCTTTGAGATGGTATCTTACTGAGTTATCCAGGCTAAATTTGAACTCACTTATAGCTTAGGTAGGCCTAGAACTGTCACAGTTGAGCCTTTTCATTGAGGCTTCTGGATGTTGAGATAACTAGTGTGAGCCACCATGCTTACCTAACAACTTTATTCTAAAGCCATTTCCCCTCTGTTCATGAGACTGATTGTTCTGCTGAGTACAAAAGGAGGGGTTTATATGCATAGAAGAATTCTCAAGTTCCCACACTGTAGACACACTCTCTGAGAAACCCAGCCTAGTGCCTTTGGTGGACAGAACTCATGAGATCACTGCCTTGTCTCTCAGTTACTAGCTTTTCTTACTAGAAAGGAATCATAAAAGCCCATTCATGCCTGCTAATACATAGACAAGACATAATTTTTCATGTTCCTTGAGTGTATGCTCTTCTTAGTAGGACAGAGCGTCATCCCTGTGTCTCCCTCCCACCTTCCCTGCCCCATTTCTTGTTTTGTTTGTATTTCAAGACAGAGTTTCTCTGTATAGTCCTGACTGTCCTGGAGTTCAATGTATAAACTAGGCTGGCCTCAAACTCAGGATCCTCCGCCCTGCCTCCTGAGTGCTGGGACTAAAGGTGGGGGCACCACTGTCTGATAAGAGCTGCATTCTTAAGGAGTCTTTATTTCAAATCAGAGCCACCACGACTACCAACTTACTCCTCCCTTTCTAAAAACGGTTTCATGTAGTCTAGGATGGCTTCAAACTTACTGTGTAGCTCAGGCTGACCTTGAACTCTTTATCCCTCTGCCTCAATATCCCTTGAGTTGAAATTAGTCTTGTGTTGCCATGCAAGGCTTCAGAACTTTTTTTTCCAGTTTGAAACCTGTGGGAGTGTTAGGGAACAAATGTCACAGGCATACAGCCTTCTTCAGAGGTCTACAGATGCTGTCAGTGTAGTCATGTAAGCATTCTGCTGAGGTCTGACAGACTCTACAAGGACCAAAACAAGAGTTTTCTGTTCAATGCTGACCTTGCTGACCTTCTGAGACCTGCCTTACAGGACCTGGTGGTATCCACACAGATCTCTTTCTGATTCCCTAAGATAGACTTGATTCTTCATTATAGCAGAAAAAATTGTAACTCCTGAGATATATACTAATGAATTAAGTCTCTGTTTTATAAAAATAAATAAAAATTAGTTCTTCATAGATCAAATGTGGGGGTGCATTTTCTTTAATTCTAGCTCTCCCAAGAGGCAGAGTTCTTTGATTTCAAGACCAGCTTAGTCTACATAGTGAGTTCCAAGCCAGTATACACAATGAGACATTGTCTCAAAAACAAACAATTCCTGACAAAAGATTTTCCTGAGAGGCCTTAGCCTTCTGTGGCTGAGCCGTGTCGCCTCCTGGACTGCCCAGGTGTCCACCACTGCTCCGTCACCCCCCTAACCCTCCTTTGCTTACAGGTTGTGGAGCATGGCCTGTTTGTCAAGCACTGCAAAGTGGAAGTGTATTTGCTGGAGTTGAAGCTCTGTGAGAACAGTGACCCCACCAATGTGCTAAGTTGCCATTTTAGCAAAGCAGATACCATTGGTAAGCAACTGGCAGGGTTCTGGGTGTCTGGTGAAAGAAAGTAGGGTATTGTAGTTGATGAGAGGGAAGCTCTGTTGGTCTCTTAACTTTTTTTTTAAAGATGTATTTATTTTATTCATATAAGTACACTGTTGCTGTCTTCAGACACACCAGAAGAGGGAATCAGATCCCATTACAGATGGTTGTGAGCCACCATGTGATTGCTGGGAATTGAACTCAGGACCTCTGGAAGAGCAGCCAGTGCTCTTAACCACTGAGCCATCTCCCCAGCCTGGTCTCTTTAACTCTTGTTACTCAACTGTGGCTGTCAGTCCTGACTTGGAAGTCTTCCTAAGGGAATTTTTATGAAGAACCAGACCTGGGAACTGTGTTCTAGAGAACAGGACTTGGGCAAACAAAATGGCCAGCAAAGTAAGCGCAAGAACTTGAACTGGTGCATAGCCATGCATAGCCCTGTGCTCCTACCCTCCTGTCTCCACCCGCTAAGTGCCTGCTTTATATACATTCTAGTAGCCTTGTTGGCGCCCTTCACCTCAGCCTCCTGAGTGCTGGTGTTACAAACAGAAGCCGCTGCACCGCTGTTGTGCATGAGCCCTGGGTTATCAGAAGCGTAGTGAGCTGCTGCTTACAGGGAGGCCTGGGAAGTACAGACAAGTTAAGGTCTTTGAACATGGCTGTTCTAGACCTTCCATGAGCATTGGTAAAGGCAGGGTGAAGATTGGTCTGCCTCAGCTGTTACTTGTCTGTGAGATTCAAGACACAAGCCTCGCTGTTCTGTAGTTCACACTGTAGACCAGGCTGGTCTCAGACTCAGAGATCCGCCTGCCTCTGCCTCCTGTGTGCTGGGATTAAAGGCCTGTGCCACCACTGCCCGGCTTGCCTTGGGTATCTTTAACTTTATTTCTGGAGCAATCTTAACTGATGTTTTTTCCTGTTTTTAGCAACTATCGAGAAGGAGATGAGGAAGCTCTTCAACATCCCTGCAGAGCGTGAAACACGACTTTGGAACAAATACATGAGCAACACCTATGAGCAGTTGAGCAAGCTAGACAACACTATCCAGGATGCTGGGCTGTACCAGGGTCAGGTAGGAGGGCCCAAGCCATGCCCAGACAGGCAGCTCTGACTCGGGTGTGTGTCAAGAAGTCTTCTGGCAGTAAGCATGTCAGAAGTAGGGCGTGTTGCACTGTGCTCATCTGGTTTCCCCTTTCACTCAGGTGCTAGTAATTGAGCCCCAAAATGAAGACGGCACATGGCCCAGGCAGACCCTGCAATCAAAGTAAGTGAATCTTCTCCCTTGTGTACCTGGTTCACAAGGGGAAGAGGGTTGTTCTGAATTAGATGGGAATCAGTGTCTCGTCCCAATTGCATAGTGTTTGAAGCACCAACCTTAGCAGCCTCCTTTACGTTCATGTCAGAGACATCGAGGAAGAAAAGGGGTTGGATCTGATATTGCCGCTTTGCCAAAGTGGCTTTTGTTTGTTTGTTTGTTTGTTACACTCTGTTATTTTTCTGCTTGTAGTTTAGAGGCTTTGAAAAAGAGGGGGGAGGGTTAGGGCGAGGCCTTGTACAACTTCAGGGTGATCCTTGATCCTACTCAGCTCTCCCGTGGCCTCTTCGGATTACTGCTCAGCTACTGGAGATATTCCTGTGACTTGTGGAACTGTGCACCCTTAGAAGGTTGCAGTAGGAAGTGATGGCTTTTCTCTAGGACATAGTGCAGGGAAATATAAGTATTTCCTGACCTGATGACAAACAGAGCCAGCTGTTGTGGCACACGCGTGCGTTGTAGGTAGAAGGAGGGCGAGCTCAAGGCCATCTTCAGGTACACAGTTAATTTTAGGCTAGCCTGGTCTTCTATAGAAGTCCACATCTGCAAAACAAACAAAAGCAAACCTGTGCTGGCCGGGTGATGGCTCCGCGGTTAAGATGCCTTCAGTCTCGGCGCTCAGCTGCGTAGGGTGAGTGTGGTAACCTGCCGTAATCCTAGTCGCAGAGCACAGGAGATGGAGGCAGGGAGTCTCTGAGCAAGCTGTCCAGCCAGTCTAGCAGAAATGGTCTCACTCTGCATTCAGTGAGAGAGCTGCCTTGGTATAGGGTGAAGAGCAATGAGGGAAGACACTAACATGAACCTCAGCTTCCACATGTATGTATGCACACATACACGGTTCCCACATCCATGCATGGGCAAGAAAAAAGTTAAATAAAAACCACACTGTTGCACAAATGTTGGTCTCCTTATCACAGAACTTACGACTGCTTTGCAGGTGTGATTGACTATGTTGAAACCAGGAGACCCTTCAGGTGGGCTCTTCGTAATCACAAGGCTCCCTGGGGGTGAAGGGGGTGCTGGAGAGTCATTGTGGGTGTGAAATCAGAAGCACAGGCAAAGCAGTGAAATGTGAGGAAAGTGGAGCCAAGACACGGGGACCAACACCTCTACAGGAATCTAGGGACTCGACTGAGGACTGTAACTGGGGACATCTTGACTTGAACTCAGAAGTTCTTTATATTTTTTCTTTAATGTGTATGGGTATTTTGCTTGTATGTCTGTCTGTCTGAGTATTGCGTGTGTGCTTAGTGCCTGTGTATACTAGAAAAGGGTACTGGATTCCCTGGACTGGAGTACAGTTATAAATGTATGGATGCTGGGAACCTGAGTCCTCTGCAAAAGCAACAAGTGTTCTTGGTCCCGTGAGCCTTCTCTCCAACCCCTCCTTCAGACTTTTGCATCAGTAATTTATGGTAATTCCTTTGTGTTGTCTTAAGCCCCTGAGTAAGTAGGACCTTGTGACCACAGCAGTAGGGAAACACAAATAGTAAAGTGCAGACTGGGCTGCTCCCTTCCTAACCAAATGTGCACAAAACAGAGACGGTAACCCCAAACTGCGAACATCACCTATGACGTCAGAAAACACAGGCATTTACATTATGATTCATAACAGTAGCAAAATTACAGCTATGAAGTACAGTGAAAATAATTTTATGGTTGGGGATCTGTACAACCTGAGAAACTATGCTACAGAGTGTCAGCATTGGGAATGTCGAGGACCACTGCTCTAGGGAACACATTAGGTGGTTGGCTTGTAGCCTGTGAGGTGGTAACTCAGGGCAGAGGCAGGCTGGCTGTCCTGGCCTTGGACCTCTGTCTTCTTGGCTTTCCTTCTCCCTGTCTGCCCCACACTCTGAAGCCTAAGAATTTTTACTACGGGAGACAGCTTTTGGAAAAGTTGCAGTGCCCCCTTGAGACTTCATGAAGGCTAGAGTCTCTTGGGAGAGGAATGGCTGATCAAGAGTGAACATGGAGCAGAATTCCTCAGGCCGGTGCAGTGTCAGATACTGTGGTTCGAGAGGATACAGCCATAAAGCAAACAGGTTGTTGGGTCAGGAAAGGAGATCGATAAGAAAAGCACTTGTGCCCTCTGATTTATAAGCAATATAGACAAAATTGAGGGAGAGAATTATCAAGCTCTAGGATAGAATGGGAAGGAATTAACCTGCTGAGGCATCACACGGGATACACACACACACACACACACACACACACACACACACACACACACACACACACACACAGAATGAATGAATGAATGAATGAATGAATGAATGAATATGTGTGTTCATGTGTGTAAATGTAGACACATACTTGCCAAAGTATGCTTGTGGAGTCAGAGGTTGACTTCAAATGTAGTCCTTGCCGTCCACCTAGATGGAGATCTCTCTCTTGTTTGCTGCTGCCTAGTCCAACCCAAGTGACCAGAGCCTGGCCCACAAACTTCAGAAGGTCTCTCCTTTCTATTTCATAGCTCCTGCTAAGTGTGAAGGCAGTGCTTTTGCAGTTTAAGGAGCTGAGAATGGAGAATGTTTCTTCCCTCCTCCTTGTCTTTCTATGTAGACCAGATTGACCTCAAGCCTTCTGAGTTCTGGGGATTCAAGCATGAGCCTCGTATAAACTTAGGAATGTTTATTGAGAAGACCTAAAGCAGCGAATGGGTTCTGTACTTTTAAAAAAGTCAGTGGTATTGTTTTTGCTTCCCTCTTCCAGATCAAGCACTGCACCTAGCAGAAATTTTACTACCTCTTCAAAACCATCCGCAAGTCCCTATTCCTCAATGTCTGCCTCTCTCATTGCAAATGGTGATAGCACTAACAGCTCTGGGATGCACAACTCCGGTGTCAGCAGGGGGTAAGAACAGGCCTTTAACTGCTCCTTCCTCTGCGCGCTTTCTCAGGAGTACCTGGGCTGCTCATCTGTGCCTGAGATCAAGCTTGTGGGGTTAGAGTTGCCCATGAGAGCATGCTGCAGCGGCAAGAGCATGCCGCACGTGGTGAGAGCGTGCTGCAGCGGCAAGAGCATGCTGCACATGGTGAGAGCATGCTGCAGCGGCAAGAGCATGCTGCATGTGGTGAGAGCATGCTGCATGTGGCTTCCTTCTCACCCCATTTCCTAACTGTTCCTGCCTCCTCACTCTGGTCACTTGTCCTTTTGCTGTCTGGTGTTTTTTCCAGTCTAAGCCATTGATAATCTTAAGGGCAGAGTAACTGGTGTAGGGAGATCACCACTTTGTGAAGGGATGGGCTGGTCAGATGGCAGCTGTAAGGGGACAGTTCTCAGTTCTGGTAGAACCCTGTTTCTCCTCTTGGTAGCTGTGTTCCTTTCTTCATGAATATTAGGAGTGTCTGCCTCGGGGCATAGACAAGATGGACGAGAGTGAGCAGAGAAAGAATAGACGGATACTCAGGTCCAGTCAAGGGTAGTGTGGCCTTGTGATGGTGGCACACATCAGCTCTTGACCTTGGTACCTAAAATATTCTTTCCTGTTATCATCTGATGTTAGCCTAGAATGATATCAAATCAGTCGCCAAAGTCTAAAAGAAGAAAATTCAAATAGCATTTCCCTCTTTAAGGCTATACTTACATCTGCTGACGTGTCAGGTAAAGGTTGAGGACCAGAAATGGTAGAGGTCATGTACATTATGAGACGAGACAACCAGCCACAAACTCTAGATGCCGACGCAGAGCTCGGCAAGCCTCCCTGAGGGAACATGTGCAGCACTTGGTTTTATCGCTGATGTGCATTGTGTCTTTCAGTGGAGCTGGCTTCTCTGCCTCGTATAATTGCCAGGAGCCCCCATCACCTCATATCCAGCCTGGCCTCTGTGGACTCGGAAACCTGGGAAACACCTGCTTCATGAATTCTGCTTTGCAGGTAGAAGGGAGAGTTGCTAACGAAATAAAACTGTGGTTGGAGTTCATTAATTGAAAAATTAGTCTTGGGGTCCCCCCACCCCACTTCACCTCCCTTTAGTGTTTCAGAAGTCTCTGCCAGGGTGTCTCCTACTGGCTAGTTCAGAACAGCATCATCTGTGTTTGTGGTCCTAGAACATCTGTTGTTTGCTTAGTTGGTTGATTTTTTTTTTTTTTTTTTTTTTTTTTGGTTCTTTTTTTCAGAGCTGGGGACCGAACCCAGGGCCTTGCGCTTCCTAGGCAAGCGCTCTACCACTGAGCTAAATCCCCAACTCCCGGTTGATTTTTTTTGAGACATAGACTCTTGCTTTCTCTTCAAAAGGCGAGGAAGGGGGTTGGGGATTTAGCTCAGTGGTAGAGCACTTGCCGGAAAAAAAGAAAAAAAGGGGGGGGGGCGAGAAAGACTCAGGGGTGATAGAGGTCTTGCCATTCTCAAGCATGTCAGGCATTCTCAGTGGATTCAGTTCCCAGTACTAGTGCTACAAAACCAAACAAAATCCGTGTTAACATGGTACTTCCTGACTAAAATCTCAGGATGGGAGTTAGGAAGATCTTAAGTTCAAGGATCATGGTCTAGGCTACAGAGGGAGATCTTACCGTAGAAATCTCTTTATTCATTCATCAGGTATTTATTGGGTAGATACTATGTAATAACATCATGATAGACATGGCTGCAAGGAGTTAAGAGTCCAGCTCCAAAATTACGAGGTCATCGTCTCTAAAAATATCCTCGCTTTTGAAGTTCAGGGTTTCCTAAGAGCACTCTCAATTTTGGTAAGTTGCTAGAAGGATTTAGGATTTACTTAAAGCTATCATACTTAATTCATGATAAGGAAAGGATACAGATAAGGTTAGTCAAAAGAAAGTGCAAATTGAGTGTCCAGGAGGTTCCAAATGCAGAACTCTAGGACGGTTATATATATCTGCAATCCCAGGGTTGGACAGCTGTGGTAAGAGGGTGGCCAAGAGTTTGAAACCAGCCTAGTATATAAGTATGCCAGACAAAAGAACTTGGTTTGTATTTCTTGTTTTCATGCTGTCTGGAAGGGTTGCAAACTCTGGTTCTGTTCTGTTTCAGTGCCTGAGCAACACTGGTCCACTGACTGAGTACTTTCTTAAAGATGAGTATGAGGCCGAGATCAACAGAGACAACCCTCTGGGGATGAAAGGGGAGATCGCAGAGGCCTATGCAGAGCTCATCAAGCAGATGTGGTCTGGAAGGGACACCCACGTGGCACCACGGATGTTCAAAGTAGGTTGAGAAGTCTTTCTGAAAAGAAAAGATTGTTTTACATTTATGTTTGTGTGTGTGCACACGCATGTGCAGTCACTCTTATGTGTTTTAGAGGGGAGTGGCTTCATATTGTACTAAGGCATCCCTTTGCTTGCATTTTGGCCTAAGGTGAAGGTAGACTGAGGGGCCAGCAAGATGGCTCAGTGGGTAAAGGCAAGCCTACTGGCCCGAGCGCAGTCCCCAGAACCCGTGTTAAGGTGGAATGAAATAATCTACAGAGTTATTCTCTGACCTCTTGTCTTGTTCTGTACAGTGGCACTCAGAACTCAGACTGTTTTGTTTTATTTTGTTGTTTTTTTTTTTTTTTAAAAAGGTCTAATCTAAGACTTATGTTGATATCTTCTGACCTTCCTATTCCTTTCAGTGCTGAGGAACTTGATTTTTCTGGGGGGAGGGGTGACTTTTGCTTTGTTTTTTTTTTTTTTTTTTTTGGTTTTTTTTTTGAGACCTGGGGACCGAACCCAGGGCCTTGCGCTTCCTAGGCAAGCGCTGTACCACTGAGCTAAATCCCCAACCCCTTGCTTTGGGTTTTTGTTGTTGTTTTTGTTTTGGTGGTGTAGGAGTTTTTTTGGTTGTTTTTGTTTTTTTGTATGTAGCACTGACTACATAGGACTCACTATGTAGCCCACTCTCTAGACCAGGCTGGCCTCAGACTCAGAGAGACTCAGCTGCCAATGCCTCCCAAGTACTGGAATCAAAGGTGTGTGCTAGCACCACATGGCCCCTATGTTTTAAACTAGAGTGATGTGAGTATTGTCCCTGTGTCCCTGTGCTCTCAGTCAGGACCTCAGAAGGTAGGGATAGACTCATACCACTCTCAGAAGGTGATGTGAAAGGCAATTCTTTTTTTTTTGTTTGGTTGGTTGCTTTTTTTTTTTTTTTTTTTTTTTTTTTTTATTCTATATAAGTACACTGTAGCTGCCGTCAGACACACCAGAAGAGGGCATCAGATCTCATTACACATGATTGTGAGTCACCATGTGGTTGCTGGGAATTGAACTCAGGACCTCTGGAAGAGCAGTCAGTGCTCTTAACCGCTGAGCCATCTCTCCAGCCCGGTTTTTTGGTTTTTTTAAGACAGGGTTTTTCTGCATAGCCTTGGCTCCAAGTCCTGGCCTCCAGTTCAGAGATCCACATGCCTCTGTCTTTGAGTGCTGGGATTAAAGGTGTGTGAAAGGCACCTCCATCCTTACTTAGGTCTTTTCTCTCAGTGAAAAAAAATGTCATGTGATTGTTTAATACTGAGAATCTAAATCATAAAAATACTAGGATTGGACGGCAGCGCCCTGGTTTGGCGCCAGTGTAAACAACTTACAGATAGCATTTTGGGGTGGTATTCTGATGGACCCAGTTGTTAGCTGAGTTAGCTCTGTCTTGTGGTAGCCATTAGCCTAGGTGCTACTGAGCACTTGTAATGTGGCTAATGTGACCAAGAGTCTGAACTGGGGGCTGGAAGGGTTGGAGAGATGGCTCAAGTTAAGAAGAGAACTGGCTGTCCTTCTAGGATCCAGATTTCATCCCCAGCACCCACATGGTGGTTCACAATCGTGTGTCCAGTCCCAGGAAATCCACATTCATATTCTGCCTTTCACGAGTACCATAGAGGCAGATGGCAAAAAAAGAAAGAAATCCTTGCTGTTAGGGATTTAGCTCAAGGCTTTGTGCTTAGAAAAAGGGGGTGGGCTCTACCCCATCCACCTCTTTTCTTTCTTCTCAACTTAAATATAAACAATCTCTCAATTAGGAGCTAAGATAATATACAACACAGATGTAGAACACTGCTTGTTCAGTCTTAGGCTGCATCATAGTCTCGGGGAGGCATATTACAAGAGACTGTGGGCCGTCCCTGGAGTTTCTGGTTGAGTCTGAGTGGTGCTTTAGAGTGTGCTGTTGTTGCTGACTGGAGACTGCCCTCAAGGGCATCACTGGACACGCAGACCTGGAGCATTAGGGCTGTTTCATGTATGACTCTGGATTTGATGTAGGTATCATTTCTAAGGCTCTATAATTTAACTCTGTGAACCACAAAAAGACATTGGAGTGGGGTTCACATCACTACTTGGATCTATCAGCTGAAAGTTAGTTAGGTTAGTGGCCTGGTTTCAGGCCTGTGTTTTACTTGCATCTCTGACCTGAGCCATTTCTCTGGTGGTCCATTGGCCTCAGTATGGCTTGTAAGGGGTTAGTGGGACTGTCTGTTGCTCATGTGAGGTTTCTCCTGTCCCACCTGGCTGTTAAGCTGCTGTTGTGGGCCCCACCCCTGACTGACTTGTTTGCTTTTTTTCTCCTCTACTACTTTATTACATCTCCTAATGGAGTTGCTTTTGTTGTAGACGCAAGTGGGACGTTTCGCCCCTCAGTTTTCTGGCTACCAACAACAAGACTCTCAAGAGCTGTTAGCCTTTATTCTAGATGGATTGCATGAAGACCTGAACCGAGTAAAGAAGAAGCCTTACCTGGAGCCAAAGGATGCCAATGGGCGACCAGATGCGGTATGATATTGAAGCTGTCTGCACAGTGTCCCAAAGAGACTTCCTTCTGTTGGCAGCATGGGAACAGTCTTCTGGTGTTGGGGTTAGTGCGAGGGCCCCGTTGCCTCTCAGTGTTATCAGTGACATGGATGCATTCGTTCCTAGTCAGAAAGGAGGATAACTATAGTTGCCCCCCCAGTGTTCCAGATCGACCTCCCAGAGCCTTTTGAATATTAGACAGGCACACCACCTGTGAGCTCCATCCCAGGCCAACTGTAGTTACTCCTCGTACTTTTTCGGGTTTCTTCAAGTGAGTCAGTTTGTTTAGTATTGCATTGGCAAGCCAGGAACGAGCGAGCACTGAAGACTTCAACATGCTGACAGGGTCTTCTCAGCGCTCTTACTGCTCTCTCCAGTTCATCGGTGTTTTTTTGTGGTACTGGCCATAAAACCTCCAACCTCCTTCCTATTGGGCAAGTGCTGTACCATTGGGCTGTTGTTATGACCTCCTTGTATTGTTTAGTTTGAAATGCAGTCTTACTAAATTGCTCAGAATGGTCTTGACCTCAGTCTCTAGTCCAGGAAGACCTTGAAATTGGCGTCTTTCTGCCTCAACTCCCAAGTAGCCAGGGTTACAGGCCCATTTTTTTGTGAGACAGGATCTCATTAGTAGTCTGGGCTTGCATCTGACTGTATATTTGAGAGTTCCTAGAAATTTTTAATCTTTTGTACCCTCTTCTTCCCTTGATTAGTAAAATATCTAGTTAAAAGGAAATTTAAGACATATATACTGGATGCCTTGATTTTTCTAGGACTTTATAATGGAATTTATTTTCGGTACCCTGTTGCATTGAAATAATTGACATGAATGCTTTAAGGTAGCTTTTAAATCTTAAACAACAGTTAGCTTCCAGAGGTCCTGAGTTCAATTCCCAGCAACCACCTGGTGGCTCACAACCATCTGTAATGAGATCTGATGCCCTCTTCTGGTGTGTCTGAAGACAGCTACAGTGTACTTATATACAATAAATAAACAATCAATCTCTCCTAAGGCTAGGCAGTGACATTCCATGCCTTTAATCCCAGCATTTTGGAGGCAGAACCAAGTGGATTTCTGAGTTCCAAGCCAGCTTGGTCTATAGAGCAGCTTCCAGAACAACCAGGGCTACACAGAGAAACCCTGTCTCAAGAAACCCAAAACCGTAATATCCCCTAAGGGCTTTAGATCATTAAATACAAAAGGATTGGTCTATCCCCCATGGGACCTATGTGCCTACAGTGCTCTCAGGATCCCTTATTCTCCACAGATTCTTTGTTGATGTCTTAGTAAATGTAGTTGTATGTATAGAGCTAGCCTGTGGTGAGACCATGGTGCACTGAGTGCTCTCGGCTGTTCTTTGTCTCCTGGCGTTTTGGATTCCAGGGGAAGGACAGCTGTTGAGAATCTCCTACTGAATCCTTGTTCTTTCATCTAGGTGGTAGCAAAGGAAGCCTGGGAAAATCACAGGCTGAGGAATGACTCTGTGATCGTGGATACTTTCCATGGCCTTTTCAAATCTACTTTGGTTTGCCCAGAATGTGCTAAAGTTTCTGTGACCTTTGACCCATTTTGCTATCTAACTCTCCCACTGCCTTTGAAGAAAGATCGAATTATGGAGGTCTTCCTGGTTCCTGCTGACCCTCATTGCAGACCTATCCAGGTAACAGAATCCTCACCTTCATAGCACCCCTCACTGTTTGGACTCTGGTCCCAGGTGGGGCTACTCTCTGTCTGTTGCATGGGGAGGGACTCCATTGACTGTCCCTGGGTCCCACTGGGCTTCGTCTGTGTGCGCCCTGGCCTCTCTCAGACGTCTGTGTGAGCATTATGTAGGACCTATTGCAAAGATCCTTGGAATAGATATTGGGTCCTCTGTCACTCTCCCACCATGTAAATTCCTGTAGCTGTTCTTCCGGCTAACGGTTCTTGAATGTTGGGGAGGATGCAGTAGAGTTTCCTTAAGTTTGTCTTCAAATCAGGTAGGAGAGCAAGCCAGATGAGAGGTCTTCATGTGTAATTCTGCTGGTGGCAAGGGGCAAGGTGATACCTGCTGGGTGTGGTTGTGCACACCTTTTCTCCTGGTGCTCAAGGGAGGCAAAGGCAGCTAGAGCACATCTGAAGGTGAAGCCAGCTTGGTGTTTGTAATGACTTCCAGGCCATCCAAAGTAGAGTGAGGCTCTATCTCCAAAAAACAGAAAGGGGGGCGGGGGAGGAGAAAGGTGATACACCTATCAAATGGCAGTTCATATGCTCTTAGCGCTTCTTAAAGGAAGCACTGACCCAGTCCAAAGGTAAAGGATAGAACAGTGTCTAGGCAGGAAGGAGGCACTGCCTGAATGTTGTAGCTATGCTAACACCAGAGGCTTGGCTCTGTCAGCTGGCTGTGTGACTCATCTGGGCCATGCACTGCCTCTGGAAGAATCCCATGTCCCCAGGATGCATGTTCCCCCTCAGGTCATTTCCTGTCTCCTGTCACCTTGACTGTTTCTCCTTTGCAGTACCGTGTGACTGTGCCATTAATGGGGGCCATTTCTGACCTGTGTGAAGCACTCTCCAAGCTGTCTGGCATTGCTGCAGAAAATGTAAGAGGGAGTCATTAGTAGCCCTTATCACCGTTAAGTCACTTTATGGTCCTTTGAATTTACTCTCAAACTTTTGGGAGGTTGTTGTTACTGGACAGCACAAATGTCTTGGATACCTCATACCTCCCGACCTTGCTCATGATCCCTTCCAGTACAGGGAAGCACTGTCTTTCTTCCACTGTGATGGGGCCACCCATTGTCAGAAGGACAAGAGTAGGGCTCACCTTCATCATGGTGTGGGTGTGGAGACTGGCTCTGGAAAGCCACTGAGGTTTAGGCCCTGACCAGTGTCTGCTCAGCACTCACTTCTCACTAGTCCTCCTACTTGAGGGCAGATGTCATCAAAGAGCCACGCTGACTGACAGCCATGCTGCTCCCTTCCCGTCCTGGCCGCAGCTTTGGTGGTTCTCTGTAGGCAACACTTGAGCAAGGCATTTCTGTCCGTTGTTTCTGGGTTTTAGTCAGTGAGCAGAGCTCTGTGAGCCATCCTGTCATCTTCTTGTACTCTTGATTCTCAGATGGTGGTCACTGATGTGTATAATCACCGCTTCCACAAAATTTTCCAAATGGATGAAGGTTTAAGCCACATCACGCCTCGAGATGACATTTTTGTGTAAGTACTTAGCAGTTTCTGATACACGAGCAGAGGAGCACTGTGGAGACTGCTCTGACCTAGGTGCTCAGGTGTGTATATCCTGGTGCCTGGCCACCAGAGATGCATGTTCAGGAAACTTGGCCTCTCTTAGTATCAAGAACCTTTTGGCCGCACACAGCCCTGCACAAACACAGCTCTGGTCAATAGATTCTGTTTGCTAAGAGGACTAATTTAGCAGTTCTGCTGTCAAAGGTTTTTTGCTCATTAAGAGTCACAGCTGGCCAGTCGACGGTTGCACGAACCTTTGATCCTAGCCCTCAGGAGGCAGAGGCAGGAAGATCTCTTGAGTTCTAGGCCAACCTGGTCTACAGAGTGAGTTCCAGGACTACACAGAGAAACCCTGTCTTGGACAAAACAGAGTCACAGCTGTAAGAAAGGCCAGGGCAATCAAAGGGCTGTTGTATAGAGGAATTTGGGGTTTCTGTGCCCCAGGTGCCATGGTGACACACTCTCATTTCAGAAATGAATAGCCATGGGCATCTCCGGCATTCTGCAAAGCTCTGAGATTCAGCTTTTGAAGTTTCTCACTCCCAAGGGAACACTACGAAGTGCTGCTTTGTGGCAACGCTTTGGGAAATAATGGTGTGTCCTCCTAGGTGCAGAACTGCAGCTTCTTACTTACGCTCTTCTTACTTCTCACTCAGAAAGACAGTCAGTTGGTTTGTTCAGTTGTGTAGTCTCAGCAGAGCCAGGCAGATCGGATCTCTCTGAACTTGAGACCAGTCTAGGCTAGAATAGCCAGTGCTCTTAACTGCTGAGCCATCTCCCAACCTCCCAGATGACTTTAATAATCTCTTTTCTCACCATGAGGTGTTGGCTCACACCTTTAATCCCAGCACTTGGGAGGCAGAGGCAGGGAGATCTCCATGTTCAAGGCCAGCCTGTTCTACAGAGCAAGTTCCAGTACAGGGCAACAACAATCAAAACAAAACCTTTTTTTTTTTCCCTTTTCTTTCTTTCATTCATTCTTTTTTGTTTTGTTTTGCTTTGAAATTTGTCTTTCCATGTATGAGAATGTGAGCGACAGAAGACAGAAATTGTACAGGTGCCACAGCTGAGGTCTGAGGACAAGATAAGGGAGTTCGTTCCCTGCTGCCAACCATACAAGTCCTGGGAGAGAGCTCAGGTCATCAGGCTGGTCAACAGATGGCCTTTACACACTCAGCTATCTCCCACCTCCTCTTTCTTTTATCTATTTCTTTATTTTTTTTTGAGGCAGTTTTCTCTGAGTAACAGCCCTGGCAGTCCGAGAGCTCAGTTTCACCTGCCCCTGCCTCCAGATCACTGGGACCAAAGGTGTGCGTCACACCGCCCGTCACCTGGCCGCTGAAATTGCAGATATGTGCTGCCATGTTCCCTGTGGTTTTTTTTTCTTTTTTTCGGAGCTGGGGACCGAACCCAGGGCCTTGTGCTTGCTAGGCAAGCGCTCTACCACTGAGCTAAATCCCCAACCCCTGTTCCCTGTGTTTTAACCCTAATCCCCAAACATGGGCTTTCTCCATTGTGAAAACTAGTGTGCACACATGCCTAACTGAGGAGCAGTAAAACACCTCCCTAACAGTGCTGCAAACTACCATGAGCTGAGAAGGTATACAGGACTTGGACCAATCTTTGGGAAATTAAAATTACTTTAAAAGTGAGTTGATTTCAGAGAGCCATGGGAAGGGTGCCAAGAGACACCAGTGGGCTAGCTTAGTAGGGAAAGGGCTTCCTGCCCAAGCTGGAGACCTGAGTTTGGCCACTCCAATCCACATAGTGAAAGGAGAGAACTGATCTCCACACATGTAACACCCACACATGCGCGCGCACGCACACACACACACACACACACACACACACACACACACACACACACACACACACACGGGCTTGAGCTCATATTTCCAGCACGTGTGTAAAGCTAGACATGGCGGTCCCTGCCTGTAACCCCGGTGCTGTAAAGTTGAGGTGGTCTTGCTAGCCAAGGGGCTTATCTGAAATGGTGAGTGCCAGCTTCAGTGAGAGACACTGACTCGGAAAATAATTGACTGCAGAAAAGGCCAGTGTTGACCTCTGACCTCTACATACCACACCACCATACACGTACAGCATACACACACACACCATACACACACAACATGAGAACGTGAGAATAGTGGCATAGTGTTTTGTCTTGGTTGTTTGGTTCATTGATTTTTGTTTTGAGACAGGGTTGTCTTGGAGCTTACCATGTAGACCAGACTGGCCTCAAACTCGGTGAATCATGTTCTTCTGCCTCCTGCGTGCTGGATGTAGATGTGAGACTTCACCTCTGGGAACAGATAGTATTTTTAGCTATGTCACATGCTCACCACAACCCTGGTCGGCGAGTAATGCTGCTAAGTACACAGACCTGAAGTTAGAGTGTTTGCCTGGGTCACTCCAACCTGAGAAAGACACGGTGAACCTGGAACTTGGAGCAGCCTCACTCAGGCCCAGCTGCTGACCATGACTGACTTCGGTCTTCCTTCACGACGACGCGTTAGATGCGTTGTTTCTAAAACTCCCACTGCACCAGCCAGCAGGGCCGTTCAGTAGGTATGGCTACTGGCTGACAATCTTAACTGCTAGAATTTAATCCTCCAATCCACAGGGAAGAAGAGAACCAGCTCCTCTCTAGTTGTCTTCTGATCTCCCTACCTGTGCCATACATGACATGTACATGCGCATACACACACACACACACACACACACACACACACACACAAACACGCACTTCTGGAGCTTGCACCAGCGTCTAGCACCTATCAGGTAGCTTCAACAGCAGTTTCAGGGAATCTCATGTCTTCAGCCTTCTGACGGCATCATGTGCATGTGTATGGTACATATGACCCTGAAGGCATATACACAGATGTCAATAAAAGTGATCTTCAAGGGGTTTTTGTTTCCCTGCATAACTCCTAATGAGGACTCGGCCAGGCATTGGGGAAGAGGGTTGGTGTGCACTTTGCAGAACCGGACTCAGTGAGCTTGCGTGTGCGTTTATTGGGAGGGGGGAAGACTGCAGTCAGTCACCAATAATTTTAGTAACGTCTCCAGAATAACAGTGTTCCCTAGAGGGAATGTCCTCCTCCCTGACCATGTAAGGCTGGCACTGTTTGTTCACTGTAGACCAGATTTCAAAATAATTTATTTGTATTTGGTGGTTTGCTTGGCTTTCTCTGGATTTTTATAAAATCGGATGTGACTGGATGTGCTGGTGTGTACCTCTGTCCAGCATTGGGGAGACAGAGACAGGTGGGTCTGTGGTGAGTTTTACACCACCCCGGCCACCATAACAAGTTCCTGACGAGCCCGGACTACATAGTAAACTTTTTCAAAACTAAGAAGTGGGGAGGGTATAATTATACTCTTTTGCCTCAGTGATTTTGAACATTGACGGATAACTGGTTTTTAGTTTCCCCACTTGGTAAGTCTTTGGCTGGTAGTCTCAGTGTATATTCCTGTGTTACATTTGGCTTTATTACACAGCAGGGCACTAAGAACACAGTTTTAAAAGTTGAGCTTTTAGCTGGGCAGTAGTATCGAACACCTTTAGTCCCAGCATCAGGAGGCAGAGGCAAGTGGATAGATTTCTGTGAGTTCAGGGCCAGCCTGGTCTATAAAGTGAGTTCCAGCACAGCTATGACTACACAAAAAGCTCTGTCTTGAAAAAGCAAAAAGGAAATGAAAAGAACACCAACAGCAGCACACAGCAGTTGAGCTCTTGGCAAGGCCTGGTGTCAGCTTGCCAGTATTTTAAACCTGAGGACTAAGGCAAGACAACTGAGCAGCTGAACCTGTGAGGTCCACAGCTGTGCTAACCAATATAATGCCAGCATTTGGGAGGTTTAAGCAGAAAGTTTTCTGTGAGTTCAAGGCCAGCTTGGGCTACATACTCTGTAGAACTCTCTCAGAAACAAGCCTGCGGGGACGGAGCCTGTGAATGCAGCTCCTGGGTGCTCGCTTGTGTATACAGAGCACTGGGTTTCATCCCTAACTCAGATAAACCCGCACGTCTGTAATCCCAGCACTTGGAAGGCAGAGGTGGAAGGATTAGAGGTTTAAGGTCCTTCTCAGTTATGTAGTGTGTTTGAGGCTTGCCTGGGATATGGAAGGAAAGAGGAACAGAGACAGAGGCTAAAATAGTAATTTTTAAAAGTTGAGCTTTTTGGTGAGGAAAAGTGAAGTTGGAAGGTGAATTTTCTGTGATGGCACCGATGCTGGCCCTCATTTCCTTTGATGATCAGAGAATTGCCTGTGGTTTCCATCTTTGGGGACTAATGTAGCCCAGTGTCTTTGAGTTCTGTAGGTCACACGCATTGACAGTGGTCCTCGGTGAGATTATTCACTCAGCCTGTACTCACCTAGGAAATGGCTGATCTTCCTTTTCTTCTAAAAGTTACCCTATCTTTTATCGTCACAACCTCACCAGCTTGCAGCTTCTATCTGTTTTGCTGACAGGGACCTACTGCTAAAGGTTCCCTCTCTGTGACTCACGCAGGTATGAGATCTGCACCACTCCCATGGATGGCTCAGAATATATCACTCTCCCAGTCTACTTCAGAGAAAAGAAGTCCAGGCCATCGAGTACTTCCTCTGGGGCCGTGCTCTATGGACAGCCACTTCTTGTTTCTGTCCCTAAGCACAGACTAACCCTCGAGTCCTTATACCAGGCTGTTTGTGAACGTATCAGGTTGGTACCGGAAATGTAATTTGATTGTTATCTGAGATTAATGGGTCCAGCAGCTGGAGTCGCTGGAGTTTTTCTGTAGATCCCAGGGTCTCACCTCCTGCTGGGAGGGAGGGTCGGGGGAGCTGAGGGGCTGGAGTGGCTGGTACACTAAATGACACGGGCCAGGATTGTCCAAGCGCTGGTTCCTAGAATCTTACCTAGGATGGGAAGTACTGGATGGCATTTAGTTGGAAGAAAAGAGGGCTTGCCCAGCACGCACAAAGCCCCGTGTTCAGTCTCCACAGCCCTGTAAACCAGGCGTGGTCACAGTCACACCTGTAACCTTCGTACTTGAGATGCGGGCAGGTGGGGCAGGAGCAGAAAGTTCTCTTTAGGTATATAGCAAATTTGAGTCCAGCCTGTTTGCAATCAAATCAAATAATGCTCTTGACATTCCTAGAAGACCTGAGACTAGCCCTTCTTGATGTCTTTATTGACTTAGTAAGTTAGCATGTGATCTCTTAGGTTCTTCCTAATTTCTTGAGCCATTGCATTGTGCTTGTGGATAACTGAGTCTGTGAATTATGCTTCATGGCTGTAGAGTAGAAGAGTTGATGCTAATACTAACAATCTTCTGTTTCCTTTTAAGCCGCTATATAAAACAGCCTTTGCCTGAGGAGTTTCTCAGCTCTCCCTTAGAGCCTGGGGCCTGCAATGGCTCTAGGGATAGCTATGAAGGTGAGCATTCCTGCTGTGGGGCGGTGATGCCTCGTTGCTCCTGATGTCATCTTCTGGGAAGGCGCCAAACACCAGGGTGTATTTGTCTGGACGGCTCAAGGGTGGGGGTCTCAGTCACCGCCAACCTTTGGACCTTACAGAGTTGTCTAAGATTCCTGCTGATACACATGAGCCTGGAAGGACTGGTTAC
The DNA here is from genome assembly GCF_011064425.1 of Rattus rattus. Lineage (NCBI taxonomy): Eukaryota > Metazoa > Chordata > Mammalia > Rodentia > Muridae > Rattus > Rattus rattus. The sequence goes on from NC_046161.1 coordinate 99,708,515, forward strand.
TAAAGTTAGGAAGCACGGCCAAGGTTGTTCTGGTTTTACAGCTAGGGATAAAGGCCAGAGTCTTGCATGATCACTGACCGCTGTGCTCTTCTCCCAGGCTTCCAGAGTCGGAATTTATTTCTCATCTCTTAGCGTTTACTTTCCTAGCATGAACTTGTACACACCGTCTAGCGTGGCTGGTGAGCCTTTACTGCCCCTAAGGGACAGGTTTCCTGGCTAGCTAATCAGAAGGCTGAGGCTGAGTATCTTCCTAGGAAATAACTGACTTTAGGTCGTAGGAGAGAAGAAAGTCACGGTTGAAAACAGTGCAGTGTGTTCCTTGCAAGCCCCGAGGCTTCCTTCCCTTACTGTGGCCAGGCGCTGAAGACGCCATCTTCACACCGGAGTGCCTGATCTGTGCTGTAGTTGTTACTCTTTTTGGAAGTGTAGGTGATCGTGTGCCCTTATTCCTGTGAATCCATAAATGGTCTCTAAGTTCTTTTGAGTTTTTTAATTTTTTTATGTATTATTCTTGTATCCATGTGCCTTGTCTATGCGTGGGTACATGTGTAGGCTGAGGATTACGTTTTGGAGTTAGTGCTCTCCATCTGCCTTTATGCAGGTTCTGGGGAACAAACTCAGATCACCACACTCATGCAGCACATGCCTGTATCCACTGGCGTCCCCTCTAACCCCGGCTGGGCTAGAACTCACTCTGTAGATTATGTCTACCTTTACTTCCCAGTCCTCCCAAGTACTAGGATTGCAAGATTTTAAATTTGATTTTAAAATTCTCTTTCTTGAAAAACTGCTCTTGGATATTGAGTGTTTCATTTTAGTGCATTTCTCTCTGTGAAGCTAATGGTGACGTCAAGAGCAGGACCATGTGATGTGAGGAGCTCCTGCCAAAAGGCTCACTCAGATTCTCAGTCAAGGCACTGGGAGGCAGAGACAGGCAGATCACAGAGACACACACACATACACAGACACACTACACACACTACACACACACACCACACACACACAACAACATACACACAAACACAACACACACATACACACACACTTGATAAAACAAAATAAATAATTGCATTTATTCTCTGAGTGTCTGTTTCCTCATCATGGAATTAGATGCCTTGTCTGCCCCTTGGGGTCAGTCACGTGTTAAATCAGGTAACTAATAACTAGAGATGTATAGGGGTGAATACACTCTAATATATAAAACAAAATCTATAAGGAAATAATAATGCACTTTAGAATTAAATAAATGTTTTATGATTTCTTTGTGGGTTATGTCGCTTTGACATAGGGTCTCCTGTAGCCCAGGCCAGCCACAAACTTGTCATGTGGTTGTGGCTGGCCTTGAACTCACGTCCTGCCTCAGCCTCCTAAGTGCTCGGGTTATAGATAGCTATCACCATTCCTGGCTAAAGATTCCTAACATTTAAATATGGGGCTTACACAGATCATTTTTCATGTGTATCAGGAGATGAAGAAGAAGAAATGGATCATCAAGAGGAAGGGAAAGAACAGCTTTCTGAAGTGGAAGAGAGTGGTGAGGACAATCAGGGAGGGGACCCTACTGAGACCACCCAAAAGGCGAAAGGCCCGCCCCGCCACAAGAGGCTTTTCACCTTCAGCCTCGTGAACTCCTGTGGAACTGCTGATATCAACTCGCTGGCCACTGACGGAAAACTACTCAAGCTCAACTGTAAGTGCTAGCTCTGCCTTCCAGGTAGACTCGGGCACGTAAGATGGCTTCAAAGTCATGTTACTTGACATTAACTGTATCAGGTGTTAACTCTTTGTGTAGCTCTAGGACTGAGTTAGAGTCCTTAGAGAAGGACTGAGGACACACACATCTTTCAAAGGATTCTTACCCTGTCCCTTTGGTAGTGGAGTGGCAAGTTTAAGACAAGCCTTCTCTCTCTCTCTCATTTTTATGTGTTGACATTTTACCTACTTGTATGTCTGCGCTCCATGGAGACCGGAAGGTAACACTGAATCTCCTACAATGGAAATTACCACTGTGAACCACCCAGTGGATGCTGGGACCCGAACTCTACAAGAGCACCAAGTGTTCTTCACCATCTCTAACCCCAGGAGATCCTAGCCCTAAATGTCAGCTGGCCTCAGACCTGTTATGTAGCTGATGCTGGCCTTGAACTTCTGGTCTTCCTGTGTATCTCTTGAGTCCTTAGATTTCAGGCCTGTGCCACCATGTCCAGCTGTCACCCTAATCCTTGATATCATGACCTCAGAGGCAAACAGGCTTCCATTGCTCTGCAAGAGCTTTCCTCTGCCTCAGTGATCCTATGGTCACGTTAGGAGCATTGCTGTTAGGAAAGAAATTACTGGTTAACAACCATTCTATGCTCTCTTTCTCTCTCGGCTACCCTCTCTCCTTCCCTCCTTCCCTACCCTCCTTCCCTTCATTTTAATTAAAACAATTTTTTTGTTGTTGTTTTGTTTTTTTCAAGTCAGGGTTTCTCTGTAGCCCTGGCCTCAAATTCACTGAGATCCCCCTGCCTCTGCTCTCTAAGTGCTGGGATCAGAGGCGCTTCTCACTGCTGCCCAGCTTTAATTTTAAAATGCATTCTATGTGTTTGCGTGTTTTCCTGCATGTACGTATGTGTGCTATGTGTGTACCTGGGGCCTGCAGAGGCACTGGAGCTGTAAGATGATATGAGCCTCCCATTTTGGGTGTTAGGGACTGAACCCCAGTATTCTATAAGAGTAGTAAATTATCTTTTTGGGGGGGTTATCACATAGTCTTTTAAAAGTCTGGAAGGCGGGGCTGGGGATTTAGCTCAGTGGTAGAGCGCTTACCTAGGAAGCGCAAGGCCCTGGGTTCGGTCCCCAGCTCCAAAAAAAAAAAGAACCAAAAAAAAAAAAAAAAAAAAAAAAAAAAGTCTGGAAGGCTTCATGAATTTGCACGCCATCCTTGCTTAGGACCACGGGATCTGTGTGTTGCTCCAGGCGTGTGTGCCCGAAGCGAGCTTGTGAATGATCTTAACCACTGAGCCACCTTTCCAGCTCCTCCCGTCCCTTTCAGGAAACTTGTACGTGAATGGGTGTTTTACCTGTATGTGTATCCATGCACTGTGCGAGTTCCTGCAAAGGCCAGAAGAGGGAATCAGATCCCCTGGGACTGGAATTTCGCAGTCGAGAGCCAGTGGGTGCTGGTATAGAACCTGGGTCTTCAGGGAGAGCAGACAGACAGGGCACTTAGCTGTTAAGCCATCCTTCCAGCCTCCTTCAGCTTTTTACGTGTCACATATTTATGTCCCAGTACTAGGGACTAACCTGGGGGACTCGTACGTGAGAAGCAGGGGTTCTAGCCCTGCACTGCACCTCCCTATCCTCCTCTTCCCTTCCACAGTCAGTCGTTTCTGGGCTTTCGCTGCCCGCCTCTCTGTGTGCTTACTACATGCATGCCTTGTGTTCACACAGGCCAGAAACTAGAGTTACAGACTTTGTGAGCCACTGTGCGGGTGTCGGGAGCTGAACCTGGGTCCTCTACAAGAGCAGAAAGAGCTCTCAATCCCTGAGCCATGTCTACACTCCCGTTACATGCTTTTAATAACAGCATAGTCGAGATAGTTTATATAAATCTGTCCAGCCACAGCATTGTTCTGAGAGTTCCTTCTCTTTAGTTTAGGGTCTGTTCAATTCTTGTGAGCTCTTCAAATGTAGCGTTTGTGTGCTTTGTCCTCCAGAGGTCAGCCCTGGTATCGTTCCTCTGCTCCCAAGCATGTGGGCTTTTCTGTTTTCACAGAGGTTATCCTGTTAAATGACCCAACAACAACTTAGTGTGTGTGTCGGGGGAGGGGAGCTGCACCGTGTGTACCTGATCCCTACAGCCAAGAATTACAGGCAGTTGTGAGCTACCACACATGGGTATAGGGATCTGAACTCGGATCCTCTGGAAGTGCAGCAGCTGCTGAGCAGTCTCCTGAGTCCTCAGTTTTCAGACAAGGTTTTCCCCAGGCCTGGGACTCACCAAATGGGGCACTGGCTGATCCGCCATCTGCAGAGACCTACCTCTGTCTCCCTCTCCGGCTTTTTGCTCAGATTGAACTTGAGTTCTTAGGCTTGCGTAGTAGGCCCTGGACCAGCAAACCATCCACCTTTACGGTTCGGGTCTGTTGGGGTGGGGGTGGGGGGTGGTTTTGTTTTGTTTTTCCAGACAAAAATTGTTCAGTGTAACAGCCGTGGATGCCCTGTAACTCAGTCTGTAGACAAGGCTAGCCTCAAACCCACAGAGCTCTGCTTGCCCCTGCCTCCCAAGCACTGAGACTAAAAGTGTATGCCGCGGTTCCCAGTTCCTTTGGGTTTTGGAGACTGGGTTTTATGTGGTCCATACTGACTGGTCTTGCATGATACTGCATTGCTGGTCCTGAGCTCCTGGTTGTACTTCTACTTCCTAAACACTGAGATCACAAGCATAAACCACCTCACCATGCTCTCAATTTTAACTTTGCTTCCTTAATTCAGTCTCCCTTGCTGTCTTTGTCTACCATTCAGTGCCATAGGACGCTTGCCGGTAGCAAACTTCATCTTTCAGGGATTTCGTTGTTGTCCTGCTTGGTGTCTGTCCAGTGTTTGAAAACGGCTACTTTATCCATTGGGTCAGATGTTCTTGGGGTTCAGGCGAGAGGCTGAATCTGCTCCCGGGTACTTCATGGTGACTCTGTTTGGCCTGCCAGATTCTGGGGGTTGGGGTTTATCTGTAGTATTATGGGAGACCTTGAAGCTTTGGGAGGTTGAGATTCAGAAAGGCTGCCCCCAAGTTGTAGCATTGCTCTCCTCAGTGGCTGGTGGTGGGTGAGCAGGTGTGGCACTGCTGCCTGAGTGTGACCGTCCTCACTCTGGTCACTTGGAGAGCCTCTCTTGGTGTTGATCATTCCATAATGAGTGACACTATGGTCCCTCCACAGCTCGATCCACACTGGCCATTGACTGGGACAGTGAGACCCGAAGCCTTTACTTTGACGAGCAAGAATCTGAGGTATGTCATCTGGGTTTGTGTCAGTGCTCTGTTCTGGTTTCTGCTGAGGAAATATGTTGATATTCCTCTCATTGATTGGACAACAGTTAAACAAATTTTCCTTATGACTTGAAATGAAAAGCTCCTAAGACTGTTGCTTTATGTCCAGAGACTGCAGAAAACGTGGTCTATCCCAGGCTGAGAGCCTCTGCGTCTCTCTGCCAGGACTCAATGCTTCTTTCCCATAGGCCTGTGAGAAGCACACGAGCATGTCCCAGCCCCAGAAGAAGAAGAAGGCTGCAATAGCCCTGCGGGAGTGCATCGAGCTCTTTACTACCATGGAGACCCTTGGGGAGCATGACCCCTGGTATGCAAGTCCCTAGGCTCTGAGCAGGGGGCTGTGGACCCCAGGGTCTAAGGTTTGCTGGGACCATCTGTGTGCACAGAAACCTCTTACTGTACCTGGACAGGTCATCTTTTTCTTAGCCGGACCTGTAATAAGTATTTGTGGGTATGGAGGCTGGAATATATTTTGTGTGTGTCAAGGCTGTTTACTGGACTGAAAAAAAGCCACTGCTCTGATGAGAAGGCGGGGGTTTTGTTCATAAGTACTGGTCTGAGTTCTGTCTGGACTATGTCCCCACACAGGTACCCGGGTGCTTCCTGCTGCCCTGGCTGAGTCAGCCTCTTTTGTTTTTAGGTACTGTCCCACCTGTAAGAAGCACCAACAGGCAACAAAAAAGTTTGATTTGTGGTCTTTGCCCAAGATCCTGGTGGTTCATCTCAAACGTTTCTCCTATAACAGATACTGGCGGGATAAACTGGACACAGTTGTGGAATTCCCAGTAAGGTGGGTGTCTACACGGGTGCTGATAAGGCGAGAGGATATTGAATTAGGTTGTATATTACTTGGCTCTGGGAAGTTGACTTATGGAGCAATCCTGCCCTCCCCTACTAGTAGGAAGAAATCACTCCTAGAAGAGTCCTGCTGACTGCGTCCCTGCGGATCCGCTTGGAGCCTCTCACACCAGTCTGGCCAGCTTCTCTGGTCCATTGTTGCTGTCAGGGAACCTGGCTTCAGCCAGGGCAGCACAGGCTGTCCTGTTTCTCATTAGCCTACCCAAGGGAACTAATGCTGGCTGTGGTTTCCAATGCTTGTAATCCCTTGCTGAGGCAGGAGGATCATTGATTGAGCTCAAGGCCACTGCTGCAGTTAAAAAATTTATTTACCCTTTTTTTGTTTTGTGTTTTGGTGTTTTGGTTTTTCACATTTGTTTTTTTTTTTTTCCTCTCCCGGAGCTGGGGACCGAACCCAGGACCTTGCGCTTCCTAGGCAAACGCTCAACCACTGAGCCAAATCCCCAACCTGGTGTTTTGGTTTTTCGAGACAGAGTTTCTCTTTGCAGCTCTGGCTGTCCTGAAATTCATTCTTTGCCTCCTGAGTGCTGGGATTGAAGCCTGTGCTGCAGTGCCTGGCTTTTTTATTTTTTACTTTTTCTGTATTTTTGAAAATTTCATAATGGGCTGGTGAGACTAGACAGCTCATTGAGTGAGAATTCTTGACACACAAGCCTGCTGACCTGGATTTGTTCCCAGACTCAGGGTAGAAGGAGAGAATCAACGCCTAAAATTCGTCCCAGCTCTTCCTGCAGTGTGCAATTCCGTGTCAATTGCCTGAAGCGTCCAAGAAAGATCTTTTTAAGTTTATGAACGGAGATGTTAATGTTGCCAGTGTTGGACTCTGTACTGAATCCACATGGTAGGAAGAGCGGTAGGTTCACACCTGAGTCATAGTAAAAGTTTGAGAACCCTGAAATGATTCTTTTTACCTGATTACTTTGAACCAGGGGTGATTGGTCACTGACAGCTGTCACTCTAAAGCAGGTTTCTTTACATAATAGGATAGGATATTATTTATTATATTATTATTATTATAGGATTTATTATCCTATTTAATAATAGGATAGTAAAAGCTTAGGTGAAACCTATTCTGTGAGTTTACCTCTTTTTAGAGTATGGTAGCAAGGTAAACTGACTTTCTCAACTAGAGGCTTAGGGAGTAAGGCCTGAGGCCTCATTTTTAGAAGAGAACTGAGATGTGGCTGAATCCTTGGCTGCTGCTGCTAACACTGATCAAGCCACCTAGTGGTCAGCGCTGGAGACCTGAGATGGTGAATTTCTGAGTATGCAGAAAGTACAAACCAAGCAGTGTCCAAATTATTTAAAAACGACAGAGGTCCAGGCTATGCGGACTGTCACCCTAGGTTCCTCCATGATCGGTGGAAGGCAGCATGAGTCTTTAGCCGCCAGGCTTATTAGATCTGACAGACTGACTACCCTGTGGGGTAGGAACTTAGGGGGACCGGCCTGCCTCGGCTAGGCAAAGAGGGGCAATCAACTCCCCAGGACCTGCTTTTCCACAATTTGGGCTGCGTACTGTGAACAGTAAAGGTAAAGTGAAGTGTTTAGCCCAGTGGCCCACATTGCTGCATTTAAAGCCACCCGGGTGGTGGTCTTATGTGCCTGCTTATGTGCCCGCCATCTTCTTGGGAGGAGATTAGATGCTGCTAGAAGCTGACTGGTCTCTCTGTCATGAAAACATTTTTATTAAACATTTTAAATACCATCTTTTGCAGATCTCTGAAGTGTTAGAGGACCATCAATTAACTGTATCTAAACAAATTCTGCTTGTCTCTAGTTACTTGTTTTCTGCTTAACTTTGAAAACATATGCTGGAAGCTTATTTCTGGTATTTATTATATCAGTACTTAGCATGATTATGTTTCTGAACACATTAAAGAATTTGATCATTTATAAGGTGACTGACCATTAACTTGCATGTCTTAATTATTTACAGTTAGCTTATATAAGGTTAGGACTTTACAGCTTTATCCCTGTTTAGTTTGAGCCTTAAAAATTACAGTTTTTTAATTGAAGCTCTATATAAGACTTTGAATCATAGATAAGGTCCATAAGGAGGCTAGAAACTTCACTGATCCTAAAAACAGACTCAGTAAAGAGGCCAGGATAGACATCTGTGGTGAGAAAGGCAAAGTTTACCTCAGACTGCCATGGGATCTCCAGGGTAAATGAGACCTTGAGAAGGGACTGAAGGGGCCTAGAGGCCCTCATTGACTATGACAAGTTAACAGGCTCCAGTCCTGTCAGCGGCTTCCCTCAAACTTAAATACACAATAATAACAAAAAGTTTCAACATCCAACAACACTTTCCACAGCCTCTGACATTTAACTTACTGTGGCCTTGTGTGCACTTTAGTCAGTCACAGCCTCCTTACTCAGGCTCTGCATTCCTCTTTGGCATCTCCTTCCCCTGTCGCAACCCCATGGGGTATGATAGCGCCATGACCGTCTTCTAGTTTCTGCTCTGACAGTCACTCACTCTGCCTTGGTGCAGACTTTGAGTGTTGTGTGGGGTGAGAGGGTTGCTGGGTTACACTGACTTCGAGTTTGCCATATTTACGGGCTGTTACGTCTTTACGCAGAGCTCTGAACATGTCCGAGTTTGTGTGTGACCGGGCAGCAAGGCCTTATGTCTATGACCTGATTGCTGTGTCCAATCACTATGGAGCCATGGGGGTTGGTCACTGTAAGTATTGGCATCTGCTTCCTTCTGAGGTATGGAAAGGCCCACGAGTGTCCCTCAGCCTCTTCCTAGAAGCTCCTGGCTTGGTTTTTAGTCTCCCAGCCACTCTGTCCTCCCTGCCTCCCTTTCTCCTCCATTGTAGATTCCCATGCATTTAACTGTTACTGTGCTGGCCCGGGCTCATCGTGTAGCTCAGCCAGGATAGCCTTGGCTTCCTTGGAGGGAATCACAGGTGTGCACCACCACGCTGGGACTACTCAGGGAGCTCTGCTAAGGAAGGGCGTGACAAAACATTGAACTCTTTGTTTATTTTGGTTTTTCAAGTCAGAGTTTCTTTGTGTAGCCCTAGCTGTCATGGAACTAACTCTGTAGACCTGTGTTTCGGAGCAGAACACTGTGGTTTGGGTGCATGATCAAAGAATTCTTAGCCATTTCCAAATAAAGTTATTACAGAGAAGTGTCCCTAATAATTTAAAACATCTACACAAAATTAGTGCCTGTAATTACTGAAGTATCTCAGCCCTACAAAACCAAAACGTGGAGAAAATGCAATGATGCAGAGCCCTGAAGGAGAAATGCCAAAATGAGTTTATTTTTGGTTTGGTTTTGAGACAGGATCTCACCATCCAGGCCAGACTGGCTTGTAACTTGCCAGGTAGGCCTTGATGGCCTCTAACTCATGTTCTTTTCATCCTAGACACTTAAGTGCTAAGATACAGGCCCGCATCACCGAACCTGGCAAAATAGTACTTTTCTTCTTTTGCTCTATTTCCCAGAATTTCTATAACACTTAGGTTCACTAAGACTGTGTTTTAGTTACAACTGAACCCTGCTTTAAGAGGGCATTGTTTCACCCCAGTGCTGGGATGAAATTTGGAGCCTTTTGAGTCCTAGATAAGTAGTGCTGGGCCAAGCTTCATCTGCAGCCCACCTCCCCAGAGTTTCAGCCACAGAGAAGAGCATTTAAAGCCACTCGTGCACATCCCTGCTCTGCTGACCCAGTGAGCACTGTTTCCTAAGCAAAGCCCCCTGCTGGCTCCAGTGCTCTGCTGAAGGTAGCGCAGCCATCTACTCCTGTTTTGTTTTTTTTAAATCTTAGCAGCATCAGCTTTTTCTCTAAGCCCTTCTGGGGCTCTGAATTATATTCGTGGCCATCTTTCTTTGTATGGGGTACTGGTGAAAATCTCAGGCAAATGCTCTAGCACTATATTGTGACTCCAGCACTGTCACAGCTGTCGAGTGGACACCAGGGCAGCTGGGAGATAGCTCAGTAGTGGAGAACTCAGAGGACCTGAGTTAAGTCCCAGGACCCGTGTCAGGTGGCTCACAGGTGCCTGTACCTCGAACTGCAGGGTCTACCACCACCTGTGACATCTGTGGGTCCCTCCATGTAATCAAATAATAAATTTTTATTTAGAAATAGACAAAACTAAGTGTGGTGGCATACCTTGTTAGCACTTGGGAGGCAGAAGCAGATGGATCTGAGGTCAAGACCAGTCCTGGCCACAGAGTGAGTTTCAGAAATATACACTAGGGTAACAAGGTGCCTCAGCAGGCAAAGACACTGCCACACAAGCCTGGTGACCCGAGTTCAAGTCCAAGAACCCTAAAAAAGTAGAGAACTGACCCCACAGAGTTAACCTCTGACGCCCACACACAAATGTCATGGCACATGTGTGTACACACACAGCTTTAAAAATTAACACTAAGTAGGTCTGTTTTGTTGATTAGTGTCCCAAAATTATAGGCGACCTCGGTCTCTGACTGGGCTGTGCTTACCTTTCAAGCTTTTCCAAAAGATCCAGGTGGGAAAAATGATGAATTATTTCCACTGGGCTGTTGTGGCATACGACTTTAATCCCAGTGGGGGGCAGAGGCAGGAGGATCTCTGAGTTCCGGGACAGCCATGGGTACACAGAGAAACCGTGTTTTGAAAAAAAACAAAAACAACACAAAACCATGAGCCACAGGGGCTGAGGGTTTATTTAGCTCGGTCGTTGTGCTCTTGCCAAGCAAGCACAAGGCCCTGAGTTTGGTGCCCTAATCTCCAGGGAGGAAATAAAAAGAACTAAATTATAGTTACTTATATGTATGTGCATATTTTTTAAATTAGTTCTATAATTTGGTGGTGGTGGTTTTCTGTGTCTGACATGGTCTCACTGTGCAACCCTACCCAGACTTGACCAGGATGGCCTTGAACTTGGAGGCAGTGCTCCTGTCTGTGCTTCCTGAGTGGATACACACTGGTTACACATTATTCTTAATTTTAGTATTAATATTTTGGGTATGAACATGTGCATGTATTTAGTGCTAGCCTAGTAAAGTAACCAGATTCATTGTTTTTGATGGCCGTTAGAGCATTGTTTTGCCTTGGCAGATACTGCATATGCGAAGAACAGACTGAATGGGAAATGGTATTACTTTGATGATAGCAGTGTGTCCCTGGCCTCTGAGGATCAGATAGTGGTGAGTAACTTCCCAGATGCCTGCTCTTCCCTGGTACCTCAACAAATAAACCAAAGGTTCCCTCAAGCCAGGTCCTTACCTCATCATGTGCCAGGGATCTGAGTGGAGGAGAGTAGACTTCTGGATCTTCCAGTGCAGAAGCTCAGTGTTCCTTGAGGTACTACAGTGCACCTGCATTTCCACACAGCTGTGGCAGTGGCATCAGGAGGCAGCTAATAAACTGTCTTTAGGGCTGCCCCTGGACAGGATCTGCATGGCAAGGTGGCAGATTCCTGAGGGGACAACTGTCAACTCCGTCACTCAGTCAGGGCTCTTGCTTATCGAGATAGTATCTCTCTATCTCTTTTAGCCTCAAACTTAGGGTAATTCTCCTGCCTCTGCTTCTTGGGTGCTGGTATTACAGGTGTGTATCACCACATTCGGTTTAAAGTTGATTTTCTGAGATAGGGGTCCATTCTGAAGCCCAGACTGGCCTCTCCCTCTCTTTGCTGGGATTACAGGCGGTGGGGTAAGGGTGGAATGTTTTATTATCAGTGAACGGACCCCATTCCTTGTGTTTTAGACGAAGGCCGCCTACGTGTTGTTTTACCAGCGTCGGGATGACGAGTGTCCCAGCACCTCCTCGCCTGCCAGCTTCCCGGGTTCTGATGGAGGGGCGAAGCCCAGCAGCTCACAGCAGGACTTGGGGGAAGAGGAGGCTTACACCATGGACACCAACTGACGCTGACTCTGTGACCTGCCACCCCGCAGCACCAGTGTCCTCCCCAGAATACCTTGGCACTCTGAAGACCACTCGTATCAATCTAAACCAGATGAAGAAATTACCTTCTTTTATGAGAAGAGGAAGGAAAAACAAAAAACAAACAAACAAAAAAAAAAAAACAACCCTGCTTTCTCTGAAGGGTTCAGAGGCTGAATTATTTTTTTCTTTTAAACGGGTGGTGAGATAAAACCTGTAGAGCTGAAATGTGGGGTGGATTTGGTGCACAGTGGCGCATGTCTCGCAGACTACAAAGACTGGAGAGGAACATCCTGTGAGGAGTAGTGCAGCCATGAAGACCCGCCTGCAGGGCTGCTCTGAACTCCTGGGTTTGGGATTCTGGTGCCCACACTGCTCACCCCAGTAGTCTGGCCACAGTAAACCAAGCCTCCAGTAAATTCGATGTTGTCCTCAAGTTCTTTACTGTTCATTGAGATGGGCTTACAGGTTTTTCTGTTTGTTTTTTTCCCCCCGGAGCTGGGGACCGAACCCAGGGCCTTGCGCTTGCTAGACAAGCACTCTACCACTGAGCTAAATCCCCAACCCCAGGGCTTAAAGTTTTTTAAACAGTCACTGAAACCGTTTCTATTCTCTTGTTCTCAGAATTTCCAGCCTTCTTCCCGGTTATGAATTGAAGTTACTATTGGGGTATTGTTTTCAGTTTCTCACAGAACCCTAGAAGTTCTGTCCCCCACTGCCCGTGATAAAGTGATTCTATGTAGAACTTTCATTAGCTCTCCCTTCAAAGTTTATTCATAAAACTGGGTGCAGTGTGTGGATTGTTTCTCCATGTTAGCTTCAGAACAACACGATGGGTGTTTTTCAGATTTCCAGACATTTTAGTTAATGAGGTTTAAGAAAATATTTAGACCCCCTCAAGACCGGATTCTCTTCCGCCTTACTCCCTGGCCTACTAACAGGCCAGCCCTGGAGCCTTTGTTTCCCTTTGTGGTCATGTGAGCCTTGACCGACCTTTAACCTAGTAGGTGGGGGTTGGGAGTCACTGGTCTTCGAACGTGGACTCAGTGACCGTTGGGCACTCGTGTGCGGCAACGGCTGGGTGAGGACTCAACGGGGCCCCTTCCAGCCTAGGCTGGCCATAGTTTGGGAATCCAGACAGCAACTGGGCGCAGAAATGGGCGGAGGGAAAGGCTTAGCGGCCAACGGGCTAAGGAAGCTCTGGGGCCGAGGCGGGGCATCTCGGACCCGCCCCCCGTGACCTAGGGTCCTCTGAGAATGGCGGGTGATACTCCCCTCTCAGAGGAAAAAAACGAAGGATGATGTTGTATAACTGTAGCTGAAACTCGAAATTGGGGTTGGATCTCAGCTTCTTGTATAGAAGCATTATTCTCACGTTGCTCCGTGCATGTGAAATTATTACTTAATAAAAAAAGGCATGGTCACTTTTAGGGAAATGTCTGAAAAACTACGAAGATGCAGAAAGGAGCTGACTGCTGCCATAGACCGAGCTTTTGAAGGAGTCAGGCATTCTCAGGAGTGCACTGCCCAGCAGAGGCTGGACGTCCCGTCGCTCACTTCCCTACCGGTACACAGGCTCCTCTGCAGAAACCCACTGGCAGCTTGCCCCTCTGCTGCCCCATGCCCTGGCACCTCATGTGCTCCCGAGAATGAGAACCCTGCCTTTGGGCCACACCATATTCCAGTTAATGCAAAACCCCAGCCTCTATACCCCAAAAGAAAGCCTCTGACCAGCAAAGAAAATGTCTTGATGCACTCCTCCATTCTGGCACGTGAAAGACAGTTTTGGAGAGCTGCGGGAGATGGGGAAAACTGGAGAAAAGAGAGTTTAAGGTGATTCTCGTTTGATAGCTTACCTGAAACAGTTGTTTGTTTAAAAACAAAGTTGAAAATCCCAGATCTGATTGATGACTAAGCTAGCCTCCTCTTGGGAGTGCTGAGTGTACACAAGAAATTCATGTTTTTTAGAATGTGGGCCAGCAAACAGTTTTTGTTTAGGCTGAAAGCCTGGTTATTATCCAGTCCTGGAGACTACTGTACTAAGGGGTAATCGATGTTTGACTATTTTTTTTTTTTTTTTTTTTTTGGTTCTTTTTTTCGGAGCTGGGACCGAACCAGGGCCTTGTGCTTCCTAGGTAAGCGCTCTACCACTGAGCTAAATCCCCAGCCCCCGATGTTTGACTATTTTTAAATTTGTGGGTGGTGCCAAGGATTGAATCAAAGGCCTCATGCAAGGACAAACACTGTACCAGTGATCCATGCCTTAGCCATGTTTTGTCTGGTTTTATACTTTGAGGATTTTTCCCTAAGTTTTTTAATGTTTGTATTTTGTACATGAGGATGTTTCACCTGCAGAGGCCAGAAGGCTATGGCATCCACTGGAACTAGAGTTAGGACATTTGTTAGCTGCCGTGTGGGCACCTCAGATGTACAAGAGCAGCCGGTACCGCTCAACCGCTGAGCCAGCCATCTGCAGCTGCCATGATTAGTCTGTGCATGCGTGCGTGCGTGTGTGTGTGTGTGTGTGTGTGTGTGTGTGTGTGTGTGGCAGCAGTGTGCTTACAGAAGTCAAAGGGAGCCTTGCAGGAGTGGACTCTCTGTTCTGTGGGTTCAGGAAGCCAACTCAGGTTGTCACCCTGGCATCGCTGAGTCATTTTGCCAACGTGTTGCTTTTTTAAGACAGTCTCGTGTAGACCAGCTGGTTTCAGCTCCTGTGTAACTTTGAGAGCCAGGGCACTAACTAGCCTCCACCTGCCTTTGCCGCACTTAAGGCCATGCCTAAGCCCTGCTTCCTGGACTTACCTTTGTTTTTGTTTCGCTCCTGTCTTAACTTTTTGGTAGCTGGGTGGTGGTGGCAAAGACCTTTAATCCTGGCCCTTGGACTGTCTCCTTTAGGCCTATTAAGTAGCTACAAACTGCTTCATCCCAGGCCTCTTGACCATGTGCTATGACTTAAATGTCTGAAGGAATTGAGAAGCCATTTAACTGCAAGTATGTGTGTGGGTTTCATAAAGATGAACACAGCGTGTAATGGGGATGGGTCATTACGATGTAGTTCTCAGTTTCTCCACTGACTTAGCAGTTTCTGATATTGTCATAGCATGAATAGTGGTCACCAGTACATTTTTAGTCTTAGCTGACATGACAGCGAATGTCTTGAATCCCAAGCACTCAGGAGGCAGAGGCAGGTTTAACACAGTAAGTTCCAGGCCAGCCAGAACTTACATACACGTGAGGACCTTGTTTCAAAAACAAACCAGTTGTAGTCTGGATTTTCTGAAGTTTTTCAATATTTTCCTGAAAGAATATCTAATTCCCCATCTTCTCCCCCGAACCCCACCCCGGATCTGGTCTGCAGGAAGGGTATGGAGAGAGAGTTAAAAGCTGACCCACATATGCCGCTCAGCAGTTCTAGCCAAGAGGTCACACAGGATCTGCTAGACATGATTGGTAAGTATTACCCTGTCTCATAATGATGTGGGGTCCCTGAAGGAACAAAGAGCAGCCTCCAGATTTTAGTCCTTGAATGCACAGCTGCAAAAAAGTGGGCTATAGGCCTATCTGGGGTGTAAAACAATTGTGGAAGAAACCTTCCTTGTAGCTGTGGGAAGTGGCACTTGCCTTTCATTCCAGCACTCAGAAGGCAGAGGCAGACAGATCTGTAGGAATTTGAGGCCAGCCTGGTCTCCAAATTGTTTCAGATCAGCCAAGGTTTCAGACTGAGATACTGTTAGAAAAAAAAATAAAACTTATTATCTCCCTTAGAGGTAGACAGTTAGCATAGTACTCTATGTCCTGTTTTTGAATGTTAATTTTATTAATATTTAATTGTATGTCCATGTGTCTTAAGTGTGGGTGTGTGCGTGTGAGTGTAGATGTTCCCAGAGGCTGGAACTATTGCATCCTTCCGGGGCTCATGAGCCACCACGCATGGGTGGGGATAAACGAGGTCCTTTGCAGAGCAGCAAGGGTTACTTGCTGATGAGGTCTCTCGAGCCCCAGTTTTCTCTTTTAAAAAATTCACTATTAATCTAGGCATGAGTTGAAGATCATTTTATGTGTATAAGCATTTTGCCTGCTTGTATGTATTTACAGCTAAGACGTGTCTGTGTCCATAGAGGCCAAAAGGGGTGTTGGGATTCCCTGGGACTAGAATTTCAGAGTTGTGAGCCAATGCAGGTGCTGGGAACTGAACCCATGTCTTCTGCAAGAACAGCAAGTCCTCTTCACAGAGAGCCATCTCTCTGTTCCCCACCCTCACTCTTTGTCACTGTTTTGTTCAGAGCTCCCTAAGGCTGTGCTGAGCTTTTCTATTTCAAACAGGCCTGGCTGCATAGCCGGGCTAAGTTAAAATTTTCCTGTTGATTCCTCTGAATATTGGGATTATCGGTGTGCACTGCCACACCCAGCAGTTGGACATCTATTCTACAAACATTGGTTATCTGTGTGCTCTGTACCTGTGTGCCCTGTTTCTAAATGACTGTCACACAGTGGACCAGCAGCTCCTGATGGTGGTACTGGGGTGGTTACAGACCCTCAGGCATTGCCAAAGCTACACACATGGAAAAATGACCAGGTTAGAAAGGGCCCAGAGGGAGACCCCAGAACCTTTGTGACTTTGGAGGATCGACGGTCTCTGACTGTTGCTTCCATCGTCACCTCCTTAGACCTCACCAGCACCAGTCCACACGCGTGTTCCCTGAAGGACCCTGCTCTTCAGACCATAGGTCGGGGAGTTGTGTGTGATCAAGCCTGTGTGTTCAATTCATACCAATAATTGGGGCAGATGAATTCTGGGGTAAAGAGGTCTCGGCCCACCTCACCCTGGTGCGTGCTTGTCTCCCTGGGACAGGAATGCTCAGTCTGCAGTCACAGTGGGCAGGCAGCCATTCTCTATTCACGGTGTGTGTGTGTGTGCCCGCTAGCTTGTGGGTATCAGGCTAGGCAGGTTCTTTCACGAGTTATGTGGTTTTTATTTTATGTCTGGACTGTCCTCAGAAACTTCTAAGTAGACCGGTAAAGCTGTGTGTCCTTGTCTCCTTGTTGTTTTAAGACCATACAAGTATCCGAACTATTGAAGAACTGGCTGGAAAACTAGAATTTGAAAACGAGTTGAACCGTGTGTGTGGACGCTGCCAGGATTCACCCTTCAAGGAGGAAGCCTGGGCCCTGCTTGTGGATGAGAGTCCGCAGAAGGCTTTGGATTCTGACCCCAGTAGCCTCAAGCAGGCTTTGGATGATCAGAACATTGTGGAGACTGTTCTGGACTTGGAAGAGGACTACAACTTGATGACCTCTTTCAAATACCAAATAGAGTGAGGAGAGTCAGCAGCCACAGTGGTTCTCACAAGGGGTTGGCAGAGCCTGAAGCCACCCCTGTCTAATTTCTGCTGAATCCCATTTTGAGCTGAGAGCCCAGGTTTTAATATTGTTATTTTGAAATGTTTGGAGTGTTTTGGACTTGACATTTTTTAAAGTGTGTTAGAGGCTGTACCTCTGTTCTGCTCTTTGTCCTTGTATTCTTTTAAATGAAACCCTGGAAAAATACAGGGACCATAAAAAGGATGGGTTTGTTACCTGGGACTAACCCATCACAGGTAAGCATCACGCAAGAGCCAGGCTCAAACCGAAGTTTGACTTGGGCCCTGTTCTCTACACACACTGCACTCAGGGTTCCCTGTCTCCTGCTTGTGCCCATGCTTGCCTCAAGTCCCCAGCCCTACCCTACACAGAGCAATGCCTCTCTGCACAGGTCTGCTGGGATCAGTTCTGGTAGGATCCACCCAGGCTGCCTCCTTTAGGACATTCCCATGAGGTCTGTCCCTAAGTAATCCCCCAGAGGTTTACCTGTCCCCTCACTCTTGACCACCTCATCCCACCATGAGTAGTTCTACAGCACAGACTTTGCTGAGCCGAGAGAGTGTGGAGAACCAGGTTATGGCCCCAAGGTTACCATAGAAAGAAGTGGTGGTAGCGAGATGACTCAGCGTGTCCCATGCAGTTATTTTTAACGGCAGTTTGGCTCAGTGGTCCTCGCATGATGAGGCAGCTACCACTTCAGCATTCACGCCCTCACCTGGCAGTCTCTCAGCACATGTAGCCACTCTGTCACATGGACCAGCCTCCCAGAGGAGTGCTAACCGGATTCCAACCAGAGATGTTCATTGGTACTGCCTGCCTGAGGCAAGAGAAAAGGAAAGTGGAACCAGTGGCTTTTGTTGGCTAACTGCCATTTAATCCCTGCAGGAGGTAGCGTATTCAAACACTCCCAACCTGTGGGGCGAGAGGTGGCACTGAATGCTCACAGTGTCCAACATCTCTGCTCAGGTTGTTCTAGATGGAGGGGTGTCAGCCTACATGAGATTCAGATTCATAAGCCACTGCCTGGCTTAAGTAGATGTGGACTTCGTTTTGCTTTTGTTTTTTGTTTTTTTCTTTTTTAAAGATTTATTTATTATATAGAGGGCATCAGATCCTGTTACAGATGGTTGTGAGCCACCATGTGGTTGCTGGGATTTGAACTCAGGACCTTGAGAAGAGCAGTCAGTGCTCTTAACCACTGAGCCATCTCTCCAGCCCCCTGCTTTTGTTTTTTGAGAGTGTATATATCCCTGGGTGTCCTAGCACTCTCTAGGCTGGCTTTGGACTCACGACGATCTGCCGTGGTCTGCCAAAGCTGTGTACTAGGCAGTGTGGAAGTTGAATTCCTGCCCTTCTTACCCCATCACTGCTCTGAAGACTGAATTAGATCTGATTACTCTTCCTCCAAAGACTAAAGGAAAGAAGACCTAACCAATCCTGAAACTTATCCCCAGTGATGTCACAAAGCTGTCAGCAAACAAGCAGACTGGTGTGCACACTGGTAATCAGAAGTCTAAGGCAGGAGAATAGCATGTTCAGAATGGTTTATGTAGTGAGGCCAAAAAATAGAGGGCTGGCGAGATGTCCGAGCAGCTAAGAGTATTTGCCACTGCAACCCCAGGGACTCCAGAGGCCTCCTGGTCTCCTCTAGCACTTGTATTCATGTGACACATGTGACACACTACAAGTCTCTCACTGGGGTGGGGGTGGTGCATCCCAGCAGTCAGAGGCAGACAGATCTGAGTTCAATACCAGCCTGATCTACAGAATGAGTTCCAGGACAGGAACACAAAGAGACCAGTCACATCAGGTATGGAGAGGACAGACCAGGACAAATCAAATAAAAAAAAAATCCTAAAGGATGTAGGTATGGTGGCTAAATGCCTCGAATTCCAGCACTTGGGAGATTAAGTGCTAAGGAGTCCACAATCATCCTTGACTACATCGTGTGTGGGTCTCACTCTCTGGGTCTTGATTCCCTTAGAGTTGAACGAGCCTCTTACAGGTTCACATATCAGGTATCCTGCTTATCAGACATTTCCATTTCATTTTTTTTTTTTTCTTTTTTTGGAGCTGGGGACCGAACCCAGGGCCTTGCGCTTCCTAGGTAAGCGCTCTACCGCTGAGCTAAATCCCCAGCCCCTCCATTTCATTTTTTTAAAGATTTATTTTATCTGAGTACATTGTTGCTCTCTTCAGACACATCAGAAGAGGGCATTACTGGATCCCATTACAGATGGTTGTGAGCCACCATGTGGTTGCTGGGAGTTGAACTCAGGACCTTTGGAAGAGCAGTCAGTGCTCTTAACCACTGAGCCATCACTCCAGTCCCGACATTTCCATTTCAAACAAACCACAGTTATGACATAATGGAAATGCTACGGCGGGGGTCAGCACAACACATATGATGTAATGGAAATGTTACGGTTGGGGGTCAGCACAACACAAACTGTATTAAAGGGTCATAGCGTTGGGAAGGTTAGGAACCATAGTGTACAGGACAAAGCTGAGAAAGAATGCTTCTTATCTGTGATATGCCTGCAAAACCCACAGTCCTAAGTCTATAACCACGAGGCAAATGTTAGACAAACCCAAACAAGAGGATATTCTAGGATTTTCAGAACTTCAGGATTTTCCAAGGTCATAGAAAAAGAATTCAAAACTGCCGGCCTCCAGGGACTAGGAAGACAACAGCACAGCACTTGGATCCTGGAGTGCAGCTAAAATGGTGAAGGGTATCAGTGCAATGAGTGAGACCTACGTGAAGGCTGGTTACTGTAGTGACAGTTTCCTGGTGACAAATAAGTGTATGTCCACACTGAAGAAGCCAGGCAGACTAGGCTGTGCTCTGCACAGGTCAACATCATGGCCCCAGAGTTCCTGGTAGGAGCCAGGGTGTCTTCCCTGTCCACATTCTGTCCTATCCCTTATCTTTGCAGTTTCTATGCCATCATTAGACTTTCTAGTTTTCTGTCTCTGTCTCTTAGGCCACTGTCTCTAGGGTACTGGAAGCTTCTGTTTCTCTAGCGCTGTGAATCTATCTCTGTGATATTGTGGGTTTCTAAACTTCATGATCTCTCTCCTGGTTTTTTTGTCTTCTGGGGCTTAGGGTATCTCAGTTTCTGTCTCCCTTCCCTGCTCCTCCCTCAGGGGAACAGGGCTTTTCTGGTCCACCATAGCTGCACTGCTGGCTTCTGGGGGAAAGGAAAAAGCCAGGCAGAGAACACTCCTGCTCACTATAGTTTACGCTTTCTATAATCCTAAAGTTACCCCAAAACTTAACATTTAAAAATGCAATCAATTCCCACCTGTTACAAATTTAAGTGGGGGTTGGGGATTTAGCTCAGTGGTAGAGCGCTTGCCTAGGAAGCGCAAGGCCCTGGGTTCGGTCCCCAGCTCCGAAAAAAAGAACCCAAAAAAAAAAAAAAAAAAAAAAAAAAAAAAATTTAATAATGAAATAAAAAAAAAAAAAAAAAAGGAATAAAAAAAAAAAAAAAAAAAAAAAAAAAACATTTTCTGGGGGCAGTTGGGGATTTAGCTCAGTGGTAGAGCACTTGCCTAGGAAGCGCAAGGCCCTGGGTTCGGCCCCAGCTCCGAAAAAAAGAACCAAAAAAAAAAAAAAATATTTTCTATTTTTATCTACACTAGACATACCTCATTTCAGTATAAAGTCGTGTGTGTCTGCAGGTCAATCCCAGAGCTCAGGCCTGGCGAGCACTTCTCACTGAGCTTCACCCCAACCCTAATCCTCATCACCATCAATCACCCATGGACACTGTCACTAGGTTCCTATCCGCCATCAACTGTCCACACACGATGCCTGCAGGACATCCTCGGGCTGGATGTTGAAGGTCTCACAAACCCAAGTCCTAGTTGAGTTCATGGGTCAAGGTCTAGTCTCCGTCAAGGCTTTGAAGGATGAAGACAGAACCCTAACCACGGAACCTTTTGAAGGGACAGGTTTTGTTTTTGTTTATGGTGGAGTTACTGGCCCTCGGGAATGTGGACCCAATGCAAATTAAGGAAGGATAATCCAGGCTCCCTCTGGCCAGAAGGTAAGTTTTCCTTTAGTAAAGGTTTTATATGAAAACTAGATTTAGGAAATAAGGAATTCATTTTAAATATCATTCAAACGGGGAATATTTCTCCTCGCCGTGCAAACAGATTCTTGGCAACGTTGGTGAGTATTAAGTCTCAGACACAGCAGCCCCAGATTAAGGGGGCCTAGGACCTCCTCCTCACCGGTTTACATCCCCTAGCTCACTAGTGGGCCTCTAAGTCCCTTCCTGCCTTTGTCATCTGCTCAGTGGGGAGGAAGAGGAATGGTTTTTCAGGAATTTGCTGAAGAGAATATAGAATCCTAGAACATAGCATTTAATACGACTAAAGGTTTTCAAGAGTCCAAAGCACTCATGATGTATGACAGTTGACCCTGGTCATGTCTGAAAAACTTGAAAACGTTTGACGTCATTCAGCTTCCCTCCCCCGCAGTTCATCCTGGCACACCAAACAATCACTGAATTGTTTCCGTGGAAACACCAGAGTGCAATTTGGATTACCAGGATCAAAATAGAAACAAGGCAAATTCAAGAATAAGTAGGCACAGTGGAACCTGCTGGCTGCAAACTGCAGATTCAGATCACAGCACACGGCAGATGAGGAGCTGGGCCCATCCGCCCCTGTGATTTCAGGTTCAACGCTGCATTCTCCCTCTACGCTAAATTCAAAGCTTTACACGTAGACTGGTTGACTGAGACAAGAAGGCAAGAGATAACCTACAGATGTTTCTAGAACAGAAGATTGTGTGGCTGAAGGAGCCTTAGGAAGGGCTGCTGCAGAGAGTTAAATAGCAGTGGGAAGGTAGACCAGGCAAGGGCAGAGCAACTGCTGTCAAGAGCTTGAAATTGGCACTGCCCTCAGGCCAAATGCATTAGTGTTCCCTACACTCCCAAGCACGCTGCCACCCTGGCTACCTACATCAATTTCAAGGCCCTGTAATTGAATGCCCTACCCAGGTGCCAGGGCACTGGTTAGCAAGTCTCTGCCTGTGCTAGAGGGGAAGCTCCATCAGGCACGAAGCCTGTCTTCTCATCTCTAGCTCTCCTGACTCTGCCAGCTTCTCCACTCGGGGACAATAAAGTACCTCTCGTTCTATTTCCCCCAACTCCTTGGTCTCCCCTTGAACTTTCCCCTTTGAACTTCAGAGAAGATTCCAGAAGGAAACAGGCAGGGCAGTTGGGGAGCCTGTGTCCCTCACCTCTGCAGGAACACCTTAGCAGGATGTTAAAACCCTCCTGGAACTGAAGGAATTTTAAGATGTTCAGGAAAGACTGTGGAAGGGCTCATCTGGGAGTGATGTGGTGCTTCCCTAACTGGAAGCACAGGACCTTGAGACCTTAATAGGCAGGAAAGTCACGTTACTAGGGAGGCTTCAGAATCATTACCCGAATGTCCGATTGTTGGGGATTGCTAAAGAGACTGTCACCCCCAGGTCATGTGCTGGCATTTGTTTTCTTCTTGGTATGAGAGATCACTAATATCTTAGGTTCAAACTAAATATTTACAAAAAGGAACGAAGTCTTGAGAACTGTATTTGAAATAGATTCAAGCCCTAATGCGGAAGGGCTCTCTGTCATAGACTGTCTGGAAAATGCATGGTAAAGTTTTGTAAGACTGGATTTAAAAAACAATTGTTTTAATTACAAACAGGCAGGGTAGGGAGGCGACTGTTTTTCTGGGCACACTGGGTGAGGAAGAGTCACGAGAGACGTCCTGTGAAAGAGAAACAGGAATAAGCAGGAGTCCTTCGGAGCTAATGAAGCCAAGCTGGGTGGTGGACAGCAAAAGGCTGTCATAGAAAGGCCAAATTTCAAGACATGGTTTCGTTTGGGTTTTTTGGGGGACAGTGACTTGGTTTTTTGAGACAGGGGTCTCTGTCCTGGAACTCACTCTGTAGACCAGGCTAGCCTCAAACTTGAAGCTCACCTGCCTCTGAGTCCTGAGTTCTAGGATTAAAAGTGTGCGTCACCACTGCCCGGCTTGAAGACAGGGTTTTTCAGGGGCTATAGATGCCCAAAAACGCAGCCTCTGCGCTCAGTGAGTACCACATCACTCTCCCCTGTGTGCTGGGAATACAGCAAGGAGAAGGCAGATGTCATCCTTACTTCTGAAGTTTATATTCCTGCTTAAATGAAACGAGAACACTAACTCAGCTAGATCAGTGTGAGATAAAACAGGGCAAGAGAATGAATGGTCGGTCCTCAGAACCCACAGGATGGAAGGAAGGAACACACACACACACACACACACACACACACACACACACACACACACACACACACAAAAATAAATAGTCCTCAGAACACACAGGAGGGAAGGAAGGAACGAACACACATTTTCTCTCTCTCTCTCTCTCTCTCTCTCTCTCTCTCTCTCTCTCACACACACACACACACTCAAAACATAAAAAGGCCATCTTGCGGGTAATATGTAAATGGGTACAGGACTGTCAGGCAATTAAGTGCTGTAGTCAACTTCATTTCCATCCTGGAGTAACGGAGGGCGGAGCGCTCAGCAGACTCTACCCTCCCACCACATCCGCCCCTGTGTAGCCACATACAGCTCTGGGAGCATCTGAAGAGCCAAAAATGCTGTGTGTTCCAGGGACGTGTTTGGGCCTGTGTCACGCTCACCAAGTCTGGCAGGAACATTAAAAAAGAGAGAGAATAAAAAAAGACAGTAAAGAGCCATGGGAATAAAACGGGAAACGATACCCTTTCCCAATGACTGCCAGAGACATAGAGTGTAATTTTTAATTATCTCAGTCGTGTTAGAGATGTTACCACGGAGTCACATGGACTCTGATGTCATTACACACAATGAAATACTTTTGAAGAAACAGCGTTTTACAACAGCAGAGCCTAGCATCACAGGGTCCATCTTTGGCACTTAACAATCAGATGGTTCTAGAAGGGCTCATTCACAAACACTACCTGAAAAATACTTAAATTCACAGGGTTTGGATTAAAATAGAACAGTAAATATCAACAAGAGATAGAAATAAAATATAACCAACACTACAATTGTTCAACAGGAATAAGGTCCTTTGGTCTCAAAGCTTCCTTCTGATGGCCCTGTAAGTGCCTGAAGTCAGTCTGGGAAGGGCTGGGAGGAACCTTTCTTGCTGCTCAGGCATGAGCCACCACACCCCACTCCCATAGGCAGCTTTAACGCTCTGTTCTGTTTGTTTTGGGTTTTTGTTGTTGCTGCTGTGGTTTTGGGTTGTTCTGTGGACTCAGAGACCTGCCTCTACCTCCCCAGTGCTGGGATTAGAGACATGCAGACCAGCACCAGGATCACCACTCTGTTCTGAAGTAGCCTGCTTTCCAGTTGAGAATCGAGACATGTTTATAGTGCCAACATTCTGAAGGCTGAGGTAGGAGAATGCAAATTCACAATAAACCCATCTAATGGTGTTCCCTGTAACATGTCCTCTCATTGAAAAGACAAAACTCTGTGACAGCACTAGATAAAGCTGAGGCTCAGAAGGGAATCAGAGGTACAGGGCACGTCTTGAGTCACAAATGTTTTATGAGAGTTCTTCTAAATAGTATTCCATAAGGAGGCCGATTCCCTTTTCTCCAAGTGTACACAGCTGCCTTTCTGATGCCTTTACCTCAGGCTACTCCCCGAATTCTCCTCACTGTCTCCACACATTTCTTCTCCATAACTTCCCTTCTAGTGAGCAGCAACTGAAAATTGAGTGCTGCTTCTCCCCTACCTCCCACTGGCCAGTCAAGGCCTCTGGTCTGAGGCTGGATAGGCCAACTTCAGGTGCTGTGTGATGCTGCCCAATCCAATGTCCTACATTGTGGTTCTGACTGAGATAACAAACCACCGGCTAACGTCACTGTTGGCAGGTTAGAAATCATCATCGCTGCTATCAAAATCTGGGTCAGAGAGCAAATTCTTCCCTCCCTTCTTACACAGAGGAGGCTCTAGGTTTTCAAGGCTGATGTCACTGAACCAATTTATCTGCTGGTCCCCCTGGGAACTGCTGTCTGTGGAGGAGTGCTGGGAAGACTTCAGGAGGTTCCCCTGCACTGCCCCTGCTGTCGTACTGGTCTCTCCTCTTCCTCCTAAAATATGACAAGCTGACTTGGTGGAGCTCCTCAGAGGCAGCCAACAGATGAGGGGCCCCTGTGAGCTACAAACTGAAGACTGGGGACAGGGACGCTCGGCCGTGATGGCACAGGCCTTCCCTGAGGCCTGCTTTTGCACCCTAGCTAGAAGCCTGCCTCTCTTTGCTCGCCTCGGCTGCTGCTTCTTGCCTCTCCTCCTTTTTCTGCAGGTCCTGGCTCCCTTCTGTTCAGCTGCTGACTGTTCAAATGAGTCAAGGGCACACTTGCTTTGGGCCTCGTATGTGGGGCAGACATCCTCCACTGTGGCTTCAGACTTAAAGTCCAGCTGGGAGGCGCCTTGGGCAGTCAGGTCCTGCTCGTTGCCGGCCTTCTGGCCTGGGACAGAGAAGTGGTTACTGAGGCTTCTGGAGGTCATAACCCAGTTCTTACAGTACGTCTGCACGGCCTTGCCCTTCACATGCTCACTGCCTCTGTGTGGCCTGTCTGTTGGCAAGGTAGCCTTTTGAAAAACGTCGCTCTCTGCTCCTTCATCCCAGACACCGAACTCTGTAGGCCCCTGGGAACCCCTACTGGGATTCCCTGCAGGAGGCTCCTGGCCCTGCCAAGTAGCTGGCTCCTCAGAGGGATACGGTTCCTGCCTGGGATAATGATGGCTCTGGGTCAGAGATGGGGAGGTCTGAGAGGCGCTGTCTTTCAGATGCCCAAGCACTTGAGGAACAGAGGTGAATTTTTTCAGCTCTCCTAGGACACTAGGCACAATGAGCTGGCCCAGATTATCACAAAACTGCTGGAAGTCCTTACTCTGCTGGACAACTAAAACTTCAAGGTTCTTCAGGGTGGATTTCATCTCCATAAATTCTGCTTGTCTCTGGAAAGGAAGTAAGAGACATGATGAGGTGTGAGGACAGGTGTGTGGGCGGGGCTGTGTGGGCGGGGCTCACACCCTAATCCCAGCTGAGACGGCTGTGTCAAGAGCACTAATGTCCATGAGGGCCTGGAGGGACAGACACCTCAGGGCTTGAGGGTACTTGCTGCTCTTGCACAGGATCCAAAACCCACATGGTGGCTTGCAACCATGTGCACCTCCTGTTCCAGGGTATCTGATGCCTTCCTCTGACCTCTATGAGAACCACACATATACATGCTACAGTGACACACACGCAAACAAAACACTTGAATATATAAAAAGAAATGAATCTAAAACTATAAATTAAAAAGAGTATTGACCTGGGTCAGAGGCTACCTTGGGTTTCATAGTCAGTTCTAAACAGTCTATGCTACAGGAAAGAGACCCCAGGTCAAAACATAAAACAAAAAAAATATAGGGGTTGGGGATTTAGCTCAGTGGTAGAGCGCTTGCCTAGGAAGCGCAAGACCCTGTTCGGGTCCCCAGCTCCAAAAAAAAACCAAAAAAAAAAAAAAAAAAGTAAGAAGCAACCAGTGCAGTTTGTCCCTCACACAGTAAGCACAGTTGCACTGTGAGCAAGGCCTGGGTACACATCCTGCCAGGGAACCCTGAGCTATGGTAGGCTACATCCTGACTTAATGAGCCACCATCCTGGGCTCTCGTCTTGGATGGAAATCTCTCACACATTAAGTGTCTCTCGATCTTAGAGACAAAGCCTGAATATCACGTGGGCAGTGGCAGGATCTGTATCTGAGCTCCTCGGGAGGCTGGGCAAGCACACCAGACCATTACCTCAGGACAAGCCTGGACAACAAAGCCAACCAAACAAGAGCTTGGCGTTCATACTCACAGCTGCACATGCCCTCTGTATCTCAAGGACGGCCTGCTCCACGCTGCCTTTGTCTTTCACTACCTCAACCATCAGGTCATGCTGAACCCTCGCAGTCTCTTGAACTAAACACAAAACAAAGACAAAGTCTTCCTAAGGACTGACAGTACAGGTCACCGGCTCAGAGCATGGCAGTGAAAGGCAGGAGCTGCATTCCAGTATGATGCACCACATCCGTCTCTGCTAATGTCCAGGACTCGGTCCTCTTGACCCCCACAGTCTCCCCACAAGCACAGGCCTGCAGTCTTTGCACTTGAAAGGTTGAGTCATACGGATGCTATGAGTCCCAGGTAAGACCATGTCTCAAAAAGGGAAGTAAAGGGTTGGGGGATTTAGCTCAGTGGTAGAGCGCTTTTAGCAAGAGCGAGGCCCTGTTCGGGTCCCCAGCTCCAAAAAAAAAAAAAAAAAAAAAAAAAAAAAAAAAAAAGGAAGTAAAATAACACAACCTTCCCCCAAACTCCCAATATTTATCAACTATCTTTCTATATACCCAACACTGAACACACACACATGCACACACGCACATCATGCATACGTACATATTATATACATATTGTCAGCAACCAGGCACTTCCACCCGTCTGCCCTCAGAGACCTACCCACAGCTTTGCAGCAACACCCATCTCCAACTCCACTGCCAGGCCCGACAGGCGCGGTGCAGAAAAGCCTCAGGCCACCCCAGAGCTCTCTCATTCCCTGTTTCTCTCTGTTCCCTGCTCCCTCTCTGTCTCTCCCTCATTCTGTCTTGTTCTTTGTCTGTCTGTGTGCCTGTCTGTCTTCTCTCCCTCAGGTCCCCCAGTCCTAAACAGCTGTCCTTCCCAGTAAACCTCTTCCGTCACATCTGTTGTGGGCAAAATTTCTTAGCAGCACGCCTTGGCACAGGCCACTAAAGGTGCCCCACCTTCCTCCCCATTTTATCTTTTCTCTCTCTCCTCTCTCTCTCTCTCTCTCTCTCTCTCTCTCTCTCTCTCTCTCTCTCTCTCCTCCCTCCCTCCTCCCTCCCTCCCCCTCTCATCATTTTGTTTTTTGTTTTCAAGACAGGCTTCTCTGTGTGTAGCTCTGCTTGGCCTGGAGCTCACTCTGTGGAACAGGCTGGCCTTACACTCAGATCTGCCTCTGCCTCCTGAGTGCTAGGATTAAGGGTGTGAGGCAACCACCACCGGCTGGGACTAAGGTGTGCACCACTATACCCAGCTACACTCTTTAAAACTAAAAAAAGAGAAATGGTGTCAGGGAAAACATAACCAATGACAAGTGTACGAATTACTGTTGAGTAATACAGTAAGTGTTGTAAGGAAGAGGACACCACATTTTTTTTTTTTTTTTTTTTTTTTTTTTTTTTTTTTTTTTCGGGCTGGGGACCGAACCCAGGGCCTTGGCGCTTCCTAGGCAAGCGCTCTACCACTGAGCCAAATCCCCAACCCCACACCACATTTTTTAAGTGCATCTTTTTTTTTTTTCTTTTTTCTTTTTTTTTGGAGCTGGGGACCGAACCCAAGGCCTTGCGCTTGCTAGGCAAGCGCTCTACCACTGAGCTAAATCCCCAACCCCAAGTGCATCATTTTTTAATTTTTGTTTTTCTTTCTAAATAGGGTCTCTCACTGCCCAGCAATGGCCTCACACTCCTTACCAGCCAAGGGTGACCCTGAACTTCGGAGCAATCCCAGGGACTACCTACTGAGTCATCTCAATAGATCAAGCTGGTCTCAAACTCACAGACATCCACCTGCCTCTGCCTTCTGAATGGTGGAATTGAGGATTTGAGTCATCGGGCATTTGTTTGTTTTTTGTTTATTAGAGATCTATTTATTTACTATGTATACAATGGTCTGCCTGCACACCAGAAGAGGGCACCAGATCCTAGTACAGGGGGTTGTGAGCCACCATGTGGTTGCTGGGAATTGGAACTCAGGACCTCTGGAAGAGCAGTCAGTGCTCTCAACCGCTGAGCCATCTCTCCAGCCCCCATTAACTTTTTGAGACACAGTTTCACTACCCAGTTCTAGTTGGCATAGAATTTACGAATAATCTACCTGCCTCTGCCTGCAGAATGCTGGAATTAAAGGCCCACCATGCCTGTTTTTTGTTGCTGTTGACAGGGGTGGTTTTGTTTTGTTTTTGTTTTTGAGACAAGTTCTCATGTAGCCCATGAAGGGACCAGCATCTGATACAAGACACCCCATGATCGAGTTCTCATGTAGCCCATGAAGGGGCCAGCATCTGATACAAGACACCCCATGATCGAGTTCTCATGTAGCCCATGAAGGGACCAGCATCTGATACAAGACACCCCATGATCGAGTTCTCAGCACAAAGGAGATTTATTTGTCCCACAAGGACAGAGCCAGGAATAAGAGCACAGCCAAGACGGGAGATAGAGGCCTAGGGAGGGGAAGGATATTGTCGGGTAGACAAAGGACTGCCTCTATAGAGAGAAGACAGGCAAATGGTGGTTTATAAAGGTGAAAGGGGAAACTTCATGTGAGGATGAGGTGTTTAATTTTGATTGGACAAGTTAATTAGGGCCAGCAAAGAGGACTTCTGATTACTGGATCTCAACACTTAGACAGCAGATCCTTGGTAGTCAGCCCCAGGGGAGGAAGTGACCAAATAAGGGAACAGACTTTGGCGGCTGGCTTAGGAGTGTAATCTACTGGTTTTAGCCAGGAGAGAGAAGTAGGGAAGGGCAAGGCCTGCCAGAGCCATGCTTGCCGTGCCCAGGCTGGCCAGAGTCCCTTCAGCAGGGCTGGTTTCAAATTCCCCAGGCTGTCCTAATCGCCCTGCCTCTACCGCCCAAGTGCTGGAATTACAGGCCTTGCTCCACCACTCAGAAGGACAACATTTACCCAGAAAGAGCCAGTCCCAGAGGTGCATACCTTTAGAGGGTACCTACAGCACACTCCACTGTTTCTATACTTAACTGCATAGACCAAGTAGTGGCGTACCCCTACACCGCCAGCTGTCAGGGAGATGCGGGAAGGGGACGGGATGCTTTTGGAACCGGCCTTGCTGCCAAGGTGAACCCCAGCCTTTTTAAAAGTTGCCATTGCTTCTACTGCCAGCCCCCAACTCCACCAGCGCCTGGCAAATCCTCTTTATTTTTATTTTTTTTTCATGACCGGGTGCAGCCCTCACTGTCCTGGAACTTGCTCTGTAGATCAGTCTGGCTTCAAACCCCCTCTGCTCTTCCTCCTGAGAACTGGGATTAAAGGCGTGCACATCCCCACCCAGAAAATAAATATATTTTTAAAAAGTTTTGTCCGGTTTGGTTTTGTTGAGACAGGGTCTCACTGTAACCAAGACTGGCCTTCAGTTCCCCATGCAGCCAAGGCTATCCCTAAGCTCCTGACCCTCCTGACTTGTCTGCCTGAAGCAGTCGTGGGTAGAGGCAGTACTAGGAGGTAGGACCTAGTAAAAATAAGTCAGATCATTGGGAATGTTTCCTTACACACATGGAATATGGGACCTAATCCTTCAATTAACCTCTGCTTTCCAGAACTGTGAGGTAGACAAACATCCTCCACCACGTGTTCTCACCACAAAGCAGCGTTCCCACAAACAGCTATAAACTAAACACTCTGGAAGCCTAACAAACCTTCACTTCTTCTTGTTGCTGCTTTGCTTGTTTGTTTGTTTGTCTTCTGAGATAGGATGTCTCTGTGTAGCTTTGTAACTCACTCGGTAGACCAGGCTGGCCTCGAACCCAGAGATCTATCTGCTTCCACAGGGTTAAAGGTGTTCACCGCCATCACCACCACCCCACACATCATCGCTTCTTAAAGCAATAGAAAGCCAAGAGTACGTGACTGGGGCATCCGCACAAGAGTCACTCCTTCACATCCCTCATTTGCCTCTGTCCTCAGCATTGCTACTTGTGGGGGTAACAGTTCTAGTCTAACCTATCTAAACGGATGAACAGTTGCCCCTGTGGTGATGCCCAGGTTGGACGTCAGTGGACAAACAGTACAGTGCTTTTCAGACAGATGGAAATTATTTTATGAGCCATGCAAAGGCATTGATTTTTGTAAATGTGAATGAGCTGACTTGAATTAGTTTAAAATGAAAAATAAAGAAATGCAAACCAGCCTCGCTGCTCGAGCACCTATGTCCTTGGAGAAGTGTCCAGCTAGGGAGACCAGTGTGCTGAGTGTCTACAAAGGCATTCGTCTGCATGTAAGCCACTTAATTGGAGGGGGAGGGGAATTTGCAAACAGCACTCTATAACTGACATTAAGACCAAGGCTGATTCATCACAAAACAACTCTCACTGAAACCAAGGCAGTGAGAAGAACAGCAGGTGACTGGAGTATTTCCAACTCCTAAGGAGGAGTGTGTCTACAGACAGCGACAGAGCAGGCAAGCCATGTGAGGCTCAGGAGGCTGCTGACTCATTTCAGGCCTGAGGAGAAGGCTGGCGGAGCCACCCTGAGACAGCAATTAGCGGAGGATCAGTACTTCATAAAAGCCGTCATGGGATCGAGGTGTCAGCATGGGCTAGTGAGATGGCTCGTGTGTCTCCCACTCTTCCAGATGGTCTGGATCTGATTCCCAGGACTTACACAGCAAGGCGGGTCACAACTGTCTGTACCTCCAGTCCTACGAACCCATTCACATTCTAAAAGTCTGAACTACCTAAGTGATGTTCTCTAATGTATACTTTTAGCCTGGTCATTTAGAAGTTCCAGGCCAGACAGTGCTACATAGACAAACATTTTTTTCTAAATAAATAAAATTAAATTAAAAAATTGCACTAGCTCTTTCCACCATCTTGGCGCATTTGGAGGCCTGCTGGGAACAGGACTTCTAAAAAAACAAGTATGTCTGGAAGGCTGTGGTGCAAGGCCATTTTTGCTGGCTACAAGCGAGGCCTCCGGAACCAAAGAGAGCACACGGCTCTTCTTAAAATTGAAGGTGTTTATGCCCAAGATGGAACTGAGTTTTACTTAGGCAAGAGGAGTGCTTATGTGTACAAAGCAAAAAACAATACAGTGACTCCTGGAGGCAAACCAAACAAAACCAGAGTGATCTGGGGAAAAGTAACTCAGGCCCATGGAAACAGTGGCATGGTTCCTGCCAAATTCCGAAGCAACCTTCCTGCAAAGGCCATTGGACACAGAATCTGTGTGATGCTGTATCCATCCCGGATTTAAACTAATGGAGAGTAAATAAATAAAAGTAGATTTGTGCTCCTGTAAAAAAGAAAAAAAAAATTGCACTAAAGTTTACAAGCCGGGTGTGGTGAAGCACACCTTTAATTCCAGCACCTGGGAAGCAGAGGTAGCCAGCCTGGTGGTGGGTTCCAAGCGGCCAGGACTATGGAGAGAGATACCCTGCCGCAAAACAAAACAAAAAACAACGAAACAGTGTTGTCCCACAGCAGTGGCTCTGTCATGCAGGTAGGCCAGCCTCCTTTTATGCACTTACCTATTATCTTGAACAATAGGAAATCACTCTGGAAACCTGGTTAGGTCAGAAAGGTCACATTCATGGCTCACCAGTGCCCTCTGCTGCTAACATTAACCTTGAGACACTGACAAAAATTTAAAAAATAGCAATGAACGAAAACCATGGGGCACTCACAGGTCTTGGCTATGGTCTCCACGGAGTCTAAAATAGACTGGCTTCTAGAGCTGAGATGGTCCTCAGACTTTTCCACAGCTGTCTGCAACTAAGAAACAAAATTAAGAAAGGAATCACGTGGTGACTGGAGAACTGGTCAGGGGTTAGGAGCGCTGTCTGCTCTTCCAGAAATCAGGGTTTGATTCCCAGCACCCAAAAGGCAGTAGCTCACAACTGTCTCTAACTCCAGCTCCAGGGCAACGATGGCTGCTGGCCTCCAAGGACACGGTGCACATGTGATCTGTGCACATACGTGCCGACAAAACACCAATGCATAAAATAAACTTAAATAAAGAAGGAAAAGAGAAAAGAAAGCACGACTTCCTGCCGTGGAGAACTGCTATTTAATGCTAATACGGTAAAGACACTGGTGTTCTGCGTGCGCTCCCGACACTAACTCTCTGAACCTCAGCTGAACCTACCTTGTGGATGACTTCTGGAAAATGAGAAACGAAGTTGTGCAGCGTCTCACTAGGGTAAAGAGGGAAAGGACAGAGAATAAAACCTTGTGCCCCACTGACAAAACACAGATAACTAAGATGGAGTCGGCCTGAGACCTCGGTGGTCCAATGGGAATCCCATTCTCTCTCTTCCTTCCACCCCGTGGCTGCCTTACTTCCCTTCTATCCCCTGCCCCCTTTAAGACTTACTTATCACAGTGTAAGGGTTTGTCTGTCGCATGTGTCTGTGGACCACGTGCATACCTGGTGCCCAGGGAGCTCAGGAGAGGCTGTGGGCTCTCCCGGAGCTGGGGTCAGGGATGTGTGTGAACCACCTGGGTCCTCTGCAAGCACACCTAGAGCTGAGCCATCTTCCCCACTCTTCGTCCCTATCTTTTGAGACAGGCACATGCCTTATCTGTCCTATATGCTATAGCAGGAATGCACGTGAATTAATAAACAGATGTGATGATTAAAATAGTCTGGGTACGGTAGTGCCCTCCTTTAACCTCAGCGATTAGGTAGGTAAGAGCAGGTGGATTTCTGTGAGTTCAAGGCTAGCCTGGTCTAGAGAGTTCCGGACCAACCACAGCCACATATCACTGTGCCTCAAAACAAGCAAACAAAACTGTGTAAATACACAAAGTAGTTTAAATTACAACTTTTGTATTTCTTTTTTTTTTTTTTCTTTTTTCCGGAGCTGGGGACCGAACCCAGGGCCTTGCGTTTGCTAGGCAAGCGCTCTACCACTGAGCTAAATCCCCAACCCCTAACTTTTGTATTTCTTAGTTAAAAAATGTACATTGTGTGTTCATGCACAAATGCACAGCACTCATGTGGAGACTAGTAGACACTTGAGACGCCAGGCCTCGTCTTCAGCCATCAAGATTCTGGGGATTAAAGGCATGTGGTCAGCAAGTATTTCCTCCCACTGGGCTATCAACTGGCCCAGCTCTTTTTAACTACATTCATTAGAGTTCGTGTGTGTACACACATGTGTGGACATGCCCCCATGTGTATACAGTTTGGAGTGGAAGTCAGAGGACAATTTGTGAGAGAGTTGGTTCATCGCAGGAATTACTATCAGGTCATCGGCTTTTGTGACAAGTCCTCTACCCACACAGTGCGTCTTTAGGTTTTCCTAAATGCTGTCTTGTTATTCTGTTTTGTTTTTTCTTTTTTTCGGAGCTGGGGACCGAACCCAGGGCCTTGCGCTTGCTAGGCAAGTGCTCTACCACTGAGCTAAATCCCCAACCCCTAAATACCGTTTTATCTGTATGAGTATTTAGTCTGCATTTAAGGATTTGGTGCACCATGTGTGTGCCCCGCACCTGTGAAGGCCAGAGGAGGGCAATGGATCCTGGAATTCAGCACAGTTATGAGCTGTCTTGAGGGCTGAGAACTGAACCTGGGTTCTCTACAGGAGTAGCAAACACTCTTTTTTTCGGAGCTGGGGACCGAACCCAGGGCCTTGTGCTTCCTAGGTAAGCGCTCTACCACCGAGCTAAATCCCCAACCCCGCAAACACTCTTAAATGCTGAGCCATCTCTCCAGATGCAGACAATTCCTGGCAATGCTCCTGCCTCAGCCTTCTAAATTCAGAGAAGTTGGGAGAAAGCCATAATGTCTGGTTTTAAATTTTCTTTGTTTGGTTTGGTTTGCTTTGGTTTTTTTTTTTTTTCCCCCGGAGCTGGGGACCGAACCCAGGGCCTTGCGCTTGCTAGGCAAGCGCTCTACCACTGAGCTAAATCTCCAACCCTGCTTTGGTTTTTCAAGACAGCATTTCTGTGTGTATCTCTGACTGTCCTGGAACTCTCTTTGTAGACCAGGCTAGCCTCAAACTGACAGAGATCTGCCCGTCTCCTTGCGAGGTGTGAGACACCATGCCTGGCCTGGCTTACATTTTTGTCTTTATGAGTGTTTTGCCCATGTATGTACACCACGTGTGTGCCTGGTGTTTTCAGAGTCCAGAAGAGGTCATCAGAGCCTCTGTAACTGAAGTTATCAATGGTTGTGAGCCACCATGCTGGTGCTAGGAATTAAACCCAGGTCCTCTGGAAGAGCAATAATAACTTCCTATTTCTAAGGGAATTATTTTTTTAATCAACTGAATTTAAAAATTCATATAGAACAGCACTTGAGAGGCAGAGGCATGTGGATTTCTGAGTTTCAGGCCAGCTTGGTCTACAGAGTGAGTACCAGAACAGCCAGGGATGCACAAAGAAACCCTGTCTGGGGGTTTGGGGATTTAGCTCAGTGGTAGAGCGCTTGCCTAGCGAGCGCAAGGCCCTGGGTTCGGTCCTCAGCTCTGGAAAAAAAAAATAACCAAAAAACAAACAAACAAACAGAAACCCTGTCTGGAGAAAGAAAAACCAACCAACCAACAGCAACTGGCTCACAGTTATTAGCTGTTGTGAGTGCTGAGAAGCAAAAAAAAAAAAAAAAAAGTGGCCTCCTGTCCCTGCACTGGGGCAGTCAGGGCAGAGGCGCTGAATCTCGGGCAATTCCAAGCCAGCCTTGTCTATACAGAGAAACCCAACTCAAGCTAGATGATCTGAGAAGTAAAATCTAGAAGGAAAACATTTAGATAGGAGCAATATATTACTTGAATTTTTCATTTTTCAAAAAAAAATCATTTTTGACTTCCAGAGACAAAAGTTATAGTGGTTACATTAAAATCCACAAGTCGGGGTTGAGGATTTAGCTCAGTGGTAGAGCGCTTGCCTAGCAAGCGCAAGGCCCTGGGTTCGGTCCCCAGCTCCGAAAAAAAGAAAAAAAAAAATCCACAAGTCACATTGAAGAACGCATAAAGTAATTCCTAGCTGAGTATTGGTGGCCCATTTCCATGACTCTAGGACTTGAGAGTCTAAGGCAAAGGGAATCATTACAAATTTTCAGCCAGTCTGGGCTATACAGTGAGTTCCTGTCTCAAACAAACAAAAGCTTAATAGAAAAACTTAACAGGCAAGAGTTTGCGGGCTAGGGAGACAGCTCCTATAAAACATAAGGTCTTGAGTCCTGGATCAGGCACCCATAGCTAGGTACAATACTCTAGTAATTGCTGTCTCAGCAGCCAGCTAAACTAGCCCAATTAGAGAATCCCAGGTCCTAGTGAGAGACCTTGCTTCAAAAACCAAGGCAGGGCGGGTGGAAAGACAGCTCAGCGGATAAAATATTTGCCTTGGAAGAACAAGGACCTGAGTTTGTAACCACAGCATGTACATAAAAGCCAGGCATGGGGATGCATGTCTGTAATTCTAGTGCTGGGAAGACAGAATCAGAAGATACTTGGTACTTGCTACTTATCTAGTGTAAGCTAAATTCATGAGATCAAAGTTCACTGAGATAAAAATTTGGTAGAAGCCAAAAAAGGTAGAGGATGATTGAGGGAAACATCTGAGGTTCAGCTCTGCTTTTCATAGGCAGGCGCCCACACAGGGATGGTTAGTTTCAACTGTCAACTTGACAACGTAGAACAACGTGAGAAGGGAATCTCAATAAGAAACCATCCAGATTAAGTTGATTTGTGGGTATATTAGTGATTGTCGTGATTACATTAATTGATATGAGAAGACTTTGCTTCAAAGTGTAGCACCATTCCCTAGGAATGGGTCCTGAACTGTAGAAGGGAGAGCATGCTCTCTCTGCTCTCAAACTGTGCATGTGTTGTTAGCAGTTGCTTTGAGTTCCTGCTCTTGACTTCTCCACAGAGATGTTCTATAACCTGGAGTTTTGAGCCGAATGAATGACTCTTCCTTATCCAGGCTGTTGCTTGTTTGGTTGGTTTGGTTTTTTATTTGTTTTTTGAGACAGTTTTTCTGTGCAGCCCTGGCTGTCCTGGAACTCCCTCTGCAGACCAGGCTGGTCTTGAACTCTCAGAGATCCACCTGCCTCTGCCTCTGGAGTGCTGGATTAAAGGTAAGCCATTTTTGTCCATAACTCAAACTGATGGGTAAGCAGAACTCACTGTGTTGCCAAGATGACCTTGAACTCCTGACCCTCCTGTCTCTGCCTTCTAAAAACTGGGATTACTGTCATGCATCTCAACATCTAGCGTGTTGCAATGTTGCCCTCCTGGTTTTCCATTTAATACTTATTTATTTATTTGTGGAAATGGAGAATAAACCGAAGGTCCTGGCATGCTAGGTAAGCACTCTTTTGCTGATATATATTGGGGGGATGCTACATGATACCCTTAAAAGAAAAAAAGAAAGCAAGTTAACCTTTACCAAAGGGCAGATACATTACCCAATACTGATGGCCTGACCAGAGGCTAAAGGAAGGGAAGACTGTCCTCATGGGCTATGATGTCCAGCGTCTTCTGCCCTGGACGGTGGAGTTCCTAGTTCTTGAGTCTTCACACTTCAAAACGTAAGGAGCAGCCTTCTCTCCCCTTCCTTCTGGGCCCTCTGCTCAGACTCAGTTAGACCTCTGCACCCTTGATTCTCTAGCATGCATACGGTTGATTTATGGGACCTACTGACTTCCAAAATAAATCAGTTTCTCTATCTTTCTATGCCACTGACCACCCCCATGTTTGTGCGCACACATGTATGTGAATTGTGTATGTAATATTTATTCTGTTTGCTATGATAAATGCATGCTATTATACTAACATTGAATAATTTGATTATTAATAGTGCATTTTGTTTCCTTCAGAAAACAAGAGCTTTCTCGTCCTCTTAAAAGGTGTGTGTGGGGTTGGGGATTTAGCTGGGGTTGGGGATTTAGCTCAGTGGTAGAGCGCTTGCCTAGGAAGCGCAAGGCCCTGGGTTCAGTCCCCAGCTCCAAAAAAAAAGAAAAAAGGGAAAAAAAAAAAAAAAAAAAAAAAAAGGTGTGCGTACCTGTCAGATTGGTCGGTTGCCCTTCGTTTTTTCTCCTCAAACTGTTTTGAGAGTCCTTTTGGTTTCCCAACTGGCAAAGGAAGAGAAAATAAGCCTTCACCTTTTGTATCGCCTCCAAACAACTGGGGCTTCGCCTGGTATTTTGTGAAAATACTAGGTTCATTCTGTGAAACAGAAAAAAAAATGCCAAATGTCACATACTGTTCTCTCTGTACAAGGCAGAATCATATTTAAGTTCCAGGCAAAGGTGGAAAATAAAGCATATTGTTTTTCCATTATTGTGTCTACCAGGAAATTTTATTTATTTATTTATTTATTTTTTATTTATTTATTTTTTTTTTTTTTTTAGCTGCTTGGACTTCAGTGCTTATGGTGGACTGAATAAGAATGGTGCCATAGGCTCATACAGATTTGAACACTTTGTCACCAGGAAGGGTGCTGAAAGGATCAGAAGGTTGAGGAGGCAATGGAGGGGGCATGGCCTTGTTGGAGTAAGTGTGTCACTGAGGATGGGCTTTGAGGTTTCAGTTGCCAAACTCCAAGTCTCTCTCTGCTTACAAATTAGGGTGTAGGTCTCAACCACAGCTCCAGTACCTGCCTACATCCTGCCTTGTCCCTGCATTGGTCACGGTGTCCCTTCACAGCCATAACTAAGACAGTGAGTGCTGAACCCTCACAGATGAACAAATGTAACTAATTTTCATAAAAAGATAACAAAGTGATAATGCAGGCCTGTGGACCTAGGAGGTTAAGAAACTCAGTCACACCTAGGAGATGGCACAGCCTGTAACCAAACCTGACAACCTGAATTCTCTCCCTGAAATCCACATGGTAGGAGGACAAAACCACCTCTGCCGAGGTGTCCTCCACGCCCAAAGACACAAATAACAAACAGCCAACAAATGAATGTAATATTATCAATAATCAAGAAGTTCCTGGTCATCTTTGGATACACAGTGCCTTTGAGGCCAGCTAGGGCAACATGAAACTTGGTCTCAGAAGCAAAGATACAATGAAAAGTAATAATAATGGTGATAAACAATACAGAAAAGCTGTGGGAAGCCTGTTGGGAAGAAGGGCTTCAGAGGGAAGGGGAAGCAGGTAAGAGAAGACCATGGAGAATCAAAGTACATTATACAGACGTGACATTGTGGAAGAATAAATGTTTTAATTTTTACTCTTTATGGTGTTTTGCCTGCATGAATGTGTATGTCAGATCCTTTGGAACTGGAGTTATAGATATGAGCTCCCGTGTGGGTGCTAGGAATTGAACCTGGGTCCTCTGGAAGAGCAGCCAGTACTGTTAACTACTGAGCCCTCTCTCCAGCCCCAAGAAGGAATGTTTTAAAAATTAAGACAGCTAGACTATAGCTCTGTAGAGCACTTGCCCTGCTAGGTCCTTGATTCCATCAAAGCACTGAAAAACTAAATGTGTCCCTTTATTTCTTTTAAGTCAAAGGGTTTGTTTATTTATTTATTTATTTATTTATTTATTTATTTATTTATGGACTTAGTCCTGTGTTGTGTGTTTGTGTCCATAAGTGTGGGCATGTGTATGCCATGTGTGGAAGTCTGAGGACCTCAGGTGTTGGTGAGCCCTTCCTGTGTTCACTGCTGCAGACGGCAGGCTAGCGGGCCCGCTGGTTTCCTGTCTAGGATTAGACATGTACCATCATGTGTGCTTTCAGATGACTTCTGGGAATCCAAACTCAGGTCTTCGGGTTTATGCAGCGAGCATTTGTCCTGCTGAGCCATCACTGTAACCCCCTCTACTCCTATCTTACGGAAGCCGCAGGTTTAATGGCTCATGCCTTGAAGCCCAGTGTTCTCAAGGCAGAGGCAGATGGATCTCTGTGAGTGTGAAGCCAGTCTGGTCTACATAGTGAGTTCTAGGACAGCCAAGACTACAATAGAGAGACTTTGTCTAAGAAAAGCAAACAATAAATCCATCTGAGAAAATCCATTGCTCTTAGGAGTTTTCACAATTGTGAAGGAATATGCAGATTTGCCTCTCCCTAGTAATGCTCAACAGACTGACACTATTTTATGTTGTTCTGGCAATAAAAGAAACTGTATATGTAAGTGGTTTGTTTTGTTCCTTTTTAAAATTTCAGATCTCTAGGTTAATTAATAAGTCATGGATCAGCTAGCCACGGTGATGCATCCTTTTAATCCCAATTTTTAGGAACAGGCAGTCAGATCTCTAAATTCAGAGCCAGCCTGGTCTATTTAAGGAGTTCTAGGATAGCCAAGGCTACATAGTGAGACCCTGACTCACAAAGCCATCCATCAAGCGCTAACCCATTTAGGATAGTAATCTTCAGAGTACAATTCTAAAGTATGTTCATGTTCCAATAGAACAATTGTTTTTTAAGCTTACCTCCATAATAACTGTGAATTATGTACAGAGAAATTCGGAACTCAGAGCTAGGGGTGGTGGCTTAAACCTACAATTCCAACAATCAGGAGGCTAAAAACAGAGGTGGAGAGCCCAGAGTGGCCTACATAGCAAGATTCTCTCTCAAAAAGAAAAATGTAACTAGCTGGAAGTCAGACTCACATCTACAGAATTCTGTTGTGTCTGTTTTGGGTATCTTAAGTAAGTGCCAGCATCCAAGGGTGGTAACAGAGTTTCTGAATTTTCAGGACAGAACTGAGATCCAAAGAGGAACTGGGAATCACTGAGAGAAGAACAGTCAGTCTGATTACTATTCCAGTTAGACGGTTTAGTGAGCCTGAAACAAAGCGAGAAAAACATCATGTAAGCAAGCATCCTGAACAAATTAAGTCATAACTCACAGCTACTCCTTCAGAACAGTGTGGGGAGAGCACTGTGCTCTGTTGTGGACCTCTGCCATGTTTGCTTTGACCTCCAAGTCAATATGCTCTATTCACTGCCTGTATGACTTACAAAGAACAGGAAATTATGAACCGCCGCTCACATTTGGATTGACAACTGGAGAACAATCATATGGAAATTCAACCAGAAAGGACCGTCACCACCCTTCCTTGTATTACAGCATTTTGAGCCACAACGCTGTTCAAGAACCACCACACAATCCATACGAACACTGATCTCGGTTAAGCAAGAATCGTTTATTGAACGCACACCCTGATACTGAACATTCAGAACTAACTGTGGCGTCAGTCTGCCCTCAAGACAGGCGTTTTATAGGAAAAAAGAGTCTCAAAAGTTTAAAGGCAAGCAGTGCAGTGGTACAGCATCTTTGGTTAACCAGACAAAGTATCATGAGCCAGCCTTTAAGCTGATTGGTCCTGAGTGAGGTAAGGGTCGGGG
Organism: Rattus rattus; assembly: GCF_011064425.1. Lineage (NCBI taxonomy): Eukaryota > Metazoa > Chordata > Mammalia > Rodentia > Muridae > Rattus > Rattus rattus. The sequence goes on from NC_046161.1 coordinate 99,749,792, forward strand.
CAGGTGGTGAACAGGGGATTTCAGAACACTGAGAGAGCAGAGCGTGAGTGACCATAACTTTTGGCTTACTGGTAACGTTCTCCAGTGTCTGCTGTGCATAATTACTTCTGGGAAGTGGAGTCTACTTTATGAGCCAAATGGACTCTGAATACAAAATGGCTACAGTTGTGCTAAAAGGAGCCGGCCTCAACAAACACCATTTTCAGACCTAAGTTTATAAAACGTTTTGGGATTAAGAGACATTCTCTGTTTGGTCGGTTGGTTTGTTTACTTTTTCGAGACAGGGTTTCTCTGTGTTGCCCTGGTTGTCCTGGAACTCACTCTGTAGACCAGCCTGGCCTCAAAGTCAGAGATACACTGGCCTGAAATAGAAACTTCTGGCAGACACAGAATAGAGGATGTTTTGCTAAAGCAAAAACGTGAAAGGATGCATGATGTTAAAAAGGAATATAAATACGACCCCACAGAAGGTGGATGACGCTGGATGGTATTGGTACACCTTGCCACTCCTTACTGGCCGTGACTTCATTGAAACGCACCAAACAATTTCTGGTGGTGTTCTGGTGCCTTCCTGCTACTTCCTTGAACTCTGGTCAATTGAAAGAGTGAAGTGGAAGTTTCTGAGTATGTCAGCTGATACAGATTTATGTAAAGTTTTGCTAAGACATACAAATGTGATGTTCTGCTGAGGCAAGAACCGTGGGAGGACCCATGATGCTTGGAAGGAGTATAAACAGAACTCAGTGATGGTGGGCTTGCACAGCCAGCTTTGCAACACCTTGTTGGTCTTGTGTCTTCGCCTTCACTGATTTTCACTTTGTTGAGAAAGGAATGGCACAAAACATTTCCTGGTATCCCTGCTGGTCCTGGTCGCTCCTGTTGACTCATGCAGATTCCTCAGAGGCTGGGCTGTTTCTGCTAGGTTGTGCCACCACTGCTGATTCGAGTTTGCTATCCTGACACTACTGAAGTGGACTGTTAGTATCCTGACAATTTGAGATTAATCACCTCAAGGAACTACTTCTAAACAGCATACAGCAGAGCCTCGTGGTCTCTTCTGGGTCAACCTGTCCTTGCTGATTCATGAATGATGTTTGCAAGTGGATTCCGCTACCACTGCTGATTCAAGTGAACTGAACTGCTGATATCCTCACAACCAGATGAGATTTGCTCCAAAGAACTAATTCTAAACAGGTCCATATCCCTGGTATCGTAATAATCTTTCTTTCTTTTCCACTACCCGGGGGGGAGACTAAAGGGGAGGTTAAAGGATTTAAGAACCCTTGTTAAAAGCAGGTTTTGAAAACTCTAAGTCCACACTGGCCTCTGCCTCCTGAGTGCTGAGGTCAAAAACGTGCATTACCATTGCCCAGTGTGACATTCTCTTTAAAAAACAAATCTGTTCATCATAAAGAAAAAAGATAAAGTACAAATGCATTTAGCTGATGCAGTAGTTGGAAGCAAGAAGCTGGATTTATGTAAAAACACATGGATAAATTTCAAAATTAATTTTGAGTACAAAACCCCCCAAACTGTTAGGGCAACATTGCTCAGCAGGCAGAGGCTCTTGTCGCATGAGCCCGACAAACTGGAACTCATGAAGGCAGAAGAGGACCAGCTTCTCTGAACGTTGTGCCCATAACACACACACACACACACACACACACACACACACACACACACACACACACAGTTTAAAAAGTAGAACTTTATTTAAAGTAAACTCTATTACATATCATTTTGTGGATTTTTTTTTTTCTTTTTTTTTTTTTTTTTTTTTTTTTTTTTGAGCTGGGGACCCAACCCAGGGCCTTTGCGCTTCCTAGGCAAGCGCCTACCACTGAGCTAAATCCCCAACCCCATTTTGTGGATTTTTAACCCTATACAAATACATGTTTACAACAGATCATTTGGAACGTGAATGAAGGCGACAGGATTGGAGACAGAAGGAGCCATAACAATACAAACACAGGAGCCTGAACCCAGACACTTGCCTTTAATTCCAGCACTCAGAAGGCTGAGACAGGCAGATCTCCGTGAGTTCAAGGCCAGGTTGGTTCACAAAAAGAATTCCAGGACAGCCAACTACCCAGAGAAACCTTGTCTTGAAAACAAAACAAAACAAAAAAATCCAAACAAACAAAAAAACCCCAACCAAACAAAACAGGCCACCAGAGAATTAGACAAATGCTCAACACTCCACCCCCATCTCTGACCCTAGGCAACTGTGTAAAAACAGAGAGAAGGGTGCTGGCCTGAAAGAGAGAGACACTGCACCAGACACCAACTGTATTAACACCCTAGTGCAACCCTTTCTGCCTCCAGAATTGTGAACACACATTCTTCACGTATTGTCCATGGCGCTTTGTTATGTGAAGCTGAACAGGCTAATGAGGCCAATTCAGGCCCATATATCAAGGATATTATGGCCAGGTGTGGTGACACATGCCTTTAGTTCCAGCACTTGAGAGGCAGGGGCAGGTGGACCTCTGTGAGCCCAAGACTAGCCTGATTTACATGAAGTTTTAGACCAGTCAGGGGCATAGTGTGATCCTGATTCAAAACAAACAAATCATATAATGGGGATTATGAACAATTTGGATCTGGCCAAAAGTTGTTCTTGAAGCAGATGCTGCTCTTTTATCCCGTTGGAGTCTTACGTGTCTTTTCTTGCTTCCCAGGTGGAAGCTGTGAACTTGTAAGTTGTTTTCCATGGAAATACATGCCAGGGCTTAAACCTGAATATGAAGGTAGCTTACATCGTAATTCTAGCATTCAGGAGGATGAGGCAGAAGGTTTGAAACAAATTAGAAGGGAAAAGTAAGTTCCAGGACAGTCTAGAGTGCAGTGTGAGATCCAGTGTGAGTACACGCCTCACATCTGCAGGGCTGCAGTAGATGTTGATGGTACAATCACACTTGAACACAGTGGCTAGAACCCACTACCAAGACAACACAGACGTAGCCCACTTGGGGACGGGAAACACGGCACACATGCACGCACAGAGCCAGAGGCATACATGTATACATAATAAATAAATGGTGAGATCTTTTTTTCAGGTAGGCTGACAGACCATTAAAACCCGTGGCCTCCCAAGTTTTGTTTCGTTTTTCAGAATTGAGGACCATTTTATCAAGGGTTCGAGAGGAAAACAACAGGCCAGGCCAGCTGTCCATACCAATGACTGCCAGGAGGGAAACGGAGAGAAGACAGACAGACAGTCATGCTTGCTGAGTTCAGATCAGCAATGGAAGTCTCCGAGGGCTGTAGAAATCGACATAAGGGAGTGGTTACGAGAAGGGGTGGAAATGTGCAGTGTTAGGACAGCCATGCGAGGGCTGTGTCTGATGCTTAAGGTAGAGAGGAGGAAAAGCAGAGTTACGCCTCCCGGACTAGAACGCAGATCAGGCGGATTCAGTAAAGGTCGGTAAGCAACAGCCACTTCAAAACGTTGTTTTTGTTTTTTTTTTTTTTAATTTTTAAAGATTTATTTATTTATTTTTTATGCATATAAGCACACTGTAGCTGTCTTCAGACACACAGAAGAGGGCATCAGATCCCATTTCAGATGGTTGTGAGCCACCACGTGGTTGCTGGGAATTGAAGTTAGGACCTCTGGAAGAGCAGACAGTGCTCTTAACCGCTGAGCCATCTCTCCAGCCCTTCAACGTTGTTTCTTAAGGTCTGGTGACCTAACCCAGGCTTGTGGAGCTCTAACAGTGAGCGCATCTCCAGCTTTAGATTTCAGGGTTTTTTTTTTTTTTCTTTTTCTTTTTTTCAGAGCTGAGGATGGAACCCAGGGCCTTGCGCTTGCTAGGCAAGCACTCTACTACTGAGCTAAATCCCCAACCCCGAGTTTTCAGGGTTTTATATGGGGGTCGGGGCACATGCTTTTCCTCCTGATTGGTGGTTGTTAGGAAGAGAAGTGTCAGGGGCAGGCTTGTAACCTGGAGGTGCAGATTTGTTAGACAATAACCTGGAAACATGCTAGGTGCCAGTTTATTAGTTAACTCGAGTGAGTTCAACCTTAGGTCAGGTTCTCTAAGATGGAGCCTGAACTCAAAAAATTTGGTCTTTCAGACCCATCACTTCAGCCTCTATATGAGATTATTTTCTTCCTTCTCCTCCTCTTCTTCCTCTCTCTCTCTCTCTCTCTCTCTCTCTCCCCCTCTCTCCCTCTCTCCCTCTCTCCCTCTCTCCCTTTCTCTCTCTCTAGTTAGCACATTTGTCTGAGAAAGTGTTATGACAGAAAGAAACTACCCAGTAATGAAAACATGCAAAAATTGTACAGCCCCTTCCAGCCATCCCCACCAACGGAGAAATGGCAGGTTTGCTGCAAGCTGGTAGACACTAGTGCACCTCAGTGGACAGTAGACAGCGCACTCACAGTGTCTCAGTGGAGCTTGGCAGTAGTTGGAAAAGCTCTTATCCTCATAGCAGCTACACATTACATCACACAGACAATCAAACATCTGAACACTGAACTGATTTTATTTCTGTCTACTCCAAAGTAGAAATTGCCTGAAGTTGCCTGCTTCAGGTGCATTTCATGATTTGGGGCTCTATATCTGATCCCCAAAGATCCATCCCAAGACTCGATCTTGTAAACAGAGTTGATATACAGAGTTGCATTAATACTACCTGTGGGTGTCTGTGTGGAAGTTCAAATGCATGTTCATGTGGGTGAGGGTGTGTGTGTGTGTATATATGAACATCATCTCTATGGAAATCAGAGGATGACATTGGGTGCTTGTCCTCGGGTACTGTCCACCTTCTGTGGGAGACAAGATCTCTCACTGCAACTCAGCCACGCAGGCCCAGCTGGCTGGTCTGTGAACTCTTAGAGAATCTTCCTGCCTCTGCCTCCTCTAATGGACCTCAGGCACATGTCACTGTGCCCAACTATTTATCTGGGCTTGGGGATTCGAACTCAAGGCTTTGCATTTGACAGACAAGCACTTTACCCTCAGCTATATCCCCTAAACTGACATCACTTTTCCAACCAGAAAACAAGTGGGAGGAAAAAGACAAACATAGAGAGGAGTAGCAGTGACAGGAGGAGAGGAGAGTAGCAGGGGACACCACAGAAGGAAAGAAGAGTAGCACAGGATACCTTTAGCACTATCCAATAGCAACTGCAGCTATAGGAAAGAGACTTCCTACAAAACTCGATAAAAATCACAGGACTTAAATATCAAAGCAAATAACCAAGAAACTCACCCAGAGCCTGAGGGGATGCTGAGCATCTCTTTGACATTCCAGACATTAAAATTCATTTTTAATGCGTCTATGAGAGAGAACAGAGAAATCCTCTCAGAAGAGTTACACAGTACAACATTTTCAAATGTACTAATTACATGTAGGAACATTCCAACAGTTCTGTTCTGATCCAATTGGGTGAAAAACTCCATTACTCAATGTGCCAGACCTCTTCTGCTACCTAACTGTACTATGGAGCCTGATGTGGCAATTACATACCTGTAATCTTAACTTCCAGAGGTGGAGCAGGAAGACTGGCACGGATTCAATGGCCAACCTAAGCCTCATAGGTAGGTAGGTAGGTAGGTAGGTAGGTAGGGAACACCCTGTGAATTTGAAGCCAGCCAGTCTACATAGTGAGCTCCAGGCCAGCCAGTGTACATTATACAACCCTGTGATAGGGGGCTGGAGTTCAGCAGTTAACAGCACTGGCTGCTTTTCCAAAGAACCTAGATTTGATTCCTAGAACCCACACGGCTGGCGACTTCCAACCATCTTTAATTTCAGTCCAAAAGAGACCTGTGGTGGTTTGAATATGTTTGGCCCAGGGAGGGGCACAATTAGGAGGTGTGGCCTTATTGGAGAAGTGTGTCACTGTGGGTGTGGGCTTTAAACTTTAAAACCCTCATCCTAGCTGCCTAGAAGCCAGTCTTCTCCTAGCAGCCTTTAAATGAAGATGTAGAACTCAGTTTCTCCAGCGCCATGCCTGTCTGAAATCTCCCATGTTCTCACCTTAACGATATTGGACTGAACCTCTGAACTTGTAAGGCAGCCCCAATCAAATGTTACCCTTATACTAAGAGTCGCCTTGGTCATGGTGTCTGTTTGTAGCACTAAAACCCTAACTAAGACAGGACCTAATACCCTCTTCTGGCCTCCTTGGGCACTGTATGCATGTGGCATACAGACATACACACAGGCAGAACACCTATACAGATAAATAAATTTTCTATTTAAAAACCTGTGATAGTGTCAATTGTAGTGGTTCACATCCTCAATTCCAGCACTAGAAAAGTGGAGGTAAAAAGACAGAATTTAAAGCTTCCATGGACTACAAATCAAAAGGCTGTCTCCAATGGGGGAGGGTGTATTCTTACTGTTCTCTTAACTATGTCTAAGGACCACATGGGCTAATGTCCTCAGTCTGAGCTTGTCTTTTGTGCTTTTACTTATCTATTAACTGAATGAGCTTTTAACTTTCCAGAGAATAGAGAGCCTATCGCCAAAGCTTTCTCCTTGATGATTCTACCAGACATGGACTAATGACCAGATAGGTCACTCCAATGTGCCTATCCATCAAGGTAAATGACACTTTAAATGCGCACACTTGAAGCTCTCAAGTGCAGGGTTCCCTCTTCATTTATCAAATCATCTTTATTAAAGAAAGCTGGAAAGAAGAAAAGTGAAGCCACAAGAAGGGCTCTGGCTAGATGAATAAAGGAAGAATGTGTGTGGAGAGGGTGATCCTGTGAGTCACAGTGGCTCCTCCCTCTAGCCCATCATGCACTCTGTATTTCTGGACTTTTTTTCTCTTAGACTGGATGTGAGATTACTGAGCATGGTTTGGTGGATATAGGACAACACCGTGAAAGTCCTCAGGAGTGTGGGGCCTTCGGCTAGCCCAGGGGACCCACCAGGAACATACTTGACCCCACAGTTGCTTCTCAGCTAACATATCTTCAGACTCCTCTGCATTAAACATGGCAAAGCCCCACTTCTTTTGAAATGTGGATCTTAGTGCTATACAGATCCTTAATCAAATAAACGTGCCTTATGTTCTGCTTGGTGCAGAAGAACATGATGGCCTGACCAATGTAAGCCCTGGCTACTGTGCTCTAGGGCTTCCCAGAGGCACCCCATATAACCTTTCAGAATCATAGACTGGGGACAACATTGAAATCGGAGACATAAATCTACCAAAACACTGTCTCCAAGGTCCCCCAGGGCAACCCACATAGACTGCATAAGCTACTTATGTTTGCCACCTTTGTATACCAGGCCTCCATAAAGAAAGGAATCTAGTCAGCCTAACTGGCTACAGGTGTTTCTGAACTCCGACGGTATAGGTCTCTGTGGCTGTCATGTCATTATGTCATTATTTGGCTTTGGGTTTTTGTCACTTTTCAAGGCAGGGTTTCTCTGTGTAGCCCTGGCTGTCATGAAACTTACTCTGTAGATCAATCTGGCCTCCAACTCACAGAGATCCACCTGCCACTCCTCCTGAGTGCTGGCAGTAAAGGCCTGTACCTCCACTGCCCAGCTGGTCTGGGGTTTTATTTTATTTTGACACAGTCTCACTATGTCTCATTATGTGGAGGAGGCTGACCTTGAATTCAGAGATCTGCCTGCCTCTGCCTACCTAGTGCTTGGATGTTTTGGTTTTATATAGGATCTTGCTATGAACCCCAACCTGGCTCTCCTCAGCCACAGATAGTGCTAGGATTACACATATCTCCTCCCTGTGTCCAGCTTGGTTTTGGGGGCAAGGTTCCACTACTTAACAAGAGCTAGATCTGCAACTCCCTATATATGTAGCCCAGGCTGTCCTATTCCAGCTTTGAGAATCTGAGGTCCTGGACTGAAGCTCCTCTCTCCCCACACTGCATCCTATATCCTCTCAATCCCAACACCCCTCCTTTAATGCTGAAAAAGCTAGTTTCTTCCAAAGACTTCTGGTCCCCTTCCATCTAATCGCCAGGCGATTCTTTGCCAAAAGGAATTGTTTACTCTCGTAGTGTCTGGTCAAGAAGCTTCCCCAAGGAATAAACAGATAGTTCATGGGTAAATGTGCTTGTTAGCAGCCCTGACATTCAAGTTCGATCCCCAAGATAGATTCACACGGCAGAAGATAAGAATCAATTCTTGAAAATTGTCGGGCTGGAGAGATGGCTCAGAGGTTAAGAGCACCGACTGCTCTTCCAGAGGTCCTGAGTTCAATTCCCAGCAACACATGGTGGCTCACAACTATCTGTAATGGAACCCAATGCCCTCTTCTGTGTGTCTGAGGACATCTATAGTGTACTAACACATATAGATAAAATAAATCTTAAAAAAAAAAAAAGATAGAGATCCTCGAAGTTCCTGGTTATTCATTCTTATTTGTTTCCCAGACAGATTATTTTTTTAGTTTTTAGTTTTGTTTGTTCGTAACAATAAAAACAAATTTCCAGTTGGCCTCTCTGATTCCCCATTCACTGATTTCCCAGGCTTGACTCCTCTCCCACTGGAAGCTCCGACCCTGTGAGGGTCTAACGTGGAGCTGAGAGCCTCAGGTCAGGCTTCCAGTGTCCGAGTGGCCCTCAGTCAAGGCCTCGGCTACTGGGCCCGCGAGGCTCCTTGATGTTCCCCAACCTCCTCATCTCTTTCCCACTCCTCACGCGACTCCTGGCCCACGCCCCTCGTGTTCTCACCTCCACAGCAACCACACGCGGCACCACACGCACACCTTCCAGCGACTTCCTGGGCGCCTGCGAAAGCCCGCCGAGGTGAGGCCCCGCCCCCGGCTGCGCTCACCAATGAGAACGCCGATCCTTGACTCCGCCCCCTGATGCTTGAAGCCAGAGGATGTTTTGTGGGTTTTTGGGTTTTGGTTTTTTGGGTTGTTTGTTTGTTTGTTTGTTTGTTTGTTTGTTTGTTTGTTTTTCTGTTTCAAAAAAACTTTATTTTTACTCGGTCCAAGACTTGGGAGAGGCTCCAGGGCTGCCTAGTGGCTTTAGAGGTTCATTCAGGTGGAGGTGCTGAGGCGGCTGCTGCAGAACAGAGGAGGGAGCCCCTTGGAAGGCGGAGAGGCCTAGTCCTGCTTGAGAGGGAGGCGCTCAAAGAGATACTCGCCCAGAGATGCCTAGGCCACGCCGGTCTGCGCTGGTTGTGGCCCTGCCACCCCACGGAGGTTGTTCAGGTGGTTACCCATCTTCTTGATGAGCTTCACCTCCTTATCCAGGAAGTGGTTTTCCAAGAGGCACAGAGATGAGGGTCTGTGTGGGCAGAACCCAGGGCACGCAGATCCAAGAGGGCCTGGTTCAGGTTCTCCAGGGCCAAGGAGGCTTCCATGGTCTCCAGGGTTTTACCCATCTCATCTTGAGATGGCTTCTGCACATCCTGCAAAAGTACACAGGCCCGCGTTCTGCAACTTGAGGAGCCGCTCGGCGCCCTCGCGCTTCTCCGAGGCCAGAGTTTTTTGGGTTTTTTTTTTTTTAACGGTTTAACAATCTTAACGTGCCCGGCTGTCCCGAGCGCCATGTCGGGTTCTTCTAGCATCGCCGCCATGAAGAAGGTGGTTCAGCAGCTCCGACTGGAGGCCAGGCTCAACGGCGTGAAGGTTTCCCAGGCAGCTGCACACTTAAAACAGTTCTGTCTGCAGAATGCTCAACATGACCCTCTCAGCTGACTGGAGTGTCTTCAAGTACAAATCCCTTCAGACCCCAGAAAGTCTGCTCCTTTTTGTAGTCATACATCGTGAGGTTTCTCAAACCACCTTTCATGAACCAGTGAATATTCAAGAGAACTAAGTTCGAAGTCTGTACAGAAGCTTCTCTCTCTCTCTCTTTTTTTTTTTTTTTTAACTCTTTCACAACTGAGATTTTATTGGTCGAGGAGTAGAGTACACAGACATTCCAATTCTTTTTTTTTTTTTTTTTTTTCTTTTCTTTTTTTCGGAGCTGGGGACCGCTCTACCACTGAGCTAAATCCCCAACCCGACATTCCAATTCTTATCACACGTACTCAAACTCTGAAGAACCGTCCAGTGTTCACGTACCCAAACTCTGAAGAGCCACACTGTGTTCACGTATACAAATGAAGAGTTACATATTGTTTTTCCTTGAACTTATTCCAGTGATGCTCCAGTCTCAAGCTTGGCAAGTTTCCTTAAGACCTCTCATAAAGACCAAATGCTCACAATGCTCAGTTCCACCAATTCACGATGATTTTATGCCACACACAGAACATACTCAAAGTCTTCATCTTTCACAGCACATTATCAGAAGCTTCTCTTTAACACGTGCTGTAATACACAATCTTCTACTTGTCCGTCCTTAACGTCTACCTCTCTGAATTTTCATTGATTTCTGTTCCACAAGGTTTAACTATTGTATATACGCTGGCTGTAGCATATAATAAAGCAGCATACAAACTTAAAAAACACACACACACACAAGGGGTTGGGGATTTAGCTCAGTGGTAGAGCGCTTGTCTAGCAAGCGCAAGGCCCTGGGTTCGGTCTCCAGCTCCGAAAAAAAACAAAAAACAAAAACAAAACACACACACACAACAACAACAACAACAACAAAAACCCAATTTTAACGGCCCTAATGGACAGTCCACAGATCCCACGAGTCTGAACCCTCGGGCCTGGTTGCTCAGCACAGACCCTCTCCCAGTCCACTGTCCCACCCCTACTTCAAACCTGAAAAATGGAGAGCCTTGGGCTGGAGAGATGGCTCAATGGTTCAGAGAGCACTGACTGCTCTTCCAGAGGTCCAGAGTTCAAATCCCAGCAACCACATGGTGGCCCACAACCATCTGGAATGAGATCTGATATGCTCTTCTGGTGTGTCTGAAGGCAGCTATAGTGTACTTATATATAATAAATAAATCTCTTTTTAAAAAAAAATGGAGGCCCTTGGCAATGCTTAATACTGCCTATGAGGGCCACATGTAGGGTGGGCCAGGGTGCCAAAGTTCAGGATATGAGAAACATCTTGCTCGCCTGGATATAGCACCATCGTCTGGATATAGCAGAGTACCTGGAGCATCTGAAACCAGACAACAGGGAACTCAAGAGCCAGCAAGATGATCAGTGGCAAAAACCTTTGCCACCAAACCCAAAGACCCACGAAATAGAAAAGAGTTCTGAGACCTCTTGAACGTAGCTCTGACCTTTACATGTATGTAGGAGCATGAGCATGAACTCTCTCTCTCTCTCTCTCTCTCTCTCTCTCTCTCTCTCTCTCTCTCTCTCCACACACACACACACACACACACACACACACACACACACACACACGCAAAACAACAAAACAAAAACAAAAATCCAAAGCTGGAAAGTGGTCGCACGCTATTAATCTCAGCACTCAGGAGGCAGAGGCTGGCAGATCTCTGAGTTCGAGGACAGCTTGGTCTACAGAGTGATTCCAAGACAGGACTACACAGAGAAACCCTGTTTCTAAAACAAAACAAACAAACGAACAAAACCCCAGAAAAACCCACCATCAACAACAAAGTTAAACCCAAGTAATAAAACTGACATAACAATTATTACATCAGTGCCCAAAAACCTCAAATACTCATGCTAAGTAGAAGTCAGATACAAAAAGTACATATTGGGGGTTGGGGATTTAGCTCAGTGGGAGAGCGCTTGCCTAGCAAGCGCAAGGCCCTGGGTTTGGTCCCTAGCTCCGAAAAAAAAGAAGAAAAAAAGTACATATTGTATGGTTCTATTTATATAAAATTCTAAGAAATGTACACTCTCTATAGTAACAAAACAATGGGAACAATTATGGTGTGCATCTGGAACCCCAGCACTCTGGGTGGATAGAGGCAAGAAAACCAGAAGTTTAAGGTCTTTTTGGCTACAGAGTGAGTTTGGGGCCAGACTGGGACACGTGAGACCCTGTGTCAAACAGAGCCCGACATGGTAGCACTTACCTGAAATCCTGACACTTGTGTAGGTAAGAAGATGGATCCAAGTTCAAAGCCATCCTGGCCTATGTAACGACTTCTAGCTTGTCCAGGACAACATAGTGAGAGTCTATCTCAAAATACAAGCAAAAGCCTGCAACCTAGTGTGGGGCCTAGAGCTCAGCAGTAGAAAGCAGCATACAGAAAGGCCTGGGTTCCATCATCGGTACAGCAAAAAATAAATTAGCCAAATATGGTGAGGCCTGTAGTCTTAGCGACACGTGGGTGGATCAGGAATTGGAGACCAGCCCGTGCTACGTAGCCATGTTTTGGGGAGTCTGGAATACAGAGTAGAAAAACCTTGTCTCAAAAAAAAAAAAAAAAAGAAAGAAAAAGAAAGATAGTTCACACCTTTAGTCTCAGGACTTGGAGTGCTGAAGCAATAGTATTTTGTTGTGACTTCCAAACCAATTCGGGCTACAGAGTAAGAAAAAAAAAAAAAAAAAAAATTTTTTTAAAAAGCAAAACAAAAGCAGGGTTGTAGTGGTGCATGCCTTTAGTCCCAGCACTCAGGAGGCAGAGGCTGGAAGGTCTCTGTGAGTTCAAGGCCAGCCTGGTCTACAAAGTGAGTTGCAGGACATCCAAGGCTACACAGAGAAACCTTGTCCTTGAAAAAAATTAAAAATAAAAGACAAGGGGTTGGGGATTTAGCTCAGTGGTAGAGCGCTTGCCTAGGAAGCGCAAGGCCCTGGGTTTGGTCCATAGCTCCGAAAAAAAGAAAAGAAAAAAAAAAGACAAAAAGAAAGAAAAAAGAAAAAGGTGGCCTGGTAGTTCCAGGCACCCCAATTTCAAGACTCCCCTGGGACACAGAGTATGTTCAAGGCCAGCCTAAGTAACTTAGTGTACCGGCCACAAATAACAATAAAAGGGTTGTAGTTTAGTAGTTTAGTAGTAGACTGCTTGCCTAGAATACACTGAGGTTTGTATTTGATTCTCAGCACCACAGATGATGGTGGTGGTGGTAATGGTGGTGGTGATGGTGGTGATAATGGTGGTGATGGTGGTGGTGGTGGTGGTGGTGGTGGTGATGGTGATGATGGTGGTGGTGGGTGGTGGTGGTGATGGGTGGTGGTGGTGGTGGTGGTGGTGGTGGTGGTGGTGATGGTGATGGTAGTGGTGATGGTGGTGGTGATGGTGGTGGTGGTGGTGGTGGTGATGGTGGTGGTGGTGGTGGTGGTGATGGTGGTAATGGTGATGGTGGTGGTGATGGTGGTGGTGGTAGTGGTGATGGTGGTGGTGATGGTAGAATTATAAGATCATCACAAATCTTGTTTGGACATCTTAGACATGGTGGTACATGTCTAAAATTCTAGGACTTGGGAGGCAAAGACAAGTGAATCAGAAAGTTAAGGCCATCCTCAGCTACAAAGTCAGCTCGGTGCCAGCCTAGGCTACATGAGACTCTATCTCAAAAAGAAAGAATAAATTAAAGAGTTGAAGTCCTCCTCTTCCTCCCCTAATACCACTCCATTTTCTCCCCCAAGTGACTTCTATCCTGAAGTCACTTTATGCATATGTATTTATGCATGTGTTATTTTTTTATTTCACATTTTTTTTTGTCCACCAGTGATATGTGGCATTGTTTGAGGCAACATCTTACTATGTAGCTGGGGCTGGCCTGGCATTCACTGTGTAGACAAGGCTAGACTCAAATCTTATAGGCAAGATTAGCTTTAAACCTCTAATTCTCTTCCCAAGTGTGGAATTACAAATGCTCCACCTGTCTCAAGATTTCTGGGAACAGGATTGTGATAGTTAACCTCAACTGTCAATTCCATGACACCTAGAATTATTTTTTTTTTTTTTCCGGAGCTGGGGACCGAACCCAGGGCCTTGCGCTTCCTAGGCAAGCGCTCTACCACTGAGCTAAATCCCCAACCCGACACCTAGAATTATTATTTAGGACATGAAACTCTGGCCATGCCTCTAGGGTTATGTTGATTACATGGTGGAGGTGGGAAGACCTGTCCACCCCAGGTGACATTGTTCCCTGGACTGATTTCCTGGACAGTATAAAAAGCAGAATACCAAATGATCACAGGATTCCAGAATTCATGGCCACCTTCTCTCTTTCTCCTCCCCCTTTACTCTCTCTCTCTCTCTTTTTTTTTTTCCACTGAGCTAAATCCCCAACCCCTCTCTCTCTCTTTTTAAGCAAGTATTTAGTGTTGGGTAGGGAGCTGTGCATACTGCTCTGTGGAAATTAGAGGACAACCCACAGGGGTTGGTTCTCTCCTTCTACCACACCGGTCCCTGGGATCGAACTCTGGTCTTCAAACTTGGCCACAAACACCTTTACACACTAAGTCTTCTCACCAGTGCCGCTTTCTTATTCTTATATTCTTTTTGATATTTTATTTTATGTGTAGACGTGCCTGACTGTTATATCTGTGTACCACAGGCATGCACAGCCCACAGAGGCTAGAAGAGGGCATCAGGTTACCTGCAACTGTCGTTAAAGATGGTTATGAGCTCTGTGTAGGTCCTGGGAACTGAATCTGGGTCCTCTGTAAGAGCAGCCAGTCTTAGCCACAGAGCCATCTCCCCAGACCTAGTTTCTGCTTGTTGACTGGATGCAGAATCATCAGTGGCCTCAAACTCCTGCTGTGGCTTGCTAATGAGGATGAAGTGGGGGCCACAACAGACCCTTTCTCTCTTCTGTCAGCGTATTTTAGAGAAGCAACAGGAAAGTAACTAGAACCATTCCAAGATCAGAAAAGAGTTCTGAAGCATTTCAGGCTTCAAGGATTTCTAGGAAAGGAAAGGAAATGCATACAGCTACTATGACATCCTTCATACTGATGTGTCCATGTGTGTGGCCAGTTACACTAGGGCATGCTAGATAGACCAGCAGGGTTTATTTTCTGTTGTTAGAGTTTGTTTGTTTTTTTTTTCTTTGTTTGTTTAACGGCTCAGCAGTTAAGAACACTGCTTTTCGGGTTGGGGATTTAGCTCAGTGGTAGAGCGCTTGCCTAGCAAGCACAAGGCCCTGGTTGGTCCCCAGCTCAAAAAAAAAAAAAAAAAAAAAAAAAGAACACTGCTTTTCCTGAGGACCCAGGTCCAGTTCCTAGCACCCACATGGCAACTCCCAACTGTCTATTCCAGTCCCGGGGGGAATTTGTCACCCTCTTCTGGTGGCTATGGGTACTGCACACATGTGGTATACACACACACACACACACACACACACACACACACACACACACACACACACACAGACAAGCACTCATACACAAACAAAATCTTATTTTTTCTCTGTCTTTCTATCCTACCTCACCCAGCTTTTTCCTCTGACTTCATAGCTGAGCTTCCATCAGTTCTATCCAGCTTCTTTTGGTAAAAAGAAAGGGTGTGTGACTCCTGTCTCAACATTGGACCATTTCAAATTTCTTCTCCTCCCAGCAAGCCCTTTTAGCAGTCACCTGTAAAAATCGACATTCCTGATCAAACAAAATGCTGCATTAAAGATGCAAGGCTTGAGGGTGATTTTTCCTAAGAGCCAACCACCCTGTGACATTTCTCCTGAATCCATAGAGTGCTTTCTAAATTTATGTCCCTAGCAATATTATAACGGAGTTTTTAAGACACAGCGTTTGCCTCTAAAGTGCTCTTTAATATTTCATTGGCCAGCTCATCAGACTGCTGTGGGGCTCTGCACGTTTGCATAAAGGCTCTCGGAAGTCTATAAACGAGCTGGAGTTATCTCACAGAGAGGAATCAGAGAAGCAAGGACAAAAGGGCGACAGGCTAGGTGCTGCCCCAACAGCAGCATTGTGCAGTCACAGCCTCCCTGCGTTACTAAGCAACAAACAGCTGACCTCCAGAGATTCTCTCTCTCCTCAGATGTAGCTTCAAAAGGACAAGAGGAAAGTTTGCCTTTTTGCCTCCCTTCGAGGAAAAATGCAAGGTGCTTTAATAGGCTCCTGGGTAAGAATTAACCCCAACCCCCCGGCCAGAATGAAATCTTTGTGAGTCGAGAGGATGAAGAGAGGTATCATTCCACATCTGGGCAGGCAGAAGTCTTAGCTGCCCTCTCCTCCTCCTCGTCTCCATTCCTCTGAAGCCTGCATTCCTTTCTGCTCTCCTGCTAACCAGTAGAACCTTAGTATTCTAGCATCCAGTTTTTCACCGGTCCTCTGAGGCTCTGGCAAAACTTTGGGACTAAACTGTCTAGCTTGAGAACATCAGGAAATTATTGTTTGTGGTTTTTGTCTGCTTTCTGGGCCCATCCCCATGCCTGGAGCACAGTGAATGCTATTGAAGTACAATATTGTTAAATTAAACGGAGTAAAGAGTAAAGGGGCGTCTACAAACAGTACAGGGACAGGTAGACTAGCTATGGTGCAAATCTTCAGCGAGGCGGAAAGAGATGCCAAGGAGTCTGCTGTGGTAGATGAAGGCCAGCCTCTGCTCGGGTTTACGAATATGGGGACTTTGACCTTCAAGAGGACGCAACGCAAAAGGACTGGGCCATAGCAGTTACCTGATGTGATTGTCCAGGAAGGTCCACAGAACAGCCTTTCCAGAGAAACCTCCTTTTTTTTTTTTTTTTTTTTTTTTTTTTTTTTTTTTTGTTCTTTTTTTCAGAGCTGGGGACCCAACCCAGGGCCTTGTGCTTCCCTAGGCAAGCGCTCTACCACTGAGCTAAATCCCCAACCCTGAAACCTCCTTTTTTAAGTGTATTTTGTTACTTTACATGTATGAGTGTTTTGTCTGTGTATGTCTGTGCACCGCGCGTGTATGTGGTGTCTAAGGAAGCCAGATGATGAGATGGTATCACATTTCCCAGAACTAGAATTATACACGGTTGTGAGCAGCCATTTGAATGCGAGGAATCAAACTCAGGTTCCTCTGGAAGAGCAAACAGTGCTTTTAACTGCCGAACCATCTCTCCAGTGCCCCCCCCCCCAAAATTGTTCTTATTCTGTGACCATATATGTGTGCATAATTGTATTTGGTTATTTTATCCTGTTACCCTCTTTCATTCCATGCTGAGTACCCCTGAACCCCTTCTTGTTTCCAACATGTCTCTTCCCACTGTCTATCTTTTTCTTTTGGAGACAGCCTGACACTGTACTTCATGCTGACCTAACTAGCTCTCTATGTAGCCCAGTATACCCTTGAATTCACAGTATGCCCCACCTCAGCCACCAAACTGCTTATATTACATGTATGAGCCACCCTGCCTGGCTGACAAGTATTTATTTCTGGATGTTTGTTTCTTTGTTTGTCTTGTTTTCCTCTTTTCAAGATAGGGTTTCTTTGTGTGGCCCTGGCTGTCCTGGAAACTCACTGTATAGACCAGGCTGTCCTTGAACACAGATCTTCCTACCTCTGCCTCTCAAGTGCTGGGGCTAAAGGTGTGCACCTCCCACGATCAAGCCACCTCCTAGCTTTTATTTCTGTGTTTTGAACTTAGGTCCTCTATCGGTTATAGCCTCTTTTGGGGAAGTTTATATCTTGAGTGCCCCAAGGTCAGAGATGCCCATTTTGCCCCAGGATAGCAGAGTGGATAGTAAATGAGTGTCCCTAGCCTTGCCAGTCGATTCAAAAGACAGATCCATTGACTTCTTGGTTCTCAGGGACTCTTGACCCAGTATTAATATTGTGAGGAGAGGAACAAAAGGGACTTAGTCTCAGATCCCACGGTCACCCCACCCCAGTCAACAGTAGCTGACAGAAGTATGACTATATGATACCCTTACCCTTCCACACACATACAGAGCCCAGAAAGGTCAACGTATTGAGGCCACTTGTCCCAATGGCAAAAGGACAACTCTGGGCTGGCTCCAGTCCAGGAGTATTGTTCCTCTTCAATTCTATTCTGTCAGAAACTTAAGGAGGAATTTCTGGTTTCTGGGAAGCTAGGGTAAGGATTTAAGTGGGCTTTACCATAATTCCCACCTGCCTTGTTATAGCACAACAGTGGTTTCTACGGGCACTACCGCGGTCAAGTCAAGAGTGAAAGTGCCGGACAATACCGTCTTGCTGCAAAGCCCCCGCCTCCAGCAGTGTTCCTACAGAGATGTGAGGTACAAGGCATCCCTGAGGGCAGTGGGAAGGAAAGGCTGATCCCTGCCTCTTGAGGATGCAGGCCCCCAAGATCACTATCTCAACCTGCAGAGACAGACTGACAAGTCAGTCACCTGGGAGCAGGCTAACCCTGGGACAGCAGCACTGGGAACTTGGGCTTGAAATAGCAGATTTCTACCAAAAGGCTAGAGAAGTACAGGCTCCTTCTGAATGGGAGAAGCCACAGTACGGTGGGTGGCAATGGAGAATAGAGCTTTAGAACCTAGGAAGAAAACCTTGCATTTTGCTGAGCTTACCTTCATGTCAGTTTCTTGGAGGCCACAAAACTCCACCCTGTCCTATTACTTGGGGACAAGCAAGTAGCCTCCTCTAAACCAGCAGGTGGTGGCTGGTACTAGCCCACATACCTGCCTAGGGAGGACTGAGAAGGACTGGGAGGATAGGTGGCATAGAATAACAGAACCAAGGTTGGGGATTTGGCTCAGTGGTAGAGCGCTTACCTAGGAAGCGCAAGGTCCTGGGTTTGATCCCCAGCCCCAAAAAAAAAAAAAAAAAAAAAAAAAAAAAAGGTTTTAAAAGAATAACAGAACCAGGACTCGAGAGCACAGTAGGAGGATGCAGGCCCAGCCCACCACCATTTTCATGCCTGCAGACAAAGAGAAGCTGAAGTGTGTACGCCAGTCAGAGTCACAGGGTTAAAAATCATAAGCAAAACAGGAAAACTTAGGAGTGTTTGTTTACAAAACAGTAGGTGGGGGGGGGCTCAGGAAAAGACGTATCACAAGATGTTGTTCGTTTCGGATAAGATTTGAAACAAGATCTCATTCTATAGCCCAGGCTGGCCTAACATGTAGCCCAGGCTGGCCTTGAACACAAAATAATCCTCCTGCTCCAACTTCTTAGATTCTCGGATTAGAGCCATGAGCCATCACAGCCAGCTAGTCTCACTTTAACATCCAAGTGTCAGGCTTTGGTTTTACTCGTCTTACAATCTTAGCACTTAAGAGGCAAAGGAATTCAGAGCCAGACTGGGCAAATGTTAGGCCAGGCAAGATGCTGTGTCAAACAAACAGACTGGGGGTGTAGCTTGGTTGGTAGAGTGTCTGCCTAGCAAGCATGAAGTCACGGGTTTGACCCAGAGCACTGAATTAACAAGGCGAGTGACTACAATCCCAGCGCACAGGAGGATCATATAGTCGAAGTTTTCCTTAGTGTTATAGTGTGTTTGAGAACACATGAGTTGGGTTGGGGATTTAGCTCCAGTGGTAGAGCGCTTGCCTAGCAAGCGCAAGGCCCTGGGTTCGGTCCCCAGCTCCGAAAAAAAAAAAAAAAAGAAAAAAGAGAACACATGAGTTGCTGCCTCAGAACAAAACTGAATGAGCAAACGAACAAGCTGGCAACTGGCCTTTACTGTTATCCCAGAAGAGCCCAAAGGGATAGGGTAGCAACATGGCTGCCAGAGTCCAGAGAAGAAAGACAAGTGTGGGGGAGGCGAGGAGAATCATAGTCAGTCAGGAGCAGAAGGGGAGAAGAAACATTTTCCTATTTATTTTCCTCTGTCTCCTCCCAGGACATCCCAGGGGTCATAGTGGTGTCTGTACTCAATCTGCCTTCCAAACAGGGACAGGGAGGAGGAAAGCCCAGAGAAACACGCTCCACCCGCCACAGCTTCTTGCTTCCCAGCCGATTGCCAGGTCTGCCTAGATCTGCCATCTGGATTTTCAGGAATTGCTTTCTCAGGCTGACAGCAGGGTCTTGGAGGCTGCCATATTTCTTAGCATTCTTAGCATTTCCAGTTGGAAGGACTTACTGGCGATGCTTACTTACAAAACCAGGCCGGAACGAAGCTCCAGATTGCTCATCAGTGGCTTCCCTCCCTCCTTCTCAAGCACGAGGAAGCCAGGTGCCGTGGCACGTACCTGCAATTCCAGCATTTGGGGGGTAAAGTCAGGAAAGTCGGGAGTTCAGAGACAGCCGTGCTATATAACGAATCCAGTATCGTCTATTCCTAAGCCAGAGAGAGAGAGAGAGAGAGAGAGAGAGAGAGAGAGAGAGAGAGAGAGAGAGAGATAGATACAGGGACAGAAGCAATCCAGAACATTCCTGCTGGATTTTTACAGTAGCCCTTCAGACACTTTGCCTTGCAGACAGCAAACATCCCACCCCTCGGGAACAGACATAGAGGACACTTGTTTAGGCTGCTGATCAAAATAAAGACTTGAGACATTATCTAGTGTTATCAAATGCAGCAAACAGCATGGTCTGTATGTACTGCACTTAGCTTGAATAAATGTCAAGTCTCACGGTTCTTTCTCAGTCTAAGCCTCTCTTAATTAATAGAACGGCCCAGGAAAAGTGCATCGTTTACTTCTAACTGGCTGAGAGGAACGGCCTCAGCTGACTGGTGGTAGCTATTGTTTAACAGCCTTCCTGAGACATGGTGACACTTTCCTCTGGTTCAGAGAACATAAACATTTGTGACACTTAGATATGGGGAAAACCTCTTTTTTTCCCCCTATTTTTATTTTCCTTCTGAACCATATGGGTTCACCTTTACTTGTCTGACCCTTGAGACCTGTAATCTCAGTGTTGGTTCGTAAAGGCAGATAAGAAGCATCGCAGAGACTCATGGATGGAGAATAGACTTCATGCTGTGTCCCTGCTGTCCCCCCATGGTTCCATGTCATACAGAGGCTCCTCCCTCAGCACCCTACTGACTTGCGACTGTCCGTCCAGCTTCCTCAGAACCCTTAGCTCTCCCACACAGAAATCCTGCCTCTCCCCAAGGCCTCTTAATTGAGAATCATGTCTCTAGACCCACCTGCTCAGATGCCTGACAGAAGAGAAGCCTAAGTGGTTGAGAGACAAAGACACAGCTAAGACTTCTTTCTGGAGGGCAAGGATACCCAGAACTGCCTGGGCGGGAGAGGAAATGACTCCTTCTCACCAGGCTCCCACAGTTGTGAGAGAGTAAAACTGGAATCAGTGGGAGTGGATAGATTATCCTGCCACTGTGGGGATAATGAGTTTCCAGAGTCAGGGCTGCCTCTGACAACAGAGGCATTCATTCTAGGCTCTGCAGCTGAGAAGAGATGGGAGAAACTTGGAGGTCAGTTGGAACTTGTTCCAGACTTCCAGATTTTAATTTTTCCGTGCATCTGTTTGTGTGCATGTGCGCATTCATATATGGAGGTCAGAGGTCAGCGTGAGTGCCGTTCCTCAGGACAGCCACAGGGTTCCTTACTGTGACCTGGGGTTTGTTAATTCAGCTAAGCTGGCTGGAGTCCCCAGGGAGCTTCCTGTCTCTACTCCCCAGCCCTGGAGTTACAAGGGTGCACGGCCAGAGGACCATGCACGACTCTAGGACCATACCCGGCTATGTATGTGGGTCCTGGGGGTGCGACTTAGATCCTCAGGCCAACACAGAGAGACCTTGTCACAAAAGAAAAAGAAAAAATTACCCAGGCCTTATGGTCCACGACTATAACTCCAGCACTTGGAAAGCTGAGGTAGGATTGCTACAAGTTTCGGACTAGCCTAAGCTACACAATGAGCCCAGGACAGTCTGTCAGCCCTGTCTCAAAAAATCAATGACTTAAAGGGGGAAACTGCCACATAAGTGTAACAATACAGTATGCAACCTCGGAGCTCGGTTTCCTTGGCTCAGTATAATTTCCTGGAGAGTCATCCAAGTTGTCGTGACTATAAATAGTTCATCTCTCCATTACTAAGTATCGTTCTACGGTTCCTACGGATCGGATTGTTTGAGCATTTGCTTTATTAAAGGGTATCTGAGCTGATTCCAATTTTGGCTCTTATAAATAAAGCTGCTAGGAGCATTTGTGCAGATCTCTGGGCGAACATAAGTTTTTCTTTTCTCTGGGATAGATGCCCAGAAGCTCAGTTGCTGGATCATATGGTAGCTGCGTGTTTAGCTTTTAAAGGAGCTGCTAAGCTGTTCCCCACTGTAACCCGGCCATCTTACATGCCCACTAGCAGTGCTCGGCTGATCCAGTTTCCCCGATTCCTCACCAGCATGCCACAGTGTCTCCATTTTTAGTTTCAGCCATTCCGATACATGGGCGAGGGGATCTCATGGTGATTTTGGTCTGCATTTCTCCAGCCTTTAACCATGTCGAGCATCTTTTCATGTTGTTTGCCACCTATAAATTCTTCCTTTTTAATGAAATATCTTCATGTTGTTGGCCTATTTCCTTATTGGATTGCTTGTTTTACTAGTGTAATGTTATTTTACAATGTATTCTAGATTCTAGTCCCCTGTTGGATAGGTGGTTTGCAAGTATATTTCCCCCACGCTGTAGCTTTCTCTTCATCCTTCTTCTTTTGGATTTTCATAGGAAAATCTTTTTGGGAGACAGGGTTTCCCTGGGTAGCCCAGGCTGGTTTTGAACTGTTAACAAACCTCCCTCCTCAGCCTCCTAAGCACTGGGATTCTAGATATGACAGTCATAGCTGGCATAGCTTTTTAAAAAGGATTTATTTATTTTTTTATTTATTATATATAACACACTGTCGCTGTTTTCAGACACACCAGAAGAGGGCATCAGATCACATTACAGATGGTTGTGACCCACCATGTGGTTACTGGGATTTGAACTCAGGACCTCTGGAAGAACAGTCAGTGCTCTTAACCACTGAGCCATCTCGCCAGCCCCTTAAGATTTATTTATAAACATGTGCATTTGTATGTGTGTCTGAATGATTTTATGTGCACCAAGAGTGTGAGGGGGATAGAAGAGCCAGAAGGTGCTTACCTCCTGGACCCCGGAGTTACAAGGGATTGTAAACCACCTGAGAGGATGTGGGAACTGAGCCCACATTGTCCGCAAAGAGCAGCAGGCACACCTAACCACTGAGCCATCTCTCCTGTCATCCAATTGCCCGGAACAAAAACATTTTTAAGTCTTATAAGGTCTAGTTTAATTGGCCTAAAAAATTTAAATATTGTTTGAGGTTGACCTCAAACATGGTATGTAGCCAAGTGCATTCTTGACCTCTTAATCTTATTCCCACCTCCCAAATGTTGGGATTACAGAGTAGCCCACCACACCTGCTGGTATTATAGTGTAGCCCACTGTGCCTACTAGGATTACAGAATAGCCCACCATACCTGCCGGGATTACAGCATAGCCCACTGCACCTGGCTTACTTTTTCTTTTTTCGGCTTTTGATTTTAGTGTCAAGTCTAAGAACTCTTTGTCTGCCCTAAATTCTGAAGAATTTTTCCTGTTTTTTTCTAAATAGACTTGTTTTTTGGTTGATTGATTATTAGTTGATTTCTCTCTCTCTCTCTCTCTCTCTCTCTCTCTCTCTCTCTCTGTGTGTGTGTGTGTGTGTGTGTGTGTGTGTGTGTGTGTGTGTGTGTTGAACACAGGGCTTTGTATATCTACTTTCTACCACTGAACTAAAAACCCAGTTCCTGGAGACCTGGGGGTTTAGTGCCAAATGTGTCATCTCCTTTATAAGGAAAGAGAGGAAGTCTGGCCACCTTCCTGTCCTCATAGAGCTATCGCTGTTTGGAGTTTACCTCCAGATCTATGATATCTAAGATAGGAAGTGCCAAAGATTAGGCCGTTAAAGACATGTCACAGCCATCATTTTACCTAACCCATCAATCTTTTTTTTTTTTTTTTTTTTTTTTTTTTTGAGCTGGGGACCAACCCAGGGCCTTGCCCAAACAAGCGCTCTACCACTGAGCTAAATCCCCAACCCCTATAACCCATCAATCTTTGCTGCAGCCAGTTCCTTTCCTCCTTCCTTCCTTCCTTCCTTCCTTCCTTCCTTTTCTTTTCTTTCTTTTCTTTTTTTTTCTAGTCTATGGATAAAAATCCAGAGCCTCAAACCAACTGGGCTAGCACTCTGTGACTGAGACACCCCAAGTCCTGCGTTGTATCTGACCTTGTTGTCGGCCATTGCTAACACTACCAGCCCAACCATGGCGGATCTCACCAGATCCGATGTGAGGAAGCAGTCATTGGCCTTTAGAGAGGAGTCTAGTATGACTGGAAGTAGAGTCAGAGAGTATGTGTGTTGCATAGCTCTCACAGATCACTATTATGGGTTTGATCGTTACAAACATGAAGAGCTTTTGCAGATTTCTGGCAAACAAGATGTGTTCTGATTAATGTACTTAAGGAATTTCTGGCTACTGAGAAGACAGCAGACTGGAAGTGGGATCTTGAAAGCCTAGACATAGGTGGGAAACTCTGATACTTCAGGCAAGAAAGGATGGTGGTTTTAACCAGGACAAGCCAGGTATGGAGGCTCACACCTATAATCCCAGCACCCAGGAGGCCAAGGAAGAAGGATCCTCAAGTCCAACCTGGGCTGTAGAGTGAATTCCAAGCCAGCTTGGGCTACATAGCAAGACTCTGTGTCTCAAAACAACAAACAAACAAAACGGAGAAGACTCAGGTATTAGGATCTAGCTGTCAGGTGCCACGGCCTGAGCTGTAGGCAAATGGGTTTGGCAGTGATTAATCACCGTGACGTGTCTGGAGGTGCCCTGCCATGCCTTGACTAGAAGCTGTGGGGTAGCCAGTTGGCTGTTGAGCCTGAGCAGAAACCCTCAAGTGCAGACAGACATATTCATTTCCAGATGTCACTTAGGGCTCAGAGCATGGCTATGCTGTTAGGTATGAGTATGGGTGGAGGGGAGAAGCCTGACACCTAGTCCTGGGCAACTTGGACATAAAGCCCTCCATTGATGGTAGGACATCCTGGCAGACATGACTGGGGTCCCGAAGCTTCCAGGTGGGGGTGGCGGGGTGAGATGTCACTTTGATTTGTCTCTACCCTTTCAGGGTGTTAGCATTTAGAAGTGGCGTCTCCCGAGGCAGTCTGCAGGAGCAGGTGAGCACGCCCTGCCCTCACCTTCCTTCTCATCTTCTTTCAAGGAGCCAGTTAAACAACACTACTTCTCCAAGCATGACAACCGTACTTCCTACGACAAAGTGAGTGCTGGAAAGAGGAAGGGGAGGAGTCCCTTGGCTGATGCCGAGGATGTACCAGGCAGCAGGGTAGACCCGAGACCTTTAGGGAACAGGTTTCTTACCTAAGCAGAAGAGTGTCTATTTCCCCATAGCCTTTTCCACTGCTAAAAACCTCATCCCCCAGACAGAGGCAACATTGCCTTGGTTTTCTTGGCTAGTTTGCTCAATGGTGAACTATCCCAGGGCGTCACTCAGGGGTTTCACACTAAGATGATAACATTACTAAGGATGTAGGTACAGGTTAGGGAGGCCAGGCACAATCCCAGCATTACCAAGCTGATTAGATGGGGCCCAAGCAAATCCTGGATGCCAAGACTGTGGGCCAAGAGCCCGTACCGTTGAGAAGGGTCCCTACTGCCTACTGCAGGGAATCGGAAGACGGAAAGACCTGGAGCGCCTGTGGAAGAGACACACCTTCCTACGCTGGGCACCCTGCGAACTGGAATTGAGCCAGCAGCCACCTCTGGAATCATCCTACCAGACTGATTTTCGGTCAGGCACAGGACTCAGTCAGCTCCCCCAGCGCTTGGTCGAGTTTATGCAGGTCCAGCCTCCCTATGCCAACACCACTTACCAACATAACTTCTGCCAGCCATCCCGGGGTGGTCATTGTGGTATCGTCAAGTTAAGGCCCCATGAGCCAGTCCCTGAAACACTGCCCGGCCTCCCAGGAATCCCCAAACCCAAGTTGCTGCAGCACTACCTCCACGCCGGAGTTTCTGAGTGTTTAGACTGGTCCCAAGCACTAAAACGGTTCTGCTGACTGTTTGTACTCACAGTCCATGGTGTCTGGAGGGAGGTGGGGGCGGGGCGGGGCGGGGCGGGGCCTATGAGCAAGCTCACTAGCAGGCCCTGTGTCTGGCTCCCACGGAGTATGTATGACTTCTGTATGCTGGGCTGGGGAGGTACTGTCCAGGGAGCCCTGCCACTAAGTAAGAAAGGATAAACCCGCACAGACTCCAGAGTCCAGAAAAGTCACCATGACCATGGGTTGGTACTCAATGTAGGTTCAGGGATCCTACTAGAGCAGTCAAGGCAGAGAGGGAGGGGGGGAGGACAGAGACACAGGGACAGAGACACAGAGACAGAGACACCAGAAGCCAGGTGCCTTTGAGGGCTTTGACGGTTCAGCTACACAGTCCTGCCCAAGAGACGCCTCATAAGTAGACTGCCCCAGCCACTATCCAGCCGAGCCACTCCCTGAAGTAGGTTAAGCTTTGAGGAGACACTGTATGACTTGGATCTGGAGGTGATCCTAATCTTGGGAAATGTTTTTAGAAGTCCTCCTCTGGTCATCCTATCAAGTCCCCAAACATTCAAGACATCCTTTGTCATTTAAGACAAAGCTGAGGCTTAGGTAGACTTGAGACACCAAGTCACTTCAGATATGGTTATCAGGTTTCCCAGGTTCCCTGTGGACTTTCGCCCCTGACAGAACTGAGTCTGCACCAGAAGCCACACACCAGACTTGAGTAGTATTTTTATTTCTACATCAAAACTCCCTGGGTCCTCCCAACAGCCCTGTGAGGTAGGTTGGGCAGGAAAATTTCAGAGATCCCCATTTACAGTTGAGGATACTGAGGCACAGAGAGGTGAAATGACCTGCCCCAGGTCACACAAGCCGTAGTACAGACAGTAAGGCCAGGGATCCTCTGGCCCCCCCACGGCAGTCCCCACATTCTCTCCTCCATTTCTTCTGTGACTTCCATCCTCAGAATACTCCTGAGGTCCACAGGAACCCCCAAGGAAGACTGGAAGCTCAGACTTTTCCAGACTGGCCACTAGAGAGGGCCTGGTCAGCTCTTGGGGCCTAAGCTGTAGACCGTGAGGCCAATGCTCTGTGTCTCATTTGTCAGAGCTGACGGGGGGGCCTAGTAACTCCTAGGGCATGGGTGGGGCTAGCTATGGTTCGTAGTGGATGGTGATAAAATAGGTGTGGGCATGTGTGTCCTGTGCTAATGACAAGGGCTCCCCAACGCAAGTCCCTAAGGCAGTAACTCAGGTGCCCTCTCCTGTGCCTCCCTTGTCCCACAGAGCCATGGGGAGCCCCCTCAGCAGGTAGAAGGAGCCTGATCTGCTTCTATACTGAGCTGCCCTGGTAGACAGGTCTCACCAGGCCTTCAGACTCCGTCACGGAGACACAGTGCTTCCACAGCTTGACTCGGGCCCTGGGCCACACCCCCAATAACAAACAGCCGGGGCCCAGCCTGCAGGCTGGAACAGGAGCATCGGGCTGTAGGCATGGCAGGCAGTGCCTCCCAGCGTCGCCGTGCAAGACTGAAGCTCTCCACAGAGGCCAAGGGGCACGGCTGGTTCCCTGGAGGATACAGACAGATGGTAGCAGGGGGCTAAAGACCCCTTGGCTCCCGTTCCTGAACAATGGCTTAGTAAGTACTAGTGCTTACCCTAAGTATGGCCTAGCAGTGCTTTGCGCCTTGTTGCCCAAGTTCATTTGTTCATCCATTCATCCATCCATCCATACATCCATCCACTATTTGATCACATTAGATCATCTGTTCTGCTCTGTGTCTTAGATCCCCAGTCAGGCATGGCAGACAAGGCCAGGCAAGTCACAAGTTCTCTGACTTATAGATAGGCAATGAACTCACGAAGCTCTGACACTGTTGTCCAGCGAAGGTGGACCCGCTAGGAGATACTCTTTCCTGCTTTATACCGTCTTTTTCTTAGTCCCATGGTCACTTACCAAGACCCCCAATAGCCACAATGTTGCCCCCAAGGGAGCCAACCACAAAATCCGCCCTTTTATCCCTCATCCGCAGGCTACGAGGCAGCTTAGTCCAGGATCCTGAAAGAGAGAAGATGTAAGGTGTATGCACACAGACATACGCAGATGCAAGGCACACGTATGCGCATGCGTACACACACGCACACTCACACACTAACTCCCTTCTGTCCCATAGAGTAGAACAGACTAGAACAGGCATTGCTCACCATGCTCCAGGTCAAACATCTCCACGGTGTTGACAAAATGCGGGCGGGAGTAGAAATTGTGGGGGCCAGGCTGCTGCAGGCCACCCAGGCTAAAGACACTGCCTTCCGCCATAGCACAGCCAGCAAAAGCTCGGCGACTGGGCAGACTTGGGTGTCGGGTCCATGTACGTGTCTCCAGATCAAAAGCTTCAAAAGCAGTCACTGGGAGCTTGCCCTGGCGACCTCCTGTCAAAGGAGTTGAAGCATCTGCGGCAGAGCCCTTCAGGCTCACTGGTATCCTTACCAGGTTGCTGAACCGTCCTCCCTGGGCCCCTACATCCAGCTGTGTACACGCCTGCCCATGGATTAGTCATGAGACCACGTCAACCCTCAGCACTCAATATGATTTTCTAACCCCAGTTGGACCACCAAAGAGGCTTTAGAACAGACCTGGATTGCCCCCAAACAAAACAGCTCAAGTCCTAACACCTCAAACCAAGACTGACCCCCTAATCGAGACAACCTTCTGGATTCTTTCCCCAACCCCTTTCCCACATCCTTCAGCCCTTACCCAGGACGTAGATCTTGTTCCCGTGCAGGAAGGTGGAGGCCCCGTAGCAGGGTGTAGGCATGGAGGGTAGCGAAAGCCAGCGGTCCCGGCGGGACTCGTAGACCAGTACCTGGGCCTGGGGGGCCGTGTCAGGACCCATTCCCCCCAGGGCATACACCATACCATCTGCACAGAAAAGAGTGGTTCAGACCATACACCCATGTCTGGCTGGCCAACCCCACCCTGACAGCTCCCTTGGTCCCAGGGGCAGGAAAGGAGACCCATGTACTTATTAAAAACTTTGCTGCCCATCTGAAGTGGGAGCTAGGAGAGCTGGGGTTCCAGCTTTGGCCTAGGCCCCTCCAAGTGAAGAGCAGGAGGCAGCTGATCTAATTATAATCCAGCACGGTCTCCCTGGAGACGCTATGGCAACCAAATCTGGCATTTTAGCAGGCTAGCCTGGGACTGGTGGTCAGACCTGGAGGCCACAAGGTGTGTGTGTGTGTGTGTGTGTGTGTGTGTGTGTGTGTGTGTGTGTGTGTGTAGGTAGGTCTCCCTAAGGGGATGAGGGTAGCTTAAGGCGGTAGTAGGAGCTATAAGGAGATTCGTTCAGCGTGACGCTCAGTCTGGGAAGGGAACTTTGGGGATCAACTTGGTGAAGGCTTGGGCCTGAGAGATGAGCTTGGGCCTGGAGGATAGAGGTGCCGGCCACAGCAAGCCTCAGGCACCGTGTCCGTGTCAGCACCTCTGCATCTCTGCACCGTGCTGTTTCAATAGAGCCGTTAGGTGCTCAGAGTCAGCTAGGGGCACATCCACAGGCCTTTGGGTGATATGCCAGACTGCTAGGGGCTTCCATGGCAACCACCTCCCCACCCCCCCATGGCAACCATCTCCAGGTCCCCTTGGCCTTTGTCCACATCAGGATCCCTGGTGTGTGCTGGGGATGAAGGGGGGGTGCTAAGCACTTAAGCACTTGCTGGGCTCCGAGCCAAGGCCTTGCTCCCCTTCCCCCCCATACTATTTATAACTATGAGAGTCACTAGGCCACACCCCCCACTGGCTCTTAGTTACAAAGAACAGGACAGGGTAGTGGCTGGGGTCTCCCATCTTCCTCGGGGGGCTTCTGGAATCTGACCCCCACCTCAAAGCCCAGGAAGTGCAATTAACAGTGAGCAAGCCTAGGTAAGAGAAGAGACTGGAGGCAAAGCCATGTCCAAGGCAGTGCTTATCCAGTCTCTGTGATAATAGACTCGGTCAAGAGAAAAGAAAAGGAAGCTTGTTGGGTCACCTAAGGGTTGCTCTAAGCCACTCACCTCTCTCCACAGTCGCAACACCCATGGCTGCTTGAGGGAGGGTCGCCCGGCGCTCCCAGCGGCCTTCATCAGCCAAGAAGGCCTCCACAGCAGCTACTGGGCTCTGGACTTCATCCACGCCACCCACCACTAGCACCTGCTTACCCAAAACCACAGCAGCTGCACCAGCCCGGGCGGTGGGCAAGGGTGCTAATGCCAGCCATGTGTGTGAGGCCATGTCCAATGTCTCAGCAGTGTCCAGAGGTAACCCAGCCCGGCCACAGCCCCCCAACACCAGCAGGTGTCCATCCTGGTGCGCCACTGTGCCATAGACCCGGCAAGTGGGCATGGGGGGGAACACCTGCCAAGCAAAGGCCTGGCCACCTCCTGCAGCCATGTTGCTCACTGCCAGCGGTAGGCCATCCGCTCAGGCTGCGGGCCTCACTGGGGGGATACGATAAGGTCTCATCTTGATTCTGTCAGGGCTGGAAGGGTGTGTCGGAGCAGTCCAAAGGACCTTGCCTTCACCTGGAGGAGAGATGGAAACCAAAGGGTCAGGGCCACTGTCAAGGAACAAATGAACAACATGTAGCTGAGGGCAGACCAGGCCCAAAAATCACTAGTGGAGAAGGACCCACCACTTTGACTAGCGCTCTACTGGTGGAAGGTCCTTCTGTAGTGGGAAGAATAGATTGCAGATACCCAGTTCTCGGAGGAGCATGAGGGATTCCTCCCACTCCAACCCTAAGAACTAGCAAGTAGTAACTTGATCAATTTAGAGTGGAAGGGAAGATAGACCCCAGCTCTCCAACCTAGAGCCCTTCCTGTCCCGACAAGTCTCATCTTGGTGCTCCAAGAGAGCTCTGTATCCTCACACACTGGCAGCTAGTGTGCCTTGAACAACCTGGGTCCAGCCATCAGGGTCTCTCATCTTGTAGTCCTTACAAGAAGTATCTTCTACGAGGTACAACCATTTATATCAGCAAAAGGCCAGTCTCATGTGGGAGACTCAAAGGGGATAGACTCCAAGATTCCACACTCCCTTTGAAGTCTGTCCTCATGGGTGTGGTGATGCCAGCAGATGCCCTGCTGAAGAGGTACCAGAGGCTGGTGTGGAGAATCTCTTGAGTACAGGATTAGAAGGTCCCTGTAGGAATAAACAGCTGGATTCCTGACACCCCCCACCCCTCAAGAGCACATTCCTTAGCCTCCCTTTGCTCTGTGTGTGTGTGTCTGTGTGTCCGCATGTCAGTGTGTATGCTGGGGGTCTCTACTCTTAGTCCAGGGATTTGACAGGACGGCCTCCTGGCCCCAAACTTGCAACTCAAAGGAGAGTGGGGGGCGGGTCTGGTTAGTGGGTTTAATTAAGGCTCTATGCTTCATGCCCCAAACTTCCCCTGAGCGAGGCTCCCGCGGGACTCACCCGCTGGATCTCAGATGTCGCCAGGGCACGGGGTCCGCTGTTCCGCCTCCGCTGACGCTGGCTCTGGCTAGGGCTGAAGCTGGGCTCCGGTGGGGCTCCCGCACCGCTCCGGCGTGGGGCGGGGCTGGACCAGGTCCGCCCCTCGCTCCCCCCTCCCCAGATTCGGGGAAACAACCTCCCGCCTTAACTCTGCACATGCCACGGCAGGAGTAGGGCGCACCGACCCACGGTCACCGAAAATGAACCGAGAGGCATATGGACGTCCGCCCGACCAGGATTTAGGGTTCTACCTGGGGCGATGATAGAAATGAGGCAGCGGCGAGCAACACAACACCGGTATGGTGGGATCGGAGGCGGGTGTCGTTCTGAGTCGGATCCACTCTGGGTGCAATCATCCAGGAGCTAGCCAGTGGAACCTGGGGCCTTTAGGGGTCGGAGCCCGCCCATCACAACTGAGCTTGGCGGTGCCCAACCACAAGCTTCCCAGCGGCGCCCCCTAGAGGCCACTAGGGCTGTATGTAGCCTGGGCCTTTGGTTGGGGAGCCCAGCAGCCCAGTCCTAACCACCAGAGTGTACACTGAAGACTAGTAGTGTGTAGGGTGGAGCGGTAGACTGTACTAGCCTTAGGGCCTATTTGGACCTTCTTTACAGAAAAGTAGGTTATTTCTGGCTAGATCTGAGCTGAGGATGAGCTCAATCAGCCAGATGCAGGGAGTCTCTGTCTAATGTACTCTGGGGCTCCTCTGAGGCCTGAGTGACTGTAGCCAATACTGTGGTCATGTGATAACGAATTGTTGTGACAAAGACCCACCTGTAGTGAGAATTCTGAAATTTCGATTTCTTTTAAAAAAAAATCAGAGAAATATTACAGGGCTATGTTTTTGTTTTAACCCCAGGTGTGGAGATAACGGGGTCTGCTTCCCAGCAGCAGACTATGGTTTGCCTGTGTTCTGGCAAAAGCATGGTTTTGCCAGCTGCAGATGGTTTCTGTGATTGTGTTGTGTTTGGAATTCTTGGAACTTCTCTGAGGGTATATAAATTTGAGGGCCCTGAGGGATGGGGCGGGTGACTGTTGGTCATTGGGGGGTGGGGTGGGGAGAGGACTTTGGAGTTTGTTAGTACTCAAAAGAAATTAGAGTCAACTCTCTCTCTCCCTCTCCCCCCACCACCTTCTATCCTATCTAGTGATAGGGGTTGAAACTGGGGGATAAAGAGTGGGAAAAGAAAAACCCGCAAAGTACAAAGACTACTTGCGCCCACCTATCTGATTGACACCTTGGCTCAGCCTGTCTTAGGAGCGTTCTGATCAGCGGAAGCCCCGTGGCAGATCTTGCCTCTGCCTTGCTCTTGCCTCTGCTCGATGCTTTGGACCCTTTTGTGGACAGTGTTTAGCTTCATTTTTCCCGAAGTAGATCTTGAGGCAATGACACAAGTGTGTGTGGTTAGTGTCGGAGGTGAAGCCAGGAAGCACCCTCAGAGGAGTAGCAAAAGACCCAGGAGAAGCAGCCAATAAGAGAGGCGCCGTCAGTCACCACTGCGAGTAACGGTGACCTTGGAGTTGTGGGAAGCGATTAGAAACATGGGCCTTATATTGTTACTGCTCCCAAGAGCAAGGGGACCTAAGGAACTCATTTTCTCACCCCCGTGGATCCTACATTGAGAGCTGTTTGGGGGTATTAGTGCCTTTGCTTGCCCAAATTTGTGACGGCCCAAAGTGTGGATGGACCCTTCCTTATGACTAAACAGAGCCTACAGCTCTCTCAGGGATGGGCAGTTTGAAGTGGAGCACATGCCCAGAAAAGATGGTGTAAAGACTGGCCTCACCCTGCACAGACCCTAAGAGGTCTCTCTACCGTCCAGTGCCACATCTCCCGTCCCCAGGTTGCTCCTCACTTGGGGCTCTGGTATACAGCCCACAGGGATATCCTCACGTCCCCCACTGCCCCCTTTCTATGCCCCCTCCGCTTTCTTTCCAGCTGTTAACCACTTACAAGCATCTGCTTTTAAATGTCTCCCAGCCTAAGTCAAGACCATGTCTTTCTGTTCCCCCTGAATTCTGAAGCCGTCTGTCCCCAGACGCCACTTCCTGGTTATCTGCCACCTCAGGCTCTTGCCGCTTCTTCCTACAGATTGTTTTTGAAGCAGTTGCGGTTTTTGTTTGTTTGTTTCTAGACACGGTTTCTCTGTGTAACCGTCCTGGCAGCCCTGGAACTCTCGCTTTGTGGACTAGACTAGCCTGTAACACACAGGACAGAGACCTGTCCTCTGCGGCCTCTTCCTCCCCCTCAACCCCAGTGCTGGGATTAAAGGCCCCCAGTGAAACTTTTCTTTTTGCTTCTTTGAATCAGGGTCTCCTGTAGCTCAGGCTAGTCTCAAACTTTGAATTTCTGATTCTCTCCTCCCAAGTGCTGGGATTACAGACACTTCACCTTGCCCAGTTTACCTGTGAAGAAGCTCAAACTCAGAGGACGCTAGACAAGTGCGCTACCAATCGAGCTCTGTCTCCAGGCATCAGATTTGCTTTTGAAAAGTCACCACGTGTATTAGTCAGCATTCTCCAGGGGAACAAAACCAACAGAATGAATGAGAACCACAGGAGCTTTAGACGACAGAAAGATGTTTGCAGGGTAAGAGCACTGGCTGCTCTTCCAGAGGAAGAGGTTTCCAGCACCCACATGGTGGCTGAACTACAGTTCTGTGGGATCAGAAACCCTTTACTGACCTCTGCAGGCACTGGGCATGCACATGACACACATGTACACATACAGGGAAACAGTCATACACATAAATCTTAAACAAACATGTAAAGTATAAAAGGGAGTTTAATAGACTGGCTTACATCCTACAGTCTGGGTGCTTCAACCAGAATGGCTCTCTTCACACTGGGCAGGCTAGGTGACGTCGTTCTGGAGTCTGGGTGCCTCAGGAGTTGCAGTCTGGCACTAGGGGCCTAAAGGATTCCTAGAGAAACCACTAGTTTTCCATCCATATAGGAATCCCAAAGAAGCTAGGTTCTGACATCAGTGAAGGAATAAAGTGGCAGTGGCAGCAATGGTGACAATGGTGACAGTGGTGGCAGTGGTGGCAGTGGTAGCTATAGGGCTTTGTATGTTTAGGTGGGCAATTCTATCTTATCAACTGGATCAGATGTGATTGTGTTGTGTGTTCTTTCATGTAGCGATTTAAGTTTAAGAGAGTGTGCGGCGGCTAGCGACACTGGGCCACCATAGAGTTAGGATGTGTGTTTCTGGCATGATGACAGCCTGCCTTGGGAACTGGATGGGTAGAGAGATTGTTGCCAGGCTCAAAGAGAAGCCGTCGTCAGTGTGATATGGGATGGAGCAGAGCAGGTGAGAGGCTTTGCTGACTGAGATGAAGATGTCTACCAGATATCTTGGGGCACTGCGGTGCTGGACATAGTGGGGGTAAAAGAAACCACTTTTTTTTTTTATAATTTTACAACAACAGGTAGCAATGGTAACAGTGGTGGCAGTGGTGGCAGCAATGGTGGCAGTGGTAACAATGGTGGCAGTGGTAATGATGGCAATGGTGGCAGTGGTGGCAGTGGTAGCAATGGTAACAGTGGGCCATGGCAGTGTGGCAGTGGTGGCAGCAATGGTGACAGTGGTGGCAGTGGTGACAGTGGTGGCAGTGATAACGATGGCAGTGGTGGCAGTTGTGGCAGTGGTAATGGTGGCAGCAGTGGTGGCAGTGGTGACAGTGGTGACAGTGGTGACAGTGGTGGCAGTGGTGGCAGTGGTGGCAGTGGTGGCAGTGGTAATGGTGGCAGCAGTGGTGGCAGTGGTGGCAGTGGTGACAGTGGTGACAGTGGTGGCAGTGGCGGCAGTTGTGGCAGTTGCAGCAATGGTGACAATGTTGACAGTGGTGGCAGTGGTGGCAGTTGGGGCAGTGGTGGCAGTGGTGGCAGTTGGGGCAGTGGTGGCAGTGGTGACAGAGGTGACAGTGGTGGCAGTTGCAGCAATGGTGACAGTATTGACAGTGGTGACAGTGGTGGCAGTGGTGGCAGTGGTGGCAGTGGTGGCAGTGGTAGCAATGTGCTGCTGTTCTGGAGCTGCTTCCCCATCATTCACTGCATGATTGGCCCGAGATAGCAACCAGTGGACCTTAGAGGGGAAACTGGAATAGCTGGATGGGAAGAGACCTCAGGCAGCGATGGCAGTGGTGCGCTTGACAAGAATAGACTCTTGGGTGACAGCCTCAGTAGACAGCTCATTTAATTGGGAGAACGAAGGCTACTTGACCTTTGTGAGCGTGTGTAGGAGCCTTTGGGATCAGTGTACATCATTGGCCAGGGCCAGGGCGCTGGGATGCCTCATAACGGGGCAATTGCAATTGCTGCTAGACATGACCTTATAAGGAGAGAGGAAGTTTAACCTGGCTACCAATAGCAAAGGTGGGGGCACAGGGCTGAGGGAGGGGCGATCCTACTCCTGCTGAGATTTCTGGGGGTTAGGCACACCTTGAACCCTCTCTTGCTCTGGGCTGACTCCCACCTCCACCCTCCACCCTCGTCTGGTCCCCATAGTTCCCCGGCTGCACAGCAAGGGTGGCAGTGGTAATAGCAAGCAGTGGCTACAATATACGGAACTTATTAATAAGACACATGAAGAAGGCAGAACCCAAAATCTTTCCTGTCAGACCTCCTTTTGTCTGGGCAGCCACGAGAAAGAGTGTCCTCGTTAGAAATGTGCTTTCAGGGGTTGGGGATTTAGCTCAGTGGTAGAGCGCTTGCCTAGCAAGCACAAGGCCCTGGGTTCGGTCCCCAGCACTCCCCGCCCCCAAAAAAAGAAATGTGCTTTCTCACAGTGTGTCCAACCGTTTATCTCTCAGTTGATTCCACTTCCATCCAAGGGCCACCCATCATGGTGACACACACCTTTAATTCCAGCACTCCAGAGACAAAAGTAGTCAGATCTCCAAGTCTGAGGATAGCCTGGTCTATTGGGAATTCTAGGTTAGCCAAGGGCTGTAGTGAGACCCTGTCTCAAAAACAAAAACAAAAACAGGCTGGAGAGATGGCTCAGCGTTTAAGAGCTTTTACTGTTCTAGCAGAGGACCTAGGTTTAGTTCCCAGTAATGGAATTGGGCTGTTCACATCCACCTGTGTAACTCCACAGGGAATTGAATGCCCCCTTTTGGACTCGATGGGCACTGCATGTTCACACACACACACACACACTTGATCTAGTCAAGTGGACAACCAAGATTAACCATCACGACACACAACATAAAACTGGGCCCTGTGGTCTCTGGTCTCAAGTGAGATTTTGTAGGCTCATCAAAGCTTCACCCTCTGTGACCCTGAATCCTTGCTAACAGTTTGTGCCTCTTAGAATCTTTTGCAGGACCCCCTTACCCTTCTCAGAGAACAGCTCAAGACTTATTCCTGTGATTTAGTGAGATTCTGTCTCAAGGGGTGTGTGTGTGTGTGTGTGTGTGTGTGTGTGTGTGTGTGTGTGTGTGTCTGTCTGTCTGTCTGTCTGTCTGTCTGTGTTGGGGGCGGTTGAAGCTTCAGGGGCTGACTCAGGTAGTCATGTGATTACGGTACAAACATGAGGATCTAAGTTCGCTCCCTAAAGCCTACGCTTTTAAAAATCCAGTGATGAAGTGGGGCAGTGGTGTCATACACCTCTAATCCCAGCACTCAGAAGGCAGAGAAGCAGGTGGATTTCTGAGTTCTACAGCGTGAGTTCCAGGACAAGCAGGGCTACACAGGGAAACCCTGTCTTGGAAAACAAAAACCAACAAGAAACAAAACAAACCCCAAAACCCAGGTGTGGAACTGTAGAGAAGACTCAGCAGGTAAAGCATGGGTCCTGGAAGCAGTGGGACTGGAGATGGGATTCTCCAGAACCCACATAAAGCTGGGTCGGTATGTAGTCTGCATGCAGCCCCAGAAGGCAAGGAGCATGGAGCCCAGACTAGGCCGGTGATAAAATCCAGGTCTAGCCTGTGACTTTGTTTCAATATATATGGTGGAGAGGAGGCTGGTGACTTGGCTCAAAATCTGCCTGCCCCCACACTGACAACCCAAGCTGGATTCCAGGAACCACTAGGTAGAAAAAGAGAACCCATTCTCAAAAGTCGTCCTTTGACCTCTACATCAGTGATGTGTGTTAAGTTTCAATCCTGGGACAAATGACCGAGATACCAATTTAACATATTAAAACTGACCTGGCCGCCAGGTTTCCCAGCATCCCTTAGTCCCTACCTGTTCCAGGGTATGGCTGGCAGATCTGCCTTCTAGCACCCCCCCACCCCATCTCTCCAACTGGGCTGCTCTTGCCTATATAATCCAACCATTTTGGTTGCCCATCCTTTTTACCTTTTGCCCTTTCGCCTGCTGCACCTGGTTCTCCTCTCTTCCCTTGCTCTTCCCCTCCTCCTCGACCCACAAGGCTCAGGGGCGCATCCACTCTGGACTCTCCCAGATGTCTGTGTCTGTGCCTACAAGCTCCCTTTTACCTACAGTAAACTTTCTCCTCCACCATGTTTAGGAGTGGTCAGGTCCTTTCCTTTTCCTTTCTTGTCTTCATTCACTGTGGGTGTACAGAGAATGAAAACACCAACAAAATAAAAATCCAGGCAGAGCAGTGCACGTTATAATCCCAGTACTGGGGAGGTGGAGGTAGGCAAATCCCTGATGCTTGCTCCCCAGCCTAACAGTCCGGATGTGGAGCTTTAAAAACGGAGTGAGTGTGATAGTATACACCCTGAATCCAGACCTGATCTCTCGGAGCTCAAGGCCACTCTGGTCTGTGCAATGAGTTCCAGACTAGTCAGGACTGCAGAGCGAGACGCCATCTCTAAACAACTCCTAAGTAACAATGACACCTGAATTTGTCCTCTGGCCTATGTACACTCATACACACACAATCACACACACACACACACACACACACACACACACACACACACACCACACAAAGACAACACACATACACACAGAGAGACACCACACACACAGGAGAGAGAGCTAAGTGCATATGTACTTGACTAGCACACATGGGACCCAGTTTCATTCACCAGAACCCACATCACAAAACAGATTTGGCTCTGGCTTTTCCAAGTAGCAAACCTAGAAGCTATTGTGAAAATCTTTCCCAAACTGTATCATTCTCCGCCTGGTCACCAACTGTCTCTGCTAAGTGGGGTCACCTCACTACTGACCCTAAAATGTCAAGTGGAGAGCGAGGAAGAGACCATGGAAACGCCTCGGGTGTCTCCCCACCTCCTCCTTGCTGCCTTGGGTTACACTGATGTAGAGCCAGCAGCTATAAAGAACCAGGCCAAGTGACAACTGTGCTCTGATGAGTGTTCCCTGAGAGTCCCACATCAGATGTAACACCAAGACTCCCCTTTGATAGCTGGGTTCCCTTAACCTTCATCAGAGAAAGGACAGAGATAGAATGGACCTAGCCTCCTTGTCCTCCACATTGCTCTGACCTCTGGATTGCACAGTGCAAGAGAGGAATCTCCTTTAAGGCACATTGGCCTGCTACTATCCCTGGAGGTACCAAGCTCTACCTTTTCACAGAAGTGGCTTCTGTTTGCACAGTTGTGATTCATCCTGGTGTAGGCCCATAAGACGCTTTTTCTCTACCAAGACAAATGTTTGGAGGTACCAACCCCAGACTATCTGTAGACTTTGTGGTTCCTCTTGGGCACTTTGGTTACCCAGAAGATACCCAGGATTCTCCTGTCGGTGCCAAGGCTCTGAGAAGTTAACAGGCACCAAGTGGGGCCTTGGGTATTGATGAGTAGAATGAATACTTATCTTTAAAGATGCTGGATCCCTCTGTATATACTGGGAAACAGAGAACAGCTGAAGGATCTTGCGGTCAAATGAAAAAGGAAGAAGACTGGTACCCAGCTCCCACATGAAGTACTCCAAACACTCTTTTTGTAAAAAGATTTATTTATTTATTATATATCAGTACACTGTCTCTGTCTTCAGGCACACCAGAAGAGGGCATCAGATCCCATTACAGATGGTTGTGAGCCACCATGTGCTTGTTGGGAATTGAACTCAGAACCTCTGGAAGGGCAGTCAGTGCTCTTAATCTCTGAGCCATCTCTCCAGCCACTAATCTTGTCTACCTAT
This sequence comes from Rattus rattus, assembly GCF_011064425.1. Classification (NCBI taxonomy): domain Eukaryota; kingdom Metazoa; phylum Chordata; class Mammalia; order Rodentia; family Muridae; genus Rattus; species Rattus rattus. The sequence goes on from NC_046161.1 coordinate 99,789,096, forward strand.
CCCAAACTCGGGGACAGTCCAGATGCCCCAACTCCATTACCACGAAACCAAAGCTTTCCTGATGGCTCCTAAGCCAGACTAGGAAACATCTGACAAGTGGGTCCTTTTGTAAGAGCTGTGGAACTATGGCATGGCAGCACATGCCACCTTTGATCCCAGCAATCCAGGGCTATGTCTCAAAAAAAAAAAAAAAAGGAAGAAAGGAAGAAAGAAAGAAAGGAAAAGAAGGAAGGAAGGAGGAAGGAAGGAAGGAAGGAAGGAAAGAAGGAAGAAAAAAGAAAGAAAGAAGGAAAGAAAAGTTTTGGAAACCATGTTGACTATTCATCTGAGGTCTCAGATTCCAAAGGTAATTTTGACCTGTGTCCTCAAATACTGCTGAGGAGTGGGCTCTGTAACCATCTTCTGTTGCCTACAGGACATAGGTAGAAGGACTGAGTTTGCAATCTCCTTGGCCATCAGATAGGGATTCTGGGCACTGTAAAGAAGGAAAAGTGGGACTTTGTGCCACTGAGTGCCCTGGCTGAGCCAGATCTTGGCACTACATTGTGCATACATACTTGAGCAAGTATATTCAGGCCCACATTGATGTGCTGTGACTTACAGACTGGACATCTAGAGCCCCAGGCTTCTGTGTATTACTTGCGCCAACATATATATACCAGCTTTTCATGCAGTATGCCAGGGTTAGGCCCATTCTCAGAGAGGAGGGCCCACTGTTCTTTCAAGAAGTACTTTCGTGGTGAAACAAGGGGATTTTCCTGAGATACTCCCTGTCAGGCATACTCCCTTTTGACCTTCTGATCAGATGCCAGAGAAAGAATCAGGTCCTGGGGTGTAGAATAGCCTAGACCTTGCCAGGAGTCACCTTGATGTCCTACACTATACGACTATACGACTAGGACATTTTAGAAAAATGTCAAACGGCCCTTAGCCCAATCCTGCCGGGGCGCCTGTGACTTTTGCCATCTATGTGCGCAGGTTCCCATACTGGATCAGATAGGTTTGAACTTGTCACCTCCTAGGCCACCACCTCCAGGCAGCCCTCCCAGGTACTCAACCTGCTCCGCCCCCAGACTTGGGGGGGGTGCTGAGGGTCAAGGGTCACCAGGCGGGCCAGGTCCCGGAAGCGGAAGCGCAGTGCACTTCCGGCGCGCAGCAGGCGGCCATGTTGGAGCGGTGGAGGCGGCGCAGAGGTGCGTCCTGGGTCCCCGCGGCGGCGCCGGTAGGTTGGAGCCGCGGGCCTAACGGTGCTGCGGAGTGACGGCCCATGAGGCCACAGGGCGGCAGGGCGAAGGGACTGGGTGGCCGACCCTTCCTGGATCCTCATTTTCCAAGGGCTTGGCCGAGACACCCCACCCCCACCCAGGACCGCACCCTGGGGCTGTGAGGATCCTGTCGGGCTACCACTGCCCACCTTACACATTCCGCCGCCGCGACCCCGACTCCCTGTCGTCGTTCGGGCCCTGGGGACGCGGTCTTCCCACCTGAGGGCCCCCGATCCCAGTCTGCCTGGTTAGTACTTCTGTCCCCAGTCTTCTGTCAACTTCCTGTGCTGGCCCCAAAGGAATGTGTGAAGGCAAATCGGCTGCCGCCTCTGTTTACAAAGCTTCTTGAAATCCAAGAAGCACCTTCCCAAGGGCTCAGAATGACTTAGGCGAAGAGCTGCGTGGTCCCCGCCCCCCAACATAAGCGCCGGGGTTTTGGGGTGGGAGGTAGGTCGTCCCTCTCTGTTCTACAGTTCACAGCCTACCCCTTTCAAAAATAAATAAATAAACAAATAAACAAAAACTAAAGTCATGTGCAAGGATTGTACTTGGAGAGCATCCTCTGGGGAGGGGAAGTGCCTCAGACACCTGAGGATCCAAGAATGTTTCCAAACAAAGAGCCCCAGGGCGCTTTCTCTGGGGATTCTGAAGACTGTGTATCTGCTCCATTAGAGCTGTGCAGAGCAGCAGCACAGACGGGCTTCTAGGCTCCAGGGACCTGTCTCATCCCAGCTGATCTTTGAATGTTCCAGTGCAGCTGTGGAGTTCACCTCGTGCCTCAAGAAGCCCTCGGGTGCTGCGTCAGGATGCTGGGTGTAACTCCTGATTGATGGTCATCGTTTCTTTAAGGAAGCATAGGGCGATTTGAGTGATCCCAGACAGCTGCATCTGTGCTAATCTGAGGTCTGTTGCCTTTTAAGCTCTGGTTAGGACAGTGCGGACCTTTAGTGGCTGCTTGATCTACCTTCCTAGTTGGAGCCTTTGCCTGTCGTTTGTCTGCAAACCTTGGACTCTTGGTCTAGTTGCCTAGTCTCTTGCTTGCCTTAGAGATATTTGCAACTGTAATTTTTTTTTTTTTTTTGGAGGGTCTGTGTCTTATATTGGGTTTGAACTCCAGGACTATAGCTAGGAATCAGGTCATTGAGTATCCTGTCTACAGACTCAGGTTAGCAGGAAATCAAACACCCCCTGTACTGGCAGCTGGATGAACAAAGGTGGGGTGGACATCAGATGTAGGTCTGGGTCTTTGGGCCTGTGTTCAAAGGCCTTCGTCTGTTTTCCTCTGTTACAGCCCTGGCCTTCATCCATACATTCCTGACACTCTTTACTTGATAGCCTCTGCAGGAGCTGTTACTCTTTTTGCTCCATTCATACCTACTCCTTTTCTTTTTGCCACTCAGCCAGATAGGTAGAGGCTACTGCTTCCAGGAGTCCTTCCCTAACATATTAGAAGCTGACTTGGATAACACCATATACTTCCAAGAACCTTTAATGGTAGCTGTGTCTTTACTTCCAGACTGGGCTCTTTGAGGATTGAGGTATTTGCCTATATTCCTGGGACTGCTATTTAGAAAAACAGCAAAACAAAACAAAAACAAACCACATTGGTAGCACACACTGCTTGGGGGGCTGAGCAGCAGATCACTTGCACCAACCTGTTCAAGACCCGGAGCATAGCAAGCTCCATTTCAAGGAATAGAAAAAAGTGTGGAATTTAGCTGAGCTCTTGGCATACACTTGTAATCCTAACAGTCGGAGTGTGAATTTGAGGCCAGTTTGGACTATGTAGCAGGCACCAGAACTATGTAGTGAGACCCTGTGTCCCAAACAACCAAGTATGGATGGTAGCACTTGCCTGTAATCCCAGCACTCGAGAGATAGTGACAGAGGGGTTAGGGTTCAAGGCTGGCTTCAGCTGTAGAAGGAGTTGGAGACCAGCCTAGCCAATAGGGACTTTGTCTTAAAGCAAGAAAAGAAAAATGCCGTCTAATTAAAACGACGAACCAGATCTTAATCTCCACAGAAGCCCAGTGGTAGAGCAGATGCTCTGAGGTGCTTCGAGTGTGTATCCCAAATAAACCAACATAGTAGAGGAGGTCAGGAGACCCCGGAGAGATCTGTTCTGGCCGGAAAGAGGGGGCCTGGCTCAAGCCACCAACCTTTTTTTAGCTCTGTATCTTGGTACCATTCTCATCAACTCTTTTCTTCTTGCTTTGGAGGTACCAAGTGCTGGTTTGTGGATGCCCAGGCAGATCTGCAGTGCCCAATGCCATGAGCATGATAGTGCAGCATGTGGAGGAGAAAGCTGTGCATTCGTGGTCACGCATCTCCACAGCAGGGAAGAAAGCCCTGGAAGAGGCCCTCCTTGTGTTTAATCCCATGAGCCAGGATCTCAGTGCCACAGAGGCCCAGCTTGTGGCCTTCCTCCAGGGTCTTCGAGATGATGGCTTCCAACCGACCATTCTTCGAAGTGGGGATGTCTATGGTTATAGTTCATGTACAGCCAGCCCCCCCAGCCAGACAAAGCTACAAGCTCGTACCATCAACCCACCTGCCACGTCACTTCCTGCCAGGGCTCCCCAAACTGCTAAGTCAGTCCCTACAGGCCAGACCACCTTGCTCCCTGTGCCACTGTCTGGCAGGCTGGCTAAAGGGTCCACACCAGCTCTTGCCAAGCACGCTACCACTAACCTGCTGCTGAGCTCCCTGAAGCAGTCAAATGCCAGCAACACCAGTGGTACAACAGTAGGCTTCCCTGCCCACCTCTATCCAGGCGTCTACCCCGCCATGCAGCTCTCTGTGGTCCTTGAAGCACTGGTCCCACTCAAGACTCCCTGCTTGGATGTTAAGCATAGGGCACAGTCATTGCAGCTGTCACTTGCAAAATCTTCCCTAAAACTGAGGAAAGGTTCAGGGAACCCACAGTCCAAAGCACCCAGAAGAATCACAAGCAAGGGCCTCAAGTATCTGACTAGCAAAGGCCGACGAGGTGCTGGAACCCAGAGCAATGGCGCCCGAATGAAAGGGCGCTCTACCTTGGGCACCAAAACAGTCCGGGCCAAGGCACCTCGAACCCTGACCAAAGCTGTTTGTGCTCATGCCAGTGTGGCTCCAGCCAAGACCAAGACAGTAAGGGTCAGGGCCAAAGTAAAACAGGCCAAGCCCAAGGCAGGCAAAGCCAAAGCCAAGGCCGCTGCACTGAGGGGCAAGGCCAAAGACAAGGCAGTCCAGGCCAAGGCCAAAGCAGCTCGGACCAAGCACAAGAAAAGGCCAAAGGGATATGTTCAGACCAGAACTGGAAGAACAAGCCTGAAAAATAGCTCTGAGACTGTGGGGCAGAAGAGGAAGAAGGCTGAGGAGACCAAAGGTCTTCCTCCTAAGAAGAGAGCACGGTGTGTACCCCGATCTAAGGCACGGCTGGGAACTGGAACAGCTAAACCTCAGAAGTCCCAGACCATAAAGGTAGACAGGAAGTGCTCAGACGATGAGGTTCGACAGTGTGCCCAACAGATCCTCCGTGTGAATCTCTCTCCTGTAGTATTGCTCCAGCCATTGCTGCCAGTTTGATTCCATACTCCCTGTCCTGGGTCCTTGCCACAGTACTTGGGAGAAGAGTTGAGCTGTCCATGTGGCCAGCAGCAGTGTGCAGTGCTCACAACTGCAGCTTCCTGGACTCTGGGAACCCCCGGGACCCCTGTGGTCACAAACATCCTTTCAGACACTGAGGGTTTGGGTGGGGTGGGTTGTGGGAGGGGTGTTCTCATGGCTCAGTGCACTGTGACTTGTTCTTCAAATTGTATATCCACCGTTCATCTATCATATTTTATACCTTTCCGCCTTCCGGTCTCCCTGCTCACCCTCCATGGTCTTATTGATTGATTTTGGTGTGTGGAAGCTAGTGGCTGTCAGAAATCTAGCAGCAGACTTGGAGAGAGTGCCCTAGTAGCTTGAAGCAGGTCATTAATTTAAATGATATGGTGACAGTGATGGAATGGTGCCCTCAGGCTTCTGGAGAGAGGTGGGGAAATTCAGGTGCTGGTTTCTGTGAATGTGTGAGAGAGATTCCCAAGGGGAGGGGCAGAGACACTCCTTGAGTGTCCCAGTTTTGAACCAGATGGGCCCCATTCAAAATTGTTTGCAGCTCAGTGGGAAATGCAGCACCAAGCAGGTTTTTAGGCCAGGGAAAGAAGTCTTTGTGGTACTGCTCTCTAGAGGCCAGACTTTAAGGTTTTGCCTGGGCTTTTCTGGGGGGAGGGGACGTGCTTAAAAGACTTGAAGTGCCGCTTTTCTGCTAAGGTGACCAACCTCAATTTTCCCAATTGGTGACAAGAGGTTAGGCTGGACCACAAAACCTTCCTAACTGTCCAGAGACTTTTCTCTGTGGTAACTGGTGGCAGAACCAAGGAGGCCTCTACCCTTACCTCAGCAGTGCTTTCTGACTGATTTCTACAAGCTCTGTCTTACTCTGGAGTCCAACCTCACCACGCCCCCTAACATGGCCTATGCGCATTGGACATTGTTGGTCCCTTCTGCTTTGGAGAAGCTGGGCCCTCAGTGGGAGCAGCTGTTGAGGCTGGAAGACCGTGCTTAGGTAAAGAGCGAGCACGTCATCCTTGTACTTGGGAATTAGAGTATGAGTTTGATGTCAGTATAAGCTACATAGTGAGACCCCCTCTGCCTGTCTTTTCTTTGGTTGTTTTTTTTTTGAGACAGGGTTTCTCTGTGTAGCCCTGGCTGTCCTGGAACTTGACTTTGTAGTCCAGGCTGGCCTCAGACTTAAAGATCTGCCTGCTCTGCCTCTGCCTCCCAAGCACTGGAATTAAAGGCATGGGCTACCAGACCAAGCAAGGGGAATGGCTTACTGGTTAAGAGGATTTAGCTGCTTTTTCAGAAGACCCTGTTGTGGCTCCCAGGAAAGGCAGCTCACAAACGCCTTTTTCCGCCTTCAGGGGTCTTACATCTTCTTATGGCTTCGGTGGTCACAGGCAGACAAACACACATACAAATAAATGTTTAAAAAAATAATAGCACAACTGGACTAAGCAGCAGTTCTTTGAGAAAAGATGGTGTCGAGACTCTTGAACTTCAGTGATGTTGATAAGCAAAAGATTCATGTGAGATACCTTCAATAAAAACGCACTGGCCAGGCTGGAGAGATGGCTCAGAGGCTAAGAACACTGGTTGCTGTCTGTAGCTCCAGTCCTAGAGGATCTGACACCCTTGTCTGGCTTCACTGAGCACCAGGCAGATCTGTGGTTACATGCATGCAGGTAAAACACCTCGGTAGCCGGATTTCCGCTAGTTTGTGGGTCCTTTTCTTCTTCCACCCTTTCGACACCCTAACACTAGATAGGAGAGAAAGGGTAGAAGGGAAAGGGGGCAAAGTCATCCTTAGACTACTTCCTGCTGATTAGGGGTGATGAGTCCCTTGGGGCAAGTTTGATCTTTGTCATCAGGGTGTCTAATTTCTTCTTTGCACACGACTTCTTAACAAACCTCGGCCAACAGCAGCCAACAGCCCACCTTCGGGCCTTAGCATTTATATACCCTCTGAAAAGTCCCCAGAATTCCAAACATCACATCACTGCAGAAACTCACTGCAGCTGGCAAAATCACGCCCCTGCTGGAGCACGGGGCAAATCATGGCTGCTGTGGGTGATCGGAAGCTGGTCCCACACCGGGGGCTAAACCAAAGCATATTCTTATATTTCTGTGGTTTTTTTTTTTTTTTTTTTTTTTTCTCGGGGCTGGGGACCGAACCAAGAGCCTTGTGTTTGCTAGGCAAGCACTCTACCATTGAGCTAAATCCCCAACCCCTCTGTGGGTTTTTTAAACCACAATATTCATTGCACATCTCTATACACAAATGAACACAAAGATACATTTATTGGCTTTACAACAAGAATGCTAATAATAGGCTGGGCTGGGAGATGGCTTAGTGGGTAAACGCCTTTCCATGCAGGCATGAGGACTTAAGTTCAGAATGCAAGGAGATGCCAGGTACATGTGTATAGCCGGACTCAGCCAGATGGAAGCAGGGCCTAGGACTCCCTGACCACCCATTCTAGCCAAAATGACTTCTAACTTCAACGAAAACTATCTGGGAGACTAAGATGAGGTCTGGAGCGATGGCTCAGTGCTTAAGAACTTGTGCCACCCTCACACGCAAATATAGGACCAGAATTTGGTTCCCGGCGCTCCCATTAGGGGGTCTCCCAAGCACCTGTAACCCAGCTCCAGGGCATCGGATTCCCTCTTCCGTTAACTTCATCTCTCTTGCTGGGTATGGTGGCATACGCCTTTAATCCAAGCACTCAGGAGACAAGACACTGGTGGGTCTTTGTCAGTCCAAGGCCAACCTAGTCTGCTTAGTGAGTTCCAAGATAGCCAGGGCTATGTAAAGACTGTTGGAAGTATGTATGTATATGCACATACACATATATATGCCTCTGTCTCTCTCAGACCGGGTCTTACTATGTAGCTTTGAAGGACCTGGTTCTTGCTAGGCCAGGCTAACCTTGAATTCCTACAGATTACTTGCCTCCGCCTCTCAAATACTGGGATTAAAGGCATGCACCACTATGTCCAAAATAAATTAACTTAAAAAGCACAAGATTGGGAACTAGAGAGGTGTCTTTGTTGCTAAAAGCATTTGCTGCTGCTGCATAGGACCAGGTTAGGTTCTCAGCATCCACAGGGTGGCTCCCAACCACTTGTAACTCCAGGGCCGTGCAGGCATATGGTGGATACCATGCATGCAAGCAAAACATTCACAAAATAAAAATACATCTTTTAAATAAGGCGGGTAAGCAGGTGAAGACACACCGTCGACATCAGCTCCTGGCCTTCATAGATGCACCTGCATGGACAAGATTGCCTGTACGTCATGTACACACACGAAGGCACAAATAGACAAAGCTGAGGCAAAGAAGAGGACGGCGAGGGGAGGCATGCGTGTAGTCCTAAGGAGGCTCAAGTATAAGAATCTCAAGTTTGGGGTTGGGGATTTAGCTCAGTGGTAGAGCGCTTGCCTAGGAAGCGCAAGGCCCTGGGTTCGGTCCCCAGCTCTGAAAACAAACAAACAAACAAAAAAAAGAATCTCAAGTTTGAGGCCAGCTTAGGTTACACAACACCATCTCAGAAGAAAAACAGTAAACTAAAGTGGGGTAGGAGGGTGTGTGGGGGGGATCAGGAGGAGTATCATGGGACCAAGTGGTCATGGTATCCTCATCTTACCCCGTGCCCTTCCCCACATCAAGCGGGCAGTGGTCAGGCATTGGTTCTGCCCAGACCCTCCCGCTTTCAACCAGGAACTATTTATCCCCAGAGGAGGACCTGCTCCCTGCCCTCCTGTCTGTCATTGATAAAGGCGACACCTGAACTGAAGTCGGTGGCCACAGAACATTTGCCGGAGTTCCGAGCAGGCTGCGTGGGGACGATGAAGAAAGGCTTACCAACACTGTGACTGAGACCTGATCCCGGGGGCCACACATACAGTTCCCTGGCCACTAAATGTGTGTTGAGTGGGCAGTGCCCCAACTGCCCCCTGAATCAACATGTGCCCTTTGAACTACCATCTGCAAAAGGCCTGTAGGTTTGAGGTTGAGGACAAATCATCTCCTTTTTCTGAATGATTTAATTGCCCTGTAACTCCACCCAGGGTGGCAGTGTGCTGTGTAGCAATTTTCTCTAAGATAAAATCATCCATTTTGAAGGGAAGCTCCTTAAGACACTGGCAGTTCTGAATTTTACAATCTAAAGGGAGGAGGAAACAGCTCATCCTTCAGGGAGACTCCTTAAGACACAGGATGTTCTAGGGAGGTGAAAAATTCCATTCTGCAGGGAAGCACATGAAGCTCAGGAATTCAGGAATTCCTTGTAACTGATGGAATTCACTAGATCCCTTCCTCTCCAAGCATATATAAGCAGTAAAGACTGTCTGCCTAGAGACACTCTCAGGCAGGCGACCAGCTAGGCTCAGACCAGCGAGGCTTTCTGAAGCAAACAGACCTGCCAAGCGAACCAGAGGAAGCCGAGACCAGACAAGCCACCTGAAGAGGCTCTTCCAACTGATTCTCCAGCTGTTGAGCCGCCTGCAGACGGAAGTGTGTGCTCCAGGTTTCCGGACTTCATGATCGTCACCCATACTGAGATGGGCTTTGGTGATGCAGCTGTCTTTGGGTCATTTCCGTTCCTGTAAGGAACCCTAATAAAGCTCACCATGGTGGACTTTGGTGGTGTCTGTTCCCACAGCACTGCCTGGAGTGAGAAGACTTTTGATCATGTCTCCCCAGGAATAGTGTCACACAGAGAGAACAGACTGTTTAAAGGCAGCTGTAGAGAGACAGTATGAGGGCTAAAGTTGTGTTTGAAGTTTAAATTACTGTGCTTAAGAGTAAAACAAACCTAGCAAGCGCAGGGCCCTGGGTTCGGTCCCCAGCTCGGAAAAAGAAAAAAAAAGAAAAAAAAAAAGAGTAAAACAAAGGAGGGCTGGAGAGATGGTTCAGCGGTTAAGAACTCTGACTGCTCTTCTAGAGGTCCCGAGTTCAATTCCCAGCAACCACATGGTGGCTCACAACCATCTGTAATGTTTGAAGACAGCTACAATGTATTCATAAAGGAAAAAAAAAAAAAGAGTAGAACAAGACAGCCTCTAACCTGCAGTTAGTTCCCACTTGCACAGGTACAGAAAACTTTCCGGAATGCTGGGATCTGTTCATGTAAGATAACGAGCCTCGTGTTTTCACTTCTGTAAACAAGGTTGGTTGCCCCAACTCCACAGGATGTACTTGGTCACACATAGGCAGGAGATACATTCCGATGTATGTTTGCTCCCAATGGACAAAGGCAGGAAGTACGTAGCCTTGTGGGGTTATAAGCACCCGACTAACCTAATTCATGGCTATTCTCTGGAAATCCTGGGTATGGGCCTGGCCAGTGTCCTTTACCCTGGCCATTATTTAATAAAGCTTGCTTTAAATTTGGCTCAAGAACTGTGGAAGTGGCCTTATTCTTGGCTGATGGATTAATAACAGAAAGCAAGGCAAGGCGTGGCCTGACCTTAGGCAGGGCCGTGTTTGTTCATGGCGAGGGAGTGTTTCACCACTTTTGCAGAGAGACAAAACACCTACTGAGGAAGAAGGGATGTAGTCCCTCACGGGGGTGGAAATAATGTCTGTAGTATGTAAGGAAAGCTGGAAAGTATCGTCTTTCAGCAAGAAACTATCAAATACTGTCCTGCTGAGGGTGCTACCCACCTGTGCCATGTGTAACTCTGGGGGGGGGGGCAGCACAGCTGTAAGCGAGAATGGCTGTGTGCACCGTGACTGTTGCTTCTCTAGCTCCTGCAGCCTCCTGTGCTGTGCCTCCTACTTACAAGTGTCTGCCAGTCATCCTGCGGGTAAGGGGACACGATGGGCACACAATGGGCTGGCACTATCAAAGGTGAGCACTGCCAGACAATGGTTTGGAAATTGTAATGTGCTCCTGCCTCTAGATGCTTGCAGAGTCACTATGGAAACCCCACTCTGTGCTTGGACCAGCAGTGGTGACCTTTCCTAATGAGTACCTAGATATGCAGGTAAGGCATACTTTGCGATGGCAAACCCACAGACCCAGTCATTTTGTTAATAATTCCACTTCCATCAAGGATACATGACAATCCTTTCCCATCCTACCTGCACTCTGGACACATTTTTTTTATTTAAAAATTATTTTGCTTCACAGAGAAACCCTGTCTTGAAAAGAACAGAAACAAAACCCCAGGCAGCGGTGGCACACACCATTAAGCCCAACATTATGGAAGCAGAGATAGACAGACCTCTGAGTGGGAGACTAGTGAGTCCCAGGACAGCCAGAGCTTCATAGAGAAACCCTGTCTCCAAAAAAACCTGTGTTTTATTACCTTACAGATATGAGTGTTTTGCCTCCATGTTCACATGCACACTGTAATTGGGCCTGGTGTCCACCGGTTTTAGATGTACTGGAGTTAATGACCATTGTGAGCTACCATGTGGGTGCTGGAATTGAATCCAGGTCTTCTGTAAGAAAAAGAAGCGCTCAAACTACTGAGCTAACTTTCCAGCCCTCATTACATAGGGCTCTGGCTCTACGTGGCTCTGGCTATCCTGGAACTTACCATGTAGACCAGGCTGTCTTTGAACTCACAGAGATCTCCCTGCCTCTGACTCCAAAGTGCTGGAATTAAAGGCATGTGCCACTACCACCTGGCTACTCTTTATTTATTTATTTGTTTATTTATTTTAAAGACAGGAGGGGGCAAGCAGCCCCTCCCTTTTTTAAAAAAAAGATTTATTATTTATTTTATGTATATGAGTACACTGTAGCTATCCTCAGACACACCAGAAGAGGCCATCAGATGGTTGTGAGCCACCATGTGGTTGCTGAGACTTGAACTCAGGACCTCTGGAAAAGCAGTCAGTGCTCTTAACCACTGAGCCATCACTCCAGCCCCCTATTCTTTTTTTTTTTTTTTTTTTTTTCCTTTTTTTTGGAGCTGGGGACCAACCCAGGGCCTTTGCGCTTGCTAGGCAAGTGTTCTACCACTGAGCTAAATCCCCGACCCGCCCCCTATTCTTTTTATTTTTAACTTAAAAATGTCTATTTATTGAGAGAGGAAGCATGCCACATCATGTGTGTGGGGTCAATGAGTTGGTTCTTTCCTGTGTTTGCATGAGGTCCAAGAATTAACCTCAGATCACTGGGTTGCCCAGCATGTGCCCTTACTTACTGAACCATTTTGCTGGTCCTGGACGTCTGTCTTTTCAGAGTGCCTGTCATGGGAAAGGAGGGCCAAATAGGAGAGTTACACTCGCAGCCATATAAGCCAGGAAGACGGATTGTTGTAATGTAACTACTTTGTTCTCTCCTTTCCCAGCCAGACTTACACTTTCTGGTTGTGTAGGATCCACAGGCCCTAAAGATACAAGACACCTAGGACGCCGTACATGTGTATCAGTGCTGGCCAGGCCTCTATTTCTCTTGCTACCTCGGGTACCTTTAGGTAGAACACCTAGAAACAATCCACGCTGGCCCTGCCAGTGCACTAGTGATATTGATTCTTTTTTTTTTTTTTTTTTTTTTTTTTTTTTTTGTTTTTTTTTTTGGGGTGGGGACCGAACCCAGGGCTTTGCACTTGCTAGGCAAGGGCTCTACCACTGAGCTAAATCCCCACCCCGTGATATTGATTCTTAAACCCTGCCAGCACTATTTGACCCCTAGCCATGGTCTAGCTGTGTCTACTGCTGACCTGGCCTCCTGACAGAACCTGTACCCTGGAGGCTTTTATATGGAATAAACGAGGACACTTCAGCACAGCTGGATGTGGTCTCCCCTCCATGTATACTGCAAATCTTTCCTGTCTTTACATTGTAGCTGTTACCCTGGGCATTGTCCCTATGTGGTGTCAACTGGAAACCAAAGCCTGTTTCTACAAGCAAATCAGCAAACAGTTCCCCTGCCGCCCTCACACCCGGAGGCATTAGTCACTGTTCCTCTCCCTTCTGAAACCTTTGGGGACCCCAAGGATTTAAATTTGGTATCTGCAAAGCCAGAGACATGCTGTGACCAATGTATCATGCAGTATGCAAGCCTCTGTCACGCAGAGAATTAACCAGACATGCCTGCCTATGACGGTATGTGACTTAAACCTGGTACCAGTGGCCATGTGATCACCAGTGCTAGTGGATGTGGTTACAAACAGCTGGAAGACGCTTTTTGTCTGAGGAGGCATGTGCCCAGCCATGTAGAGATCTGCATTATTGTGTGGACAAACTGTTATGGATGGGTCATGACTGTTGCAGGATATTTATGTATACTGGGAGCTCCAAGATCCTGTTATTTACTGGAAAAAAAAAAACAACAAAAAACTATTTCTAGCTGTGGTACGGCTCAGCCCTTAGCACGCACCTTTAATCCCAATGGCTGGAATGCAGACACACCCTTAGTACACACACCTTTAATCCCAATAATGAAGGTCAAATTCGTTTGTAGAGGGAAACACCCATGTTTGAAAGTGACTTCTTAATTGAGTGGCAGACAAAGTGATGAATCAGAGAAAGATTTGGCAGAATAAAATATACCCAAGTCTCATGAGAGGAAAGAGGAAAGGGAAGGGAAAGGGAAGTTACTTAAGGGGCAGTGTGGGGTGGGGTGGGGGAGTGGCAGCAGATTTTTTTTAAAGCTTTATTATTATGTATATACTGTTTTGCCTGGATGTATGCCTGCAGGCATCAGATCCCATTACAGATGGTTGTGAGCCACCGTTTGTTTGCTGGGAGTTGAACTCAGGTCCTCTGGAAGAGCAGTCAGTGCTCTTAACCACTGAGCCATCTCTCCAGCCCGAGGGGAAGCAGTTTTACCAGGAGAGTTTTACAGAGATAGGCTGAAGCTAGAAACAGGTGAAGGAAGAGAGAATGAGCCAGAGAATGAGAAGGAGTTTGAGAGAGAGAGAGAGAGAGAGAGAGAGAGAGAGAGAGAGAGAGAGAGAAACCAGATTGAATCTGTCAGTTTAGAGAAGAATTTGAACTAAAATGAGCTGAATCAGCTGGTAAGAGCTCAGAAAGAACTAGAAAGGGTGAGCTTATTCAACAGCAGATTTCAGAAGCTGGAAACATTCTGGGCCTAGATAACATTTTATGAAGGCAAGAAGCTTCCAGGGCCAGGGCTGAAAGACCACTGGGGTGGGAAGACCCCCACTCAAATCTCGAGACGATGCAACCCCCAAGAACTCACGAGAAACCGGTCTTGATGTCATGAACAAGAGGTGTATTTGAGGAACCAGAGCTCTGGGGACGACACAGGAGACAGAGGAGTCGACCCCAAGCCCAATTAGGGGAAGGTATTTATAGGGAAAATTACATAGGTGGTTGGCAACAGTCACACAAAGCAATTTTATTGGTTTGTAACTTGAGCTCAGTTCAACTCTAGGCCACCCTGCTTCTGGGGCAAGCTGACCCTAGTTCTTGTTTTTCTCAGGACTGTTGAGTCAGGCCTTATCGAGGACAGATGGTTTGTGGTGGCTATAGCCAGGCTACATCCCCAAAACATGTTATGTTATTCTTTGCTGTGAAATGCACTTGTCCGGGGTTGGGGATTTAGCTCAGTGGTAGAGCGCTTGCCTAGCAAATGCAAGGCCCTGGGTTCGGTCCCCAGCTCCGAAAAAAAGAAAAAAAAAAAAGAAAGAAAGAAAAAGAAATGCACTTGTCCTCACAGCAGGGTCAGTGGGGGATAGTTTAAAATATTCTTTCAGTTTAACCTATTCTAGGTTAGCCAACTGAGGCAGTAAGCCTCCCAGACAACAATTACTTTACTCGAATAAAAATTACAAGCACCCATGACAAACAGTGAGCAGGATGGTGTGGGTGGGGTTGAGAATGGACTGGAGAGGCACAGGTGGAGGGCTAGGATGTAGATCTGGTACAGGCTGATCTCGGGGAAGCAAGTATTTCTTGGAAGAGCCTGCCTGATGAAGCCTTTAGCATGTTCAGTGTCTTTAGTGAGGTAGGAGTCAGGGTCAGAGTTAATGGGTGAGGGAGGCACAGGGGCTCAGCAGGACATATTGAAGCAAAAGGGGGCAGGTCAGGATTCTTGGGAGGCAGGGGTTGTGGTGTGGATGGCAGATTGAACTGGCCAACCTAAAGAAAGCCATAGGTGAGGAGCCCCCCACCAAATGCAGAGACCAGAGGCTAGAGCCCATCAAGGCACACGGGTGTGTGTATGTCGTGCACTCCTGGTCATTGCTTCCCCAGGAGGGAGGGAGTTTGCAATGCTCGCTCTCATCTCTCAGGATATAATGCGTGCCCAGCCTGGCCAGAATTCAGGACTTCCACATGCTCCTCATGATAGAGAGTAGGGTTATGAGAGTAGGAATGAAGAAGTGAACGGGACACTTTCATATCCACCCTCCTCCCCCCGTGAAGATAAAGCTGACCTGTGGTGTCATTGCATGTGGAACAAGTGAGCAGCTGGTGGCTTCCTAGGGGAAGACCCAGCACATTCTTAGTCCTGTCTGTAAGCCCTCAACCCTGGTTCAGTCTTACAATGTCAGTAGAATCTTTGAGAGGAGGGTGTGGTGACACATACTGCCTTTAACTCCAGCACTCAGGAGGCAGAGGCAGGCTGATCTCTGAGTCTGAGACCAGCTTGGTCTACAGAGAGAATTCCAGGATACCCAGGGCTGCATACATTTGAAAAAACAAAAAATGAAACAAAAGAAACAAATAAAAGAACCTCTGAGCCTTATGCATCCCTGTCCAATGGTTGCTGTGCAACAGGGCCCAGCCTGTCAGGCGAGATGCCAGTGCCCCTGTGAATGCTAAGCAGGTGGGTCTGGTGTACACACACACACACACACACACACACACACACCACACATACACACTCATACACACACACATACACACAAACACAATACACACACACACAACACACGCACACACCACACACATCACACACACACATACACACACAAACATACAACACACACATACACACACACCACAAACACACACAAACAGGCACACACACACACACACACACACACACACACACACACACACACACACACACACACACACACACACACACACACACATACACACACACACACACACACTCATACACACACACACTCACACAACACGCGCACACACATGCACACAGTTAAACAGGACCATGTCTGTGTGCTGTTTGCTTTTCAATTTTTTCTTTGTCTTTTGATATTGGATTTTGATATATAGAATTGACTGGCCCAGAACTTCTTATATAGCCCAGGCTGGCCTTGAACTCACAGTGACCCTCCCTCAGAGGCTGCTGGAGTACTGAGACTATAGGAATATACCATACATGGCTTTAAAAGTTGTTTCACTTTAATTTTATTTTTTTAAAGATCTATTTATTTAATTTATAGGAGTACATTGTCGCTGCCTTCAGACACACCGGAAAAAGCATCAGATCCCGTGAGCCACAATGTGGTTGCTGGGAATTGAACTCAGGACCTCTGAAAGAGCAGTCAGTGCTCTTAACCACTGAACCATCTCTCCAGCCCCCTTTCATTTTATTTTGAGAGAGATGTCTTTGACTCGGATGGCCTTGAAATTGCTATGCAGCTGAAACTGTCCTTGAGCTAATTTTCCTAAATCCACCCCCCAAACCTTGGAATTACGGGTGGGGACCACCACACCTGGCTCACACAGGCCATTCTTGAAGCTAGGGCTAGTATTATCTTCTGTCCGGACCTAGTTTCTCTCGTACAGCCTATACCTGTGTCCCACAGAGCTTCATACTTATTTATTTTATATGTGTATATGGATGTTTTGCCTACATGAATGTCTGTGTACACAGAGAGTATGGGAGCTGGTTGGAACTAGAGTTATAGACTCTTGATAGCCACTATGATGGTGCTGGTAATTGAACCCAGGTCCCTTGGAAATCAGTCAGTGCTCTATGTGTCCTGCCCTGCCTGCTCTATTCCTGAGACCAATGCTTGATCCTCCTGAAACCACAGCCCAGGATATGGTCACCTGTGCAAGGAGTTCTGTTACTCTGACACTTGCAAGTCATGCAAAAGGCACTGCGTCAGGTGCAAGTACTAACAAACAGTCTCCTGTCTCTGTGGGGACTATGCAGCAACCCAGAAAAACAGACAGGGGTTCAGGCAAGGAATCTGGTTTCCGGAGAGATAGACTCTCTAGTCAGCTTCCTAGAGTCCAGATATAGAGGGTCACAAGATGGCTTGCCTGAGTTCTGTGTCTAGGAGTCGTAGAGCAGAAAGCATCTCTGGTCAGGCTAATGCTGACTCCCCCTGTAGGAAGGAACTTAACCGTCATGTCCTGGACACTGTGTGCCATAGAACAGAGTACCTCAAAGTATTATATAGGAATAAGACCAGGTCAACATCTGGGCTTGGCATAAGAGGGCCATTATAGTGCAAGGTGAGGCCAAGTAGGCTCATGTGTGGGCAACAGGTAAAGGAGTCCTTAGGCTATGTTGGGAGGAAGACGTATAGTCTGTGCACTCTAACTTTAATTTTTTAAATCCTATTTTTAATGATGGTTCTTAAATGCTTTAACCTTCCTTGTAACCCACCACCCACTAGAGGTAGTGGGAAAAAAAGATACAGCAGGAGGTGTGGGGTGGGGGTGGGGGGTACGAAGTGGGCCTATCTATAAAGGTTCTTTTTTTTTTGGTTCTTTTTTTTCAGAGCTGGGGACCGAACCCAGGGCCTTGCGCTTCCTAGGCAAGCACTCTACCACTGAGCCAAATCCCCAACCCCTCTATAAAGGTTCTTTAGAGCAACTCCCATCTGTGTTGTCTGGAAATCTGCAGTTTAGTTCACAGGTTAGCAGGCAGCAGCAGCTCGATCCACTTGCAAACACCTCCCAGATACACCAGCAGTTCTCCATAGAGTCAGGTTAGTAGCAGGGGTGACACTGGCAGAGACAGCCAGGCCTCAGCCTCCCTCAGCTCCAGTCAGCATGAGGGACCAACAGGAACACCAGGAGAAGTTCTCGACTGTGCCTCTCTCAGGGGAGTGAAGATCAGCGACAATGTGAGCCCCACAAGCGTTGCACAGCTAGCTGTACCAGCCAGCCAAGCTCTCTGTCACTCCGTGGAGTCCTATTTATACCCTCTAAACATCACGTGTGGCACCAGCAGTGCCTTGCTTAAGCACATGCATCCAGTCAGCCCAAGTCCACGGAAGCTGCAAGAAACTGTGCACACCACCAGGAGTTTCCTGGCGCGTTTCTCTCTGTGATGTCCCGACAAATGCAGCTCGACCATGCCATGTAAGGAGAGCCAATACAGTCATGTCCTCAGCAAAGAATCTTTCATCACGTGTCCTTTCACATGCCTGCTTTTGCAGAACGTACTCCTGTGTCTGCCTCAGCAAAACATTCCTTTACGAGTCTGCCTTAACCTTTCACCTGTGTCCAATTTGACAAAACATTCCTGCTTGTGTTTGCCCCAGCAAAACACCATCCAACCGACTTTCCAAAGAACCCTTAAGTTTCTTCCACTTCAGTGCACTATGAATCTTGGGAGTCCAGGTAAATTGAACGTACCCCAGGACAAGGAACCCCGCGCTCCTCTATCCACCTATTCCAATCCCTACAAATATTGAGATGGAGGCTCAGCTTTCTTGGAAGTCCATACTCAAGAGTCCAGGATGTAGGACACTTGGAAGCCTAAATAACGCCCTAGTGTGGGCCTAACAATGCTGTTGATTGTGCGCCTGTGCGAGCCGAAGAGGAATGCTAGCCACGCATCCTCTGGGGACCCTAGGGAGAAGTAGATGGGAACATGGATTACTGTGAGAGTTGTTACCCTGTGAGGACTGTCTCCAAGGGGCAGGCTTGGGTGAGGAGGGTTTGCAGCCGATCTGAGACACACATTCTTCAGAATCTCTCCCATCTTGTTTGTAGGACTATGGGAGTCAGGGACTTGACAGCCTGTGTCTCTGTGCTCTGTGGGAGTCCCTCCTTGCCCTTGAACTCTATCTACTGCATAGAGCACTCTACGTACCTTGCACAGATTAGACCCTGTAACCTGGACACAGCAGACGTAAATTTGGAGCAGTTATCAGGAATGGCTACAATGTTACTGAACCATAAGGGGAACCCCAGGAGACTCCAGCTTAGACATGGGGCAGCAGGAAGACATAGTCCACATCTGACGCAGCCTTACCATCCACAGCATATCCAAACCACAGAAGCTTCACCAGGATCCAGGTCTAGACAACATGGTTTTATGCACTAAGGCTCCGGGATGTGGCTGCCCTGCGAATATTCCAATCATTCGGTGTGCCTTCATGGGTAGATGTTTATTTGTAAATGTTTGTCTGTTCAGAGGGGAAGGCAGAGGTGGGTGGTGCCCAGAACATTGTCATGAGGCTGCTGAGGAGAGCTCACAGGGCTGAACAGACCTCACAGGGGACTTAGTGAGGTGGTGAGTATTTAACAGCTGCTTGGGGACACAGCTGGATAGAACGTGCCTGGCAGCCACGAAGCCCTGGGCTTTCTCCCCTGAACATCATACAGATGTGGAGGCACACACACACCTCTTACTAAAGAGGAAGCAAGAGGGTGAGTTCAAGGTTAGGGCTAGAAACAGGAGATTCTGTCTCAAAACTCAAAAAGGAAATAGAAATTGTACTTAGGGGGCTGATTTGAAGCCTACATCCGTTTCCATGGTGTAACCTACCATGGTGGCTTGTAGTATGCAGACCATTTAACAACTAATTTGCAAGGTTTCTGCACATTCCCTAATTGTTGTTTTCTTCTAGACAGGGTCTTATTATGTAGTTCAGGCTGGCCTTGAACTCATGGTGATCCTCCTTGTACCTGAGTTTTGAGATCACAAGGCCTCTGCACCAGGCCCAGCTAGAACAACTGGTTCTTCTTATTTATTTTTTTTTAAAGATTTATTTATTTATTTTATGTATATGAGTGCACTGTAGCTGTTTTCAGATACAGCGGAAGAGGGCATCAGATCCCATTGTGAGCCACCATGTGGTTGCTGGGAATTCAACTCAGGACCTCTGGAAGAGCGGTCAGAGCTCTTACAGGTTTTTTGTTTTTTGTTTTTGGTTTTTTTTTCAGAGCTGGGGACCGAACCCAGGGCCTTGCGCTTGCTAGGCAAGCGCTCTACCACTAAGCTAAATCCCCAACCGCGGTCAGAGCTCTTAACCACTGAGCCGTCTCTCCAGCCCAACAACTGCTTCTTGTAAAACTTATACCACCTCAAAATTGTTAGTGCCACATGAAGAGTCTATGAAAGTTTGGGATGAGGGTCCCTTAGGTTATCAATCAAAGGTCTTATGTAGGTCGTGATCCCTATACCCTTCTGGACAGATAAAGGCTAATGTTATATATATATATATATATATATATATATATATACACACACACACACACACACCACAACCATACACATACACACACATACCACAACCACACACACACATACACACACACACACACCACATATACACACACCCTCCACAAACTTAGAAAACCCCTACTCTGATTCCTATTCGTTCCTGGAATCTTCCAGCAAGCACTAATCACCCATAGGAGATGAATACTTGAGCTGGTGCTGTCAGTAGCTACTCAGATGACAGTGTACTTGGCTGCTTGTAGATACAGCCCTGTGCTGGGGCTGTGCTCAGTGCCTGAGGAGCTCAGGACATGTTTCATGCTGAGTTGGAAGCAGGCTTAGGCAGCAGAGCAGGCAACATGGGCCATGGGCATATCTAGTAACCTAGGCTAGGTGAAATGGGAGACTAGGGTCTCAAGGACTGTTCTGGAACAGTAGCAAGTAGGCTGAGCTATATGGGGCTAATGTAGGGGGTTTCAGTTCCAAAATCCCCACCTCCCAGCAGGTCACTGGAGTCTGTACAGGATATGACACTCAACATTGTCCTAGAAGTCACACATAACCAAAGAAGTTCTGTGGATCTGTAGAAGGGAAAATGCACCCTTACTAGCCACGTTGCACAAAAGCTGGTTCAGGCAGAAACTGAAGCCCAGAACTATGGTGAAAGGCAGAGCGGTTGGAGCCATCAGAGCCACCTAGAAAGAGACATGGCTGGGTTTCAGTGGTGCAGACTTGTGGTAGGATTAAATCAGAAGGAACATTGAGGCTAGAACAAATGTTAAAGGACTTGGGTCATTATCAGGTTCAAACATCTGTGGAGATGTGAGAGGCAGGAGAGGGTCAAACGTTGACTGGAGTCAGAGTTCATTGGAGGTTAGGGCTGGGGTCAGAGTTGAGCTAGAGGTTTGGGCCAGGGTCGGAAGTTACATCCCTGACTGAGACGTAACTTCTGAGTGTTCCAGAGTTGGAGCACCGCCTGGCACAGAATGTCCAGATCCCGGGCACAAAGCAGTCAATCAGCTGGCTCCGGAGCAGCGGAACAATAAGAGCATGTATGCTACGGTCATGCCACAGCTGATTGCCGTGCCTACAGATGCTAGCAAAAGATGGAACCCGCCCGGCTGGAGAAATTAAGCAGTTAAGGTCATAGGCTGCTCCTCCAGGGGACTTGGGTTTGATTCCCAGGACCCACATGGCACTCCACAGCCTTCTGTAACTCCAGTTCCAAGGGATCTGATGCCCTTTTCAGGTCTCTTTATACAGACAAAACATTCAGACACTTAAAAGGATAGGACCCTAAAACCCCCTGGGTGATCTATAGTGACCAAGGAATCTCATCTTGATCTTGAGAGACTGGAGACCCTACTGAGTACCCTCTGTTCTAAATGTGATTCTATGATGTCCCTCATTGGCCATCTAACCTTGAGAACAGAGCTATCATGTAACCCCCTCTGATGTCCTTAACCCCATCCTGCCCCTTTATCTCCAGGTGATCTAAGATTCTGACCTATCACCTCTGGTATCCCAGAGACTCCCTAGATTGCCCACAGGACTCCTCTAGGTGACAGGGAAAATCCAGCAGATTGACTGCCCCGCCTCCATCCTCCTTTGTGGGGCGGAAAGTTTCCTCAGAAGAACTTTCAGCTTTCCCACCGGCGCCTGCAGCTTCCAGTAATCTTTGCTTGATCTCTAGCAGTCTGGTCATAGCGGTAGCACTCAAAGCAAGCCTTACGGACCCTGAACCCACCCTCTTCCCGCCTGAAGTCCCAGGGGTCTGGGTGGGGCGCGCGCCTAGTGGGTGCGCGCATTCCAACTCTCCGCTCCCGGGCTGCCAGACGACTGGAAAGTCCGGAATGGATAAATAGTCACAAGATTCGGATTCACTCGCTATTGCTGGCCCAGTCTGTCACCCAGAACCCATCCTCTGGGTAACGGAGTAGCCACAGCCCATTTTAATCAGGAAACAGGCCACTTTTGTCGCAACCCATTTGCTGAAGGGATTATGCACGAGCGAGTTCCTCAGAGTTGTGTTTCAGACGGTATTGTGTGGCCTTCTTATTATCTCCAGGAGCTCAGTCCTAGTCTGTCCCTTAGGGCGTCCTAAACCTTCCCACAGGTCCAATAGGATTCCAGCTTGCACCTTTCCCATCGCCCGGCTGATGCTGTCACCCTGGGAGCCCCGTGGCTTATTTGACAGTGGTTTCCATAGTGACACCAAGGGCAAAAGCCATAAGCTCCTTCGATCTGCTTTTCAGATCGCAAAGATCACAAACCTCTTATTTACCTCTGCTGTCCCCCCAACTCCAAGAGCCCTCTTCCTGCCACTAAATGCCGTGCTTACCGTCTCCCAATGGTCTTGGTACACATCTGGATTTAAGGGATGCTATGGGGATATGTGGACCAGGATGTTCCCTCTTAGAGCAGCCTGTTCCAATTTCTCTTCGGAGTGTTCCCTTTAATCATCAATTTGTTCCTGTAACTAACCTGCTTCCTTGCTAAATACACCTTTGCAAAATAGACCTCAGCTTTAAAAATTTGTGGGTAAAGTAACCAAAGTCTGGTTCTTGGGATGAAGGTTTTCTGCAGGGGACAGGGGTATAGTAGGTGTTGGGGGTTTGGGGGGTTCTAGTCTCAGTTGTAATCCTGTTTTAGATCCACTCCATGTTTTGCTTCCTTCCCTTGCTTTCCAACTTTACTCAAAGTCGTCAGAGTCTCTCAGATTGTGGAGGAGTGACTGCTGATCGGACCCTGGGACAGACTGAGGGCCTGGAGGGAAACCAGCCCAGTACCCACACGGTCAGGGTCAGCATCAACCCCAAGGGAGATGGTGGGCTTTCGTCTTTGGACTCTTTATCTCTCCTAATTTCTATTTTACTTCTCTTCAGGATGGAGTGGGCCTCAGGAAAACCAGGGAGGGGCAGGCAGGGACAGCCTGTGCCATGGGAACTTCGCTTGGGCCTACTTCTAAGTGGTGAGGGGGCCTGGTGAGGCCTAAGGTTGTGGGATGTGATGGTAGGTTTAGGGGTGGCAGGCTGGCCCAAGGGCCCAGGGGATGGGGCTACCCAATAGGAGCACTGCTGAACTGGTTGACCCACTGCCCTCAGTGCTGGCTGCCACATTGGCCCAAGTCCCGTCCTTGGATGTACCTGGCTGTTCTCGAGGAAGCTGCTATCCAGCCACCGGTGACCTGTTGGTGGGCCGTGCAGACAGACTGACAGCCTCCTCCACGTGTGGCTTGCATAGCCCTCAACCCTACTGTATTGTCAGTCACCTGCAGGTGCTGCTGGCTGGGGACTGCAGGTGCTGGCTGGGTCAGGGTGGGGTTGACCCTGTCTAAGGTACCTATTCTAAACGTCACCCAATCCAGGATGAAAAGAAGTGCTTCCTGTGTGACTCCCGACGGCCCTTCTCTGCTCGAGACAACCCAAATAGTCACCGGATCCAGAATGTAGTCACTAGCTTTGCGCCACAACGCCGGACGGCCTGGTGGCAGTCGGAGAACGGTGAGCCCCTGAGTAGGTCATTAGAGTGATTAGGGCTTGTTCCTGGTAACCTCAAAACTTGACCCCGTATTCCTGCTGCAGGTGTTCCGATGGTCACCATCCAACTGGACCTGGAAGCTGAGTTTCATTTCACCCACCTCATCATGACCTTCAAGGTGCCTGCACACCAGCAAACCTGCCTGACTTGCCCTGCTTTGCCCCTCAGTACCCGTAAACAAAGCCCTAGTCTATAACCAAGCTTCCCTGAGCTCATGTGTTGTGTTCTGTGTGTGAAACCTGGTTGTTTCCTGCATAGCTTCCATAGTGAACACCTCTAAGCCTTTGCACATGCTGCCTTGGGCCTGTTCCTAGACTAGGTCAGATACAGCCTCTCTGGGCCTCGTGGTTTTTTCACCTGCCTGTGAGAGGCGGCTGTCCCCCCTGGACTGACCACTGTCTGGCTTTCACAGTCTTTCCCACCTGGCTGAACTGCTTGGCAGTGATCATGACTATGTATCAGATGTGTCCTCCTTCCCCAACCAGACATTTCGTCCTGCGGCCATGCTGGTGGAGCGCTCTGCAGACTTCGGCCGCACCTGGCGTGTCTACCGATATTTTTCCTACGACTGCGGGGCTGACTTCCCAGGAATCCCGCTGGCCCCGCCGCGTCGCTGGGATGATGTAGTGTGTGAGTCCCGCTACTCAGAAATTGAGCCATCTACTGAAGGCGAGGTAAGGGCTGACATCTGGGCTGAGGAGAGGAAAGGGATGAAGGGGGTCCGTGATGGACCTGAGGTGAGGTTCATTATCTCTGTGGGTTTCTTGCCCTGCTAGGTCATCTATCGTGTGCTGGATCCTGCTATTCCTATTCCAGACCCCTACAGCTCACGGATTCAGAGTGAGTGTTCCACTGTGGAGACTGGCGCAGTTTCAGTGTCTGGCCGGGGACTATTTGGGGCCTCAGTAACTATTTTAGGTGCTTCCTAGGGCAGATGCCAAGCCCGGTTTAGCTCTGGTAGCAATCGAAAAGAGGTCTCCCAAGGTGACCTTGGCAGCTGCAACCAATGGTGACACTGGTGGGCATGAGGCAACAAGGGCCCACCTGTCCAGTTGGGCAAAGCCCTCTTCCTCTTCTTAGACCTGTTGAAGATCACCAACCTCCGTGTGAACCTCACCCGGCTTCACACACTGGGAGACAACTTGCTTGACCCACGGCGGGAGATCCGGGAAAAATATTATTATGCTCTCTATGAACTTGTCATCCGCGGGAACTGCTTCTGCTATGGACATGCTTCACAGTGTGCGCCTGCACCAGGGGCCCCGGCCCATGCTGAGGGCATGGTAAGGGACTTAGGGTGCCTGGAACAGGGTTGCCGGGAAGGGGCAGGCATTTCTAGATGTTGCCGTCAACCCTCCCTGTATCTGCACAGGTACATGGGGCCTGTATTTGCAAGCACAATACTCGTGGGCTCAACTGTGAGCAGTGTCAGGATTTCTATCAGGACCTTCCCTGGCATCCTGCTGAGGATGGCCATACTCACGCCTGTCGGAGTGAGTGAGACATAGAACCCTAACTTAGTTGGTCAAGCCCTAAGTACCTACCTTTTGCCTAAAGGGTATCCAGGCCTTGGTGACCCTCAACCCTCCTGGTTCCCCATTGGTCTTTGCCTCCTCTCTAGAGTGTGAGTGCAACGGGCATAGTCATAGCTGCCACTTTGACATGGCTGTGTACCTGGCATCTGGAAACGTAAGCGGAGGCGTCTGCGATGGCTGTCAGCACAACACGGCTGGGCGCCACTGCGAGCTCTGCCGGCCCTTCTTCTACCATGACCCAACCAAGGACATGCGGGATCCAGCTGCGTGCCGTCGTAAGGCTGGGATTGGGCACGAGGGAGAGAAAGCTGAGCCTGAGGCAGGAACTAGGAAGCTAGATTACGGTCCTGGTCACCGGGAATTGGTGTGGTAAGGGCTTGGGGGAGATCCAGAGCAGGAGTAGGGGAAGTCTCGGGCTTGTCACTGGGATAGGGTAATTTTATATTCTCCTTTTTCTCAGCTTGCGACTGTGACCCAATGGGTTCTCAAGACGGTGGCCGCTGTGATTCCCATGATGACCCTGTGCTAGGTCTGGTCTCAGGCCAGTGTCGCTGCAAAGAACACGTGGTTGGCACTCGCTGCCAGCAATGCCGGGACGGCTTCTTTGGACTTAGTGCCAGCAACCCTCGAGGATGTCAGCGTAGGTGTCTCCTGCCCTAACTCCTAGGTCTACCTTTAACCCCTGGTTCCTGATGCAGTTGAACCTAAACCCTACTTTCATTCCCTAAAATGGGCTGCCTTCACTACAGGTTGTCAGTGTAACTCACGGGGCACAGTGCCTGGGGGCACCCCTTGTGACTCCAGTAGTGGAACCTGTTTCTGCAAGCGTCTGGTGACTGGAGATGGCTGTGACCGCTGTCTGGTGCGACTGAGGGATCTGGGGTTCTGGGGTCCTGGACTTGTTCTCAAAGCACATGTCTCTGGGCAAAGTCCACTGGGTGGGCGCTGAGAACTTAGAGTCTGGTCCTGGAGGAGAAGTGTCTGGTCCAGGAGGCCAAGGGTATAGACCAGTGGTCTGGGGACTTCACATTCGCCAGTCAGTGGTAGATGCTGGGAGTGTGGTTGGACTCCCTGGTGGGCGGGGAAGAGGTCTCTTCCTGGCTTCCAGCAATCCTTTTTCCCTAGCCTGGCCACTGGGGCCTGAGCCATGACCTGCTAGGCTGCCGCCCCTGTGACTGCGATGTGGGTGGTGCCTTGGATCCTCAGTGAGTACTGTTACAGGTGCTTGAGAGGTGGTTGGGAAGGCCAAGCGGCTGTCCTTAAGTAACCACAGCATTCCTCAGGTGCGATGAAGCCACGGGTCAGTGCCGCTGCCGCCCACACATGATTGGACGGCGCTGTGAACAAGTACAGCCTGGCTACTTCCGGCCTTTTCTAGACCATCTAACCTGGGAGGCTGAGGGTGCCCATGGGCAGGTAGGAGCACTCAGAGGGATTGGGTGGTATGGTAGAGAGGAGGGGTTGTGGGTGGTACCTGGGAGGGCCTAGGTTACTATCCAGTCTTAGGGGAGGTCTTGGCAGGAGAAATGGTCTTTGTGGTTCACTTGAGTCCTCATCCCTGCCTTGACTCTCAGGTGCTTGAGGTGGTAGAGCGTCTGGTGACCAACCGAGAGACTCCGTCCTGGACTGGTGTAGGCTTTGTGCGACTGCGGGAAGGTCAGGAAGTGGAGTTCCTGGTGACCTCTTTGCCTAGGGCCATGGACTATGACCTGCTACTGCGCTGGGAGCCCCAGGTTAGACCCTGTGGTGGCTGACCCGTGCTGACATTCTGGATGTGGAAGCATCCTCTCCACTGTCCTCTTCCCCCAGGTTCCTGAGCAGTGGGCAGAGCTGGAATTGGTGGTGCAGCGCCCAGGGCCTGTGTCTGCTCACAGTCCGTGTGGGCACGTGCTGCCGAGGGATG
The DNA here is from genome assembly GCF_011064425.1 of Rattus rattus. Taxonomy (NCBI): domain Eukaryota; kingdom Metazoa; phylum Chordata; class Mammalia; order Rodentia; family Muridae; genus Rattus; species Rattus rattus. Next base: position 99,816,236 of record NC_046161.1, read on the forward strand.
ACCGCATTCAGGGGATGCTTCACCCAAACACCAGGTGAGGTGGCAGCGGTAAGGATGCCCTGCAGATCCCCTGAAGGACGACGACATTGTGCTTCCATCTGCTCCTTCTTTCAAATACCTCCTCCTGGCTGCCGTTTGCCAGGTCCATAGCTCTGCTCACAGGAAAGACAGATAAAACAGGGCCTGCTTCCTCAAGGGTGTAAGGCAAGACATTAATTGCTCTGTTACCCCGGGACAACCTTATGATGGTGGTGGTTGCAGGGCAGAGGTGTAAGAGTAGGGATGCGACTGGTCTAGTTAAGGTTTTGTTACATTTTAGAAGAATTTGTTTCCTGTATCTTTTTCACTGGTCTGTTGGCTACATGCTAAACCTTCCCCATTCCCCTTTTGTTTTCTGATACAGGATCTCATTTATCCCAGGCTAGCCTTGATATGTAACTGAGAATGGCTTTGAATTTCTACTATCTCTATCTTCCAAATGCTGAGATTATACGAGTGTGCCACAATGCCTGGTTTATATACATACACATATGCATCATGTACATATACATATACACATATACATCCTATATATACACATTTGTTTGTTTTTTGTTTTTTTTTTTTAAGATTTATTTATCACTTTATTCAGACACACCAGAAGAGATCCCATTACAGATGGTTGTGAGCCACCATGTGGTTGCTGGGAATTGAACTCAGGACCTCTGGAAGAGCAGTCAGTGCTCTTTTTTTTTTTTTTTTTTTTTTTTTTTTTTTTTTTTTTGAGCTGGGGACCCGAACCCAGGGCCTTCTTGGTTTGCTAGGCAAGCGCTCTACCACTGAGCTAAATCCCCAACCCCAGTCAGTGCTCTTAACCGCTGAGCCATCTCACCCGCCCCCCACATTTGTTTGTTTGAGACAAGGTTTCTCTGTATAGCTCTGGCTGTCCTGACACTGACTCTGTAGACCAGGCTGGCCTCAAACTTACAGAGATCCACCTGCCTCTGCCTCTCTAGTGCTAGGGATTAAAGGTGTGTGCCACCACCACCCAGCTCCAGGATCTTATAACAGGTCCCAGGCTAGCCTGAGACTTGTGATTTTCTTGCCTTAGCATCTAAAGTGCAGGCTGAAGGGATACACCACCATGAGTTGCTGAGAAGCAACAGTTATGAGGTTCTTTGACTCCAGGATAAGGCTAGTGAGTGGCTAGATGTCTGTGTCTGGCCTTACTAAAGAGGAGTCATTTTGGACTAAAAATTTGGCTTGCATGAGGTGGTTGTGCCTGTGATTCTAGCACTTGGGAGGTGGAAACAGGAGGATTAGAAGTTCAAGGTATTTTTGACAGCACAGCAAATCCAAGGTCTACCTGGAAGACGCGAGATCTTGTCTCAAAAAAGGAGAAATGAGGGGCTGGGGATTTAGCTCAGTGGTAGAGCGCTTGCCTAGGGAAGCGCAAGGCCCTGGGTTCGATCCCCAGCTCGAAAAAAAAAAAAAAAAAAAAAGGAGAAATGAGGGGCAAAAGGAGAAACAAGAATGTGGACATTCCTCATTCTCACTGAAACTGAGAGAAAAGAGCAAAGAGGAAGGTACAGTGAACTCACACCATGCTTCTGAGTGCTAGAGCCTGGAGCCACGTAAAAATAGAGCAGTGCCCACTGGGTGGAACTACATGAAGGTCATTGGTGCCCTTGACATAGAGTGGGCCAGAAGTCCCAGTGAAGTAGAAGGCTACCTGGTAATCACTACAGGGGTCTGTATGGATTTAATGGGTGGGAAAGCAAAAAGAAGTAGCAGTAGCACCTAGGAGAAGACTCCGGGATCAAGTCTCTGGGTTTACAAGGTGATGAGAATCACGTAGGAGGTAGAAAGAGAGGCAGGATCACTGTCTCAGGGGCAAAGGAACAAGGGTCTGGGGATGTAGTTCAGTGGCACCTTCTTAGCTAGCAGCTACAAAGCTCTAGGTCCAGTTCCTGGGACTATAAAATAAGTTAATACTCACTTACTACTGATATTTTAGTTGGGTACCTGTCTAAAGAACAAAGCAAAACAACAAAGAAAGAAAAGAATAAACAAGCAAACAAAAAACTGAAAAAACCAAGGCTAGCGAGGAGCTAAGAACACTCGCTCTCGGGGTTGGGGATTTAGCTCAGTGGTAGAGCGCTTGCCTAGGAAGCGCCAAGGCCCTGGGTTTGGTCCCCAGCTCGAAAAAAAAAAAAGAACCAAAAAAAAAAAAAAAAAAAAAAAAAGAACACTCAGAGAACTCTCTGAGAGAACCCAAGTCTGGTTCCCTGCATTGCAAGTGCATGGGACTCCAGTTACAGAAGATCCAGCACCTTCTTCTGGCCTCTGTGGGCACCTACACACACACACACACACACACACACACACACACACACACACACACACACACACAAATAATAAAAGCAGGGGACTGGAGAGATGACTCAGTAGTTAAGAGCACTGACTGCTCTTCCAGAGGTCCTGAGTTCAAATCCAAGCAATCACATGGTGGCTCACAATCATCTGGAATGAGCTCTGATGCCCTCTTCTGGTGTGTCTGAAGAATAAATAAATAGAATAAATAAATAAATAAATCTTTTAAAAACTTATTAAAAATAATAAAATAAAAATAAAAATGAAAGCAAATGAGAAGAAGAAAGCCTGGCAAATTCTAATACCAGGAGTGGGGTTGCCAGGTTCTGTTTCCATTGATGCTGTCTTGATGCTGTCTGTATGGGACTCTTCTGTTGACATCGTGTTAGGGCCTCAGCAGGTATATGTTGGCCTGCTCTGGCCCAGCTGTCATCTCTGCCTTGGTCAACAGGTTTGATTGCTGTGAGTGGCAGTGCAAAAGGCCCAGAATGATGGGCACATGGACCCTGTGTGGCCCCCTATATCTGTCTCCCTCCTCCCCATGCCCAGGGTTTTGGTGTTTCCCAGACCTGTCTGCCTTGAGCCTGGTCTCTCCTACAAGCTGAAGTTGAAATTGACTGGAACAGGGGGACGTGCCCATCCTGAAACCCCATACTCTGGATCTGGAATACTCATTGACTCGGTGAACAAGTCCCTCTTGCTCCCTATCAGCCCAGGTGGCAGGGCCTGTGGGGTGGAGATTATGATGGTGGTGATGATTGGGAAGGGTCTGTGACAGGAAAGGCAGGCCCTTGTAGTGCTAAGGCAGGTACTCTGGCAGTACTGACGTGGTCCTATCTGAGATACACCCTTGCCTGTCTCTTCAGCTGGTGCTGCAGCCCCATGTCTTGATGCTAGAGATGTTTAGTGGGGGGGATGCTGCTGCCCTGGAACGCCGTACCACCTTCGAACGCTACCGCTGCCATGAGGAAGGTCTGATGCCCAGCAAGACCCCCCTATCTGAGGCCTGCGTTCCCCTCCTCATCAGCGCGTCCTCCCTGATCTACAATGGTGCCTTGCGTAAGTACTCTTCCTGTGGATTGGTAGGCAGAGGTGGGAACCTAGCCTGATCTGCAATCTGCTCTTCTCCTCGTAGCCTGCCAGTGTGACCCTCAAGGCTCACTGAGTTCCGAATGCAATCCTCATGGTGGCCAGTGCCGGTGCAAGCCTGGAGTGGTTGGACGACGCTGTGATGCCTGTGCTACTGGCTACTACGGCTTTGGGCCCGCAGGCTGTCAAGGTATTTGTCTATCTCTTGGTCTCCCCTATTCTCTTCCCCTCTGGCTTTGCTACTTTCCACAGCTCTGATTTGGATCCCACACTCTTAAGTTGGGGTCCCTTGCCCTTTTCTCCCTTTCCTCAACCTTCCAAGCCAGACTGCCTCCTGTCCACTTAGTCTCTATCTTGTCCCCAGCCTGCCAGTGTAGTCCTGACGGAGCACTCAGTGCCCTGTGTGAAGGGACTAGTGGACAGTGTCTCTGCCGAACGGGTGCCTTTGGTCTTCGCTGTGACCACTGTCAACGTGGCCAGTGGGGTTTCCCTAACTGCCGGCCGTGTGTCTGCAACGGGCGTGCGGATGAGTGTGACGCCCACACAGGCGCTTGCCTGGGCTGCCGTGATTACACAGGGGGAGAGCACTGTGAGAGGTGAGCCTAGAGCAGCTATGGGTGGTTGGTTGGGCAGGCTGCCTGCAGGTGATACTTATTCATTCCCCTGCAGGTGCATTGCTGGTTTTCATGGGGACCCACGGCTGCCATATGGGGGCCAGTGCCGGCCTTGTCCCTGCCCTGAAGGCCCCGGGAGCCAGCGACACTTTGCTACTTCATGTCACCGGGATGGATATTCCCAGCAAATTGTGTGCCACTGTCGAGCAGGCTACACAGGTGAGTGGGTAGGGCCTGGGTATGAGAGCGGGGTGAGGTGGCTAAGATAAGTAATCATGGTTTCCTCTTGACTGTGGACAGGGCTTCGGTGTGAGGCTTGTGCCCCCGGGCACTTTGGGAACCCATCCAAGCCAGGTGGCAGGTGCCAACTGTGTGAGTGCAGTGGGAACATTGACCCCACGGACCCCGATGCCTGTGATCCCCACACGGGGCAATGCTTGCGTTGTTTACACCACACGGAGGGGCCCCACTGTGGCCATTGCAAGCCTGGCTTCCATGGGCAAGCTGCCCGACAGAGCTGTCACCGTGAGTAGGAGTGTGGGAAGAGATGGTTGGGGTGGCTTCTGCTAGAGATAGAACCCCTTGATTGTTGTGTCTGTCTTGGCTTGCCCAGGCTGTACCTGCAACCTTCTGGGCACAGATCCCCAGCGGTGCCCATCTACAGACCTGTGCCATTGTGACCCAAGCACTGGGCAGTGCCCATGCCTCCCCCATGTCCAAGGCCTCAGTTGTGACCGTTGTGCCCCCCAACTTTGGAACTTCACCAGTGGGCGTGGCTGCCAGCCTTGTGCTTGTCACCCAAGCCGGGCCAGAGGCCCTACCTGCAATGAGGTATGGAGCCCTGGAGATGTCTGGGTAGAGGGAGCTGGCAATTTGCCATGAGGGCTCTACCTTTGGTAGGGACTCTGAGCCTTCCTCCGTCTGTACCCCAGTTCACAGGGCAGTGCCACTGTCATGCTGGCTTTGGTGGGAGGACTTGTTCTGAGTGCCAAGAGCTCCACTGGGGAGACCCTGGTCTGCAGTGCCGCGGTGAGAAATCTGGACAAACAGGTGGATAAAGACTATCTCGCCTGCATCATACGGGCCTAACACTGTGGTTTGTCTTTTCCTGTAGCCTGTGACTGTGATCCCAGAGGAATAGACAAACCCCAATGTCATCGTTCTACTGGCCACTGTAGCTGCCGCCCAGGCGTGTCTGGCGTGCGCTGCGACCAGTGTGCTCGTGGCTTCTCGGGTGTTTTTCCTGCTTGTCACCCCTGCCATGCATGCTTTGGAGACTGGGATCGTGTGGTACAGGACCTCGCTGCTCGTACGCGGCGCCTGGAGCAGTGGGCTCAGGAATTGCAGCAAACGGGTGTGCTGGGTGCCTTTGAGAGCAGCTTTTTGAACCTGCAGGGGAAGCTGGGAATGGTGCAGGCCATCGTGGCTGCCCGCAACACCTCAGCTGCGTCTACTGCAAAGCTTGTAGAGGCCACAGAGGGACTGCGGTACGGATGGGGCTAAATAAATAGGGTAGGGTGGAGCAAAGGCCCAAGTGATCTGGACTGAAGCCTTTCTAAACGTGTCCCCTGCTGATACAGTCATGAAATTGGGAAGACCACTGAGCGCCTGACTCAGGTAGAAGCAGAGCTCACAGATGTACAGGATGAGAACTTCAATGCCAACCATGCACTCAGTGGCCTGGAGAGAGACGGGCTCGCACTTAATCTCACACTGAGGCAGCTTGACCAGCATCTGGATATCCTCAAACACTCAAATTTCTTAGGTGAGTTGCTGGTTAACTAGGCGGGTGGGCCAGGCCAATGTTCAGTTGACTGACCCCTTTTGACCCAACTTAGGTGCCTATGACAGCATCCGACATGCCCACAGTCAGTCTACAGAAGCAGAGCGCCGGGCCAATGCCTCCACCTTTGCAGTACCCAGCCCTGTGAGCCACTCAGCAGATACCCGGCGTCGGGCAGAAGTGCTAATGGGTGCCCAAAGAGAGAACTTCAACCGCCAGCACTTGGCCAACCAGCAGGCACTTGGACAGCTGTCCACACACACCCATACCCTGAGCCTGACGGGAGTAAATGAGCTGGTGAGGTGGCAAGCATGGGGAGGGACAGATGGGTGTGGGGGATTTTCCCACAGAACCTTGACTTGTTTTGTGCCTGGCAGGTGTGTGGGGCCCCAGGGGACGCACCCTGTGCTACCAGCCCTTGTGGGGGTGCCGGATGTCGGGATGAGGATGGGCAACCCCGCTGTGGTGGCCTCGGTTGCAGTGGAGCAGCAGCCACAGCAGATCTAGCACTGGGCCGGGCTCGGCACACACAGGCAGAGCTGCAGAGAGCGCTGGTAGAAGGTGGTGGCATCCTCAGCCGAGTGTCTGAGACTCGTCGGCAGGCAGAGGAGGCCCAGCAACGAGCACAGGCAGCCCTGGACAAGGCTAATGCTTCTAGGGGCCAAGTGGAGCAGGCCAATCAGGAGCTTCGAGAACTTATCCAGAATGTGAAGGACTTCCTCAGCCGTGAGCCTCCCATGTGGCCCTGGCCATGTGGTTGCTTCCCTTGTGTCTGTGTGTCCTTGAGTTTCAGGGTCTGCAATGGACATGTGTTTATGACCCTATGTCTGGCCCTGAGTCCTTGTCAGTCTGTGTCCCTTATGTAGTCCCTGTCCCTTGGTTACACCCTTATGCCTATTAGCAAACTCTTAATGCATGTGCAATCCAAGATTGTGTTCCCAAGGCCATGCTGGAGAGTCTGTTAAGCCCTTGCCTGTGTCTCCATAGAGGAGGGAGCTGATCCTGACAGTATTGAAATGGTAGCGACACGGGTGCTAGACATCTCCATCCCAGCCTCGCCTGAGCAGATCCAGCGCCTAGCAAGTGAGATTGCAGAACGTGTCCGAAGCCTGGCGGATGTGGACACAATCCTGGCGCATACCATGGGGGATGTGCGTCGGGCTGAACAGCTACTGCAAGATGCACAGCGGGCACGGTCTGACCCCAAGCCTGATCCCCGTTCCTGAAACCTGTTCCTGATACCTGTAGACACTGATCCCCCTCTCCTCGCTTCCTCAGGAGCCGGGCTGAGGGTGAGAGACAGAAGGCAGAGACAGTCCAAGCGGCACTGGAGGAGGCTCAGAGGGCACAGGGAGCTGCTCAGGGCGCCATCCGGGGAGCAGTGGTTGACACAAAAAACACAGAGCAGACCCTGCAGCAGGTACGCTTCCTCTGGGACGTCAGTGGGACGAGGTTATGGGCATGCCCTACGAATCTGTTTTGTTTTGTTTGGGACAGGGTCTTCTATGTAGCCCTGGCTGGCCTGGAAGTTACAGAGATCAACTCGTTTCTCCTTCTCAATTGCTGGCACTAAAGGTGATTTGTTAAACCTGGTCCGTTCTGTGGCAGGTCCAGGAGAGGATGGCAGGTGCAGAGCAGTCTCTGAACTCTGCTAGTGAGCGGGCTCGGCAGTTACATGCCCTTCTGGAAGCCCTGAAACTGAAAAGGGCAGGAAACAGCCTGGCAGCATCTACAGCTGAAGAGACAGCAGGCAGTGCCCAGAGCCGTGCCAGGGAGGCTGAGAAAGTGAGTTGGGGCAAAGCCATCTGGATGAGTTAACAGCATTGTAGTTAGAATTCCACTGGACTAGTATACCGACCCTGCCTTTTACATCTGCAGCAGCTACGGGAACAAGTAGGTGACCAGTACCAAACTGTGAGGGCGTTGGCTGAACGGAAGGCTGAAGGTGTTCTGGCCGCACAAGCCAGAGCAGAACAACTGCGGGATGAGGCTCGGGGTCTGTTGCAGGCTGCTCAGGACAAGTTGCAGCGGCTACAGGGTGAGGACCATGGTGGGCAGGAGCTAGAAAGGGGTGGGCTTGTGTGAGAAAGACCTAAACTATTCCTTGACCTTTCTAGAACTGGAGGGCACATATGAAGAGAATGAACGTGAACTGGAGGTCAAAGCGGCTCAGCTGGATGGGCTGGAAGCCAGGATGCGCAGTGTGCTTCAGGCAATCAACCTGCAGGTCCAGATCTACAACACCTGCCAGTGACCACTCCCTAGGGTTTAGCCTTGTCTCCGAGCACTGTTCCACATGCGTTTGTCCGCACATTAAAGAGCTCTTGGCTAGCAAGTGCTTTCAATAAACCAGTGTGAACCACCTCTGTGTTGTCTGGACTTTGATGGGAGGGGCGAAGGATCTTTATATACCCTATCATCAGTAGGCTTCTAGCAAAGGCCAAGGCACCGGAACCCCTCCTCTTTCTTTCCCGCCCTCCCTGGAGCTGCCCTTCACTACAGCTCCCACTCTTGCCGGAAGTGCGTCATCAGCTCGGCACTCCGCCTCCCATAGCCGTATCTAGAAGTCGAAACAAAACAAGCGGCTGAAGCGGCGGTGGCGGAGCCGGGACGGGGGAGGGGCGCGCCGGAACCGGAACCGACCCGACGCCGGAACCGGAATCGAGAGCGTGTTGCCAGGGCCCGAAGAGGGCTGGTGGCGGCGGTCTCGCTCGGTGAGTGGTGTGGGCCTCAAGTCGCCGGTTTGGCCGCAGCGGGAAGGCCGCAACGTTGGCCCCGGGCGGCCTGTTCAAGGTCACGGGCCGTGCCAGCCCCGACATCTCGAGCCTCGCGGCGTGCTCGGCCCACCGATGCCGACTGAGCCGTTATGCTACACCTGTGGCCAGTCTCTGTGATTTTAAGAGGATTAGCGGCGAGCGAGGGTGGCTTCCTGGAGGAGGTGGTGGCAGGCCTGGGATTCGGAGGTTGGAGTCGGGTAGCAGCCTAGCTGGGGCGTTGGTCTGTGTTCTGTAACTCTGCGCAGCTTTTCTGGCCAGCTGGGATCTCTTGATCGTTCCTCTGCCGCCTCGACGTCTTCGGAGCACGGGGGAGGGATTCAGTCTGTGAATTGGGTCTAGGTGTAAGGAGGAAACGGCGGGTGCTCTGTCCACAGGCCTGGACAGGCTGTCACTAAAGAGTCAGCTCATCACTCTTATCGTACAAGGATATTTTTATCACTCCCTCTCCCCTAAGGGAACACAGGCTAGTCATATCTCCTCTGGCTCGCAAGCCCGACTTGAGGCTGCCAGAGGTACTAGGTCTACGTTCCATCTCCACCCTCACTAGTTTTGAGAACTTCCCTTTGGATGGAGAGAGCAAGAATCCACACCCAGGTGGGGAACTGATTAGGCCTCAGTTGCTCAGAGCCGATGAAAGAACCTGAAGACGGGTGATGGCCGTTTCGTTGTTAAGCTGGATGCCCACCCTGTGGCCCAACACTGGAGTCCACTCCTTTTAAGGCTGAGGAGAGAAATCCCTCTTTAGGTGGAAATAAAGGACCAAGTTTCAGGAGCTGGCAGGAAGCAGACACCTTAGCCCCAGAACCTTTTTGGTTAAGGACAGCACCTGGGTCCATTTGTAGCTTCAGAGGCTGGCCTTACTGCTACTACTTCTTGGTCTCCCTCTAACTCCTTCACCTTCTACTTGTCTGGTGGTGACTAAGCAGCCAGTGAGAGTGAAGGAAGCGGAGCAGGCTGCTCAGAGTGCAGACCTGTGGGCTGGAGCCATGGCTCCTGTCCAGAGGATGATCCTGGTCCCAGGCCATGACTGCCTTGACCTAGCATTTCTTAGAGTAGCTTACAGTGTTGTGGGTCTTTTGTAGACACGCAGGAGGTGTGGCCTGAAGCACTTGCTGCAACTTGAATTATTGATTTCCTCATAGGGTAGCCTCACTGTAAGCATGGCCCCTTCGGATGGTGTGAATTGCTGCTGCCCTTTAGGGTTAAGAGAGTCCTGTGTCGCTGAACCCTCACTGTAGGTAGGGAGCGAATAGTTTGGCCTTGGCAACGATTCGTGGTCTGTTTTCATTAGGCTCTTGGTTCTTTGCTGAAGAATTAGGCCACAAAGAGTTGCCAAGATAGCTGGGCCCGGAAGAAAACGCCGCAGCCCTGACCCAGACGCCGTTGCCGACTCTGGGGCACTCTGGCTGTCTAGCAAGCGGCTGAAGATGTCTGCTGGCGCCAGTGCTACAGGCCCAAGGAGGGGGCCTCCGGGATTGGAGGAGGCAACTAGTAAGAAGAAACAGAAGGATCGAGCAAACCAGGAAAGTAAGGATGGAGATCCTAGGAGAGGTAGGAGCAGAGATTCCAGGGTGCTTTTAGCTTCCTCTTCCCTTAAACTGGACATGCAAATAGGACAGTCTATCTCTTCCCTCCTTTATCCTGGTTTGATGCTGAGAAAAAGGCCCCTGGCAAGCAAGGTAGAACCTCGGCTTTCACCCTGAGGGACCTGGTTAAGATCCAGAAGGAGGTAAGAACTGAGAACAGCTCATTCATAACTGTCTGTTTCTTTTGTTGCCAGTGTCCATGCCTCGAAAGGAGCCCACCAATGATGGTGAGTATTGAGTGGAGTTTTGAGCGCTACATGAGGGAAAGAATTTAGCTCCCGTCTGGAGCAGTAGCTTGCCTAGTGTATCTGTCTGTCAGCGTTAGCACCTTACGGAGACCCCTCTGATCTCTCTGCCACTCTCTCTGCAGAACTGTTGCTCGATTGGAGGCAGAGTTCAGATGAGGTGGTTGTTAAGCTGCGCGTGGGAACAGGTCCCATATGTCTGGAGGAAGTAGATGCTGCTTTCACAGACACGGACTGTGTGGTGAGGCTTCCAGGTATGTTTCTGTACCCCGAGGACAGGGTTACCTTCGAGATCACAGGTACCCCCACCCCAGCTTACTTTTGCCACTCTTTTTCCAGATGGTCGGCAGTGGGGTGGTGTCTTCTTTGCTGAAATACAAAGTTCTTGTACCAAAGTGCAGACTCGCAAGGGTGGTCTTCTACAGTTGGCACTACCAAAGAAGGTGCCTCTGCTCACGTGGCCCTCTCTCCTGGTAAGTTCCAGTCGAGTGGGTGGGAGTTGGGGATGCTCACTGTATTCAACAGGGCCTAATGGTTGTATTTTTGGCAGAAGAAACCTCTAGGGACCCAAGAACTGGTGCCAGGGTTGCGGTGCCAGGAGAATGGACAAGAACTGTCTCCCATTGCCCTGGAGCCAGGTTCTGAGCCCCGCAGAGCTAAACAGGAAGCCCGAAACCAGAAGAGGGCCCAGGGCCGTGGTGAGGTAGGCTCAGGGGCTGGCCCTGGGGCACAGGCAGGGCCCAGTGCCAAGAGGGCTGTTCATCTCTGCAGAGGGCCAGAAGGTGAAGGGTCCATGGATGGCCCTGGCCCCCAGGGTGATGCCCCATCCTTCCTGTCCGACTCAGCTACGCAGGTAAGAGTTAGGTGCTTGTTGTCCTGTTTGGATATTTAGAGATTGGGAAGGAATGTGGACCAGAGTGGGTACCACTTGCTACACTCCTAGCTAATCTCTCTCTCTCTCTGTGTTTGCATGTTTGTGTGTGTTTAGGTTGAGGCTGAGGAGCAGCTCCATGTTCCACCAGTGAACCCTCAAACAAGTCTCTTGGGCTCAGAGAAGAATTTAGCCCTTTTGACAGTAGAGAAGACAGTGTCCCCCAGGAGTGACCCAGTCTCCCCAGTCATGATCCGGAACAGAGACCCTGAGAAAGACGACCATGTCAAAGAGGAGATGGCAGTTGGAGCTGATCCTGCAGCCTTAGCGGATGGTAACATGGGGACTGGGAAGGCAGGCCCCCAGGTTGGGTCACAGGGTTGATGGGTGGGTAGGGAGTAGTATAGTAACAGGCTGGACTTTGTCTTGGGTTGATGGTACTGAGCCATGGTCTCAACATAGAACCAGAGTCTATGGTGAACCTGGCATTTGTCAAGAATGATTCGTATGAGAAGGGGCCGGATTCAGTGGTGGTGCACGTGTATGTGAAGGAGAGCCGCAGGGATACCTCTCGAGTACTTTTCCGAGAGCAGGACTTCACGCTGATCTTCCAGACCAGGTGTGTGGCTGAGGCTGGGACAGGTACAGCGGTGTGCCTCAGATGGGAGTGTGCTTCAAGCATTTTCCTTTGTTCTTCCTCCTTCCCTGCTCTGCCTCTGCAGGGATGGAAATTTTCTGAGGCTGCATCCGGGCTGTGGGCCCCACACCATCTTCCGCTGGCAGGTGAAGCTCAGGTGGGTGGTGCCCAGCCCTGTTACTGCTTGTCTCACTTGGGTTTCCAGCTCTCTGGCTTGTTTAACCTCACCTGCTTCTCCTGAAATCTCTGAACTCAGCTTTTCCTTGACAGGAACTTGATTGAGCCAGAGCAATGTACGTTTTGTTTCACGGCCTCTCGGATCGATATCTGCCTCCGGAAGCGGCAGAGTCAGCGCTGGGGGGGACTGGAGGCCCCTGCTACACGAGGTCTGCACACGAGCTCCCTTCATTGCCTGAGCCCCACATGATTAGGACCCCCACCACCACCTCACACGTGCTGCTAACCACCAGCCCTCTCATTCCCCCTTTTTAAGGTGCAGTGGGTGGTGCAAAGGTTGCCGTGCCGACAGGTCCAACCCCTTTGGATTCAACCCCTCCAGGAGGTGGCCCCCACCCCCTGACTGGCCAGGAGGAAGCCAGGGCTGTAGAGAAGGAAAAACCCAAGGCTCGGTCAGAGGACTCGGGGCTGGATGGTGTGGTGGCTCGCACCCCCTTGGAGCATGTTGCCCCAAAGCCAGAACCGCACTTGGCCTCGGTGAGAACCCTTGCTTGGGATGGGTCACGAATGAGGCTGGAGAGCACCAGGGCTCCTCTGTCATTTCTCCTTTCTTTGCACAGCCCAAACCCACATGTATGGTGCCTCCAATGCCTCATAGTCCAGTGAGTGGAGATAGTGTGGAGGAGGATGAAGAGGAAGAGAAGAAGGTTTGTCTCCCAGGCTTTACTGGCCTCGTCAACTTAGGGAACACCTGCTTCATGAATAGTGTCATTCAGTCTCTGTCCAACACTCGGGAGCTTCGTGACTTCTTCCACGGTAAGAAGGTCAGGGCCAGGAGACTGGGGCATAGGCAGAAATGGTACCTCTGTCTCTCACACCTCTACTCGGCTGTTCCTAGACCGATCCTTTGAGGCTGAGATTAACTACAATAACCCATTGGGGACTGGTGGGCGTCTGGCCATTGGCTTCGCTGTGCTGCTCCGGGCCCTGTGGAAGGGCACTCACCAAGCCTTTCAACCCTCCAAGCTAAAGGTGATTTGTGCTCACTCCCACCTTGTTTACAGAGGGATGAGAGGGCTAATAAGGTGTCCTGCAAATGAGTGCTAAGATTTCTCACTGACACTTTGGCCTCTTCATCTAGGCCATTGTAGCAAGCAAGGCCAGCCAGTTTACAGGCTACGCACAGCATGATGCCCAAGAGTTCATGGCTTTCTTGTTGGATGGGCTGCATGAAGACCTGAATCGGATCCAAAACAAACCCTACACAGAGACTGTGGACTCAGATGGGCGACCTGACGAGGTCGGTTGGGGGTTGTAGAAAGGGTTTTGTGTGTCCCAGTCCATAGTTCTCCTTAGTTCTCACTATCTTTCCTCAGGTGGTGGCTGAAGAAGCATGGCAGCGGCACAAGATGAGGAACGACTCATTCATTGTGGACCTGTTTCAGGGCCAGTACAAGTCAAAGCTGGTGTGCCCTGTGTGTGCCAAGGTACAGTGGACTCCCCTAGAGAGATGGCCTGTAGTTAGTTGGGCCGGTTTGGCCAGATACTTTGAAGCATGTGTGTTTTTAGAGAATGCTGGGCAAAATTTGGGGGAGGGAAGTGGGCAGAACCTAAAAGTGCCTTAGGATCTCTGGTCAGAAGAAATCAGGTGAGGTCGGCTTCGTGACTGAGGTCAGAGGTGTTTGATGCACAGGTGTGGTGTGGTAAGGATAAGTAAGGCATGGCATGCCAGTGTTGCCGGTAAAGTTGGAAAGGCGCGTGAAGAGCAGGTGAAGGGAACCCTTAGGAAAAGGCTAAGCTGCCAGAAGAGGGGACTCCATCTCTCCTGGTGGGTCCCCTTCCTCAGTCTAGTGCTTTACCACTGAAGTTTGCTGATTGGCTGTGAGAACCCTGACCTGAGAGCCACCGGAGAGCCTGGCTTAGGTTCTCCAGGAATGAGCACCTTGACCCTTGTGACCCCCATGTCGCCTCTGCATCCGCAGGTCTCCATCACTTTTGACCCGTTCCTTTATCTGCCGGTACCCTTGCCACAAAAGCAAAAGGTTCTCCCCATATATTACTTTGCCAGAGAGCCCCACAGCAAACCCATCAAGGTGAGTAACAATCCCCTCCCTCTGGCTGTCCTTAAAAAAATAAGACTCTTCTTATCCGTTCCCCCTTGCTGACTTGACCTTTATTGCCTAAGTTCCTGGTGAGCGTCAGCAAGGAGAACTCCAGCGCAAGCGAAGTTTTGGAGTCCCTCTCTCAGAGTGTCCACGTGAAGCCTGAGAGCCTGCGCCTGGCTGAGGTAAATCTTCCCTCCCAGGCTTCTGTGTGTGGCCATGTGTGTTGGTGGGTTTGTTGTTGTTTTGTTTTGTTTTTTTAACGTTTTGAGTGTTCTGTCTGCTCATCTGTATGTGTGTTTGTAGTATGTTGTGTGCCTGGTGCTAGGAAAGTCTGTTGGACCCACCCCGTGGAACTTGAGTTCTAGACGGTTGCAAGCTGCCATGTATTTGCTGGGGATAGGACTGACATCTTCTGGAAGAATGGCCAGTGCTCTTAATGCTGAGCCATTTTTCCAGTCCCACACGTGTCCTCTGTCTTTCCCTGTCTTCTCTGGATGAGGAGTTTGCTAGTAACCCTGGGGTAGAGGCCCTCAGTACAGAGGATCAGTGCATGACTCATGCTCATGCTTTGTCTCTCCGATTCTCTAATGTTTTCTGCCCCCGGGCAAGCATATTCCTCTTTTAGTCCATGGATCCTGTCCTGCCCATTTCAGTAGAATAAAGTGCAAGACTAAGCCCTCCTTAGTGCCATGAAGCAGGCCTAGAGAAAGGTTTTGCCATCTATATGTTCTTTGTCCTCAGGTAATTAAGAATCGTTTCCACCGTGTTTTCTTGCCCTCCCACTCACTGGATGCTGTGTCGCCAACGGACGTGCTCCTGTGCTTTGAGCTGTTATCCCCAGAATTGGCTAAGGAGAGGGTAGTGGTGCTAGAGGTGCAGCAGGTGAGTGGGGCCAGCCTGATGTCTCAGGGTCTTGGTGGGGGCTAATCACTCTTGCCTGCCCTTGCTGAGCCAGATGACCCACCCTAGCGCCCCCAGGTACCCAGCATCCCTATCTCCAAGTGTGCAGCCTGCCAGCGGAAGCAGCAATCAGAAGATGAAAAACTGAAGCGTTGTACCCGTTGCTACCGTGTGGGCTACTGCAACCAGTGAGGAACCCCATGACCTCTCCTCCCATTTTCTCCACCTGCCTTTTGCTTTCCTGTCCTCCTCTACACACAGGCACAAATTTTAAGCCCTCCACTCACTTCTCCATTTTATCTGGCCTTTGGGGAGGTAGGGTTGGCATATCTAGTCCCCGGGGGCATGCATCAGACAAGTCCCTGATAATATAGTTACAGCACTTAGAGGTAAGGCCCTTGTTTTACCTTTTCTTTCCCTCCAGGTTCTGTCAGAAAACCCATTGGCCTGACCACAAAGGCCTCTGCCGCCCCGAGAACATTGGCTACCCCTTCCTGGTCAGTGTACCTGCTTCACGCCTCACTTATGCCCGTCTTGCTCAGCTACTAGAAGGTTATGCCCGGTAAGAGCCCAGAGGCTGGGCAGTATGGATGGGGAGCAGAGGTGTTCAAGTGTTACACCAGAGTTCTTCCTTGCCTTGCCTTGTCTGCTGCCAGGTACTCTGTGAGCGTGTTCCAACCACCCTTCCAGCCTGGCCGAATGGCTTTGGAATCACAGAGCCCTGGCTGTACCACGTTGCTTTCAACCAGCTCTCTGGAGGCTGGGGACAGTGAAAGAGAACCCATTCAGCCTTCTGAGCTCCAGTTGGTGACTCCTGTGGCTGAGGGGGATACCGGGGCTCACCGCATGTGGCCGCCTGCTGATTGGGGTCCTGTGCCTAGCACCAGTGGAATTTCTTCGGAGATGCTGGCCAGTGGGCCTATGGAAGGGTGTTCCTTGCTTGCTGGTGAGAGGGTGTCTCGGCCTGAAGGTATGTTCTGCTGAAATGCTTTGGGTACTGCAGAGAAAAGTTGGGGAAGAGGTGGTTAGGACCAAATGGACAGATGAACATTGGTTATGCTTTGTTTTAGCTGCTGTGCCTGGGTACCAGCACTCACGTGAGTCTGTGAACGCCCACACGCCCCAGTTCTTCATCTATAAAATTGATGCGTCAAACCGTGAGCAGCGGCTGGAGGACAAAGGTGCCTGATGTGGGCGGGAGTCAGGGTAGCTGGTACCAGCAGCTCTGCGCGGCCGTGTGACCACGGTCTCTGCTTATCTCCAGGGGACACTCCACTGGAGCTAGGTGATGACTGTAGCCTGGCTCTGGTGTGGCGGAACAACGAACGCCTTCAGGAGTTTGTGTTGGTGGCCTCAAGGAGCTGGAGGTGCTGAAGACCCAGGCTCCGCTGGAGAGGCTGCCCGTGCTGGCCACTTCACTCTGGACCAGTGCCTCAACCTCTTTACGCGGCCTGAAGTGCTGGCACCTGAGGAGGCCTGGTGAGGACCAGGCAGCAGGCAGGGAGTAGGGCAGGGTGGAGGGAAACTCGCTGCTTCTGACCGCTCCTCTGTCCCTCCCAGGTACTGCCCACAGTGCAAACAGCATCGCGAGGCCTCCAAGCAGCTGCTGCTGTGGCGCCTACCAAATGTGCTCATCGTGCAGCTCAAGCGCTTCTCCTTTCGTAGCTTCATTTGGCGTGACAAGATCAATGACTTGGTGGAGTTTCCAGTTCGGTGAGCAATGAGCGAGCCCTGATGACGTGGACAGGTCACAGGTATCGGGGGCAGCTTGGGCTCCTGCGAACTAACTGCCTCACCCTTCTCTGACTGGGACTACAGGAACCTGGACTTGAGCAAGTTCTGTATTGGTCAGAAAGAGGAGCAGCTGCCTAGCTATGACCTGTATGCCGTCATCAACCACTACGGAGGCATGATTGGCGGCCACTACACTGCCTGTGCACGGCTGCCCAGTGACCGAAGTAGCCAGCGCAGTGACGTGGGTGAGGGCACGCACAGCCAGCAGGATAGATGGTGGGTGGTAGTCCAGGCTCTGTTCACACTCTTCCGCCCTGCTCTAGGCTGGCGCTTGTTCGATGACAGCACGGTGACAACTGTAGACGAGAGCCAGGTGGTGACACGATATGCCTATGTGCTCTTCTACCGTCGGCGGAACTCTCCTGTGGAGAGGCCCCCCAGGGCAGCTCACACTGAACACCACCCAGACCTAGGCCCTGCAGCCGAGGCTGCTGCCAGCCAGGTGAGGCACTGGGGAGGCCTGACAGGCTGGTTGGGGGACAGAGTTGGGGTCTTCAAGTCTACAGAATTTAGAGACTGGGTTCTTTGACATTCAGGCCTCACCCAGAGACATCCTGGAAGATAGCCTAGGGACACAGTCAAAGGCATACTTATAAAAACATGTTGCCACCATGTGCACAAAAGTCTAGGCCAAAGACCTGCCCTGAACTCACCAGGTGTGGGACTGTAAGCAGACTCTCCCCCACATGCTCCAAATGCCAGCCTAGAGACACTCATTGGTGATCACCCTCATGTTCTGGTGTGTATTCAAGATATTCCCTGTCAGAGATGGCTGTTGCCTCGAGTGGCTGTCACACTTTCTGTGGTGAGCAAATGCCCTACTGACCCTTCAGGCTGACACTGTTCCATAGATCCATGAGCTTGGTCACTTTGTCCTCTAGACCAGCAACCTCCTTTCTGTTGTCCATATTCCCTTAAGACCTCTGTCAGGCTCAGACACAACACATTGGTCAGGATCTTGACATTGGTAATCCTGAGGAGATTGCCGTGGGGTTGGCTACTTTGTGAGCTGGTCCCTTCTGTTGGATGTCTGGACTAAAACCTGACCAGGTAAACTCCACACCCTTGCCCATGAAAACCTCCATGTGGATCGAAAGCTGTCTGGGGGAGGCCCAAGGCTGTCAGGATTCTTATACCGTAATGTTCTCAGCTTAGAAACCTGGATCCTAGCTACCTACCCACTTCCCTGCTGCTTGATCTTGAATGTGGGGGCTTTAGACCCAGTCACCTTAATGTGACTGTCTTGGCTAGGGGTCTCAGGGAAACTGGGCCTCCCCATCCTCTGGGTGCTGATGGCCCTTTCCACATACCATAGGCTTCCCGGATTTGGCAGGAGCTCGAGGCCGAGGAGGAGATGGTGCCCGAGGGGCCTGGGCCTCTGGGTCCTTGGGGGCCCCAAGACTGGGTGGGGCCCCCGCCACGTGGCCCTACCACATCAGACGAGGGCTGCCTCCGATACTTTGTCCTGGGTACCGTGGCGGCTTTGGTGGCCCTTGTGCTCAACGTATTCTATCCTCTGGTATCTCAGAGTCGCTGGAGATGAGCTCCCCTGCAGGCGCCTGCTGTGAGCTGGCCTACCTGTGCTCACCAGGACAGGCCTGCCTTTGTGGTGGGAGACAGCTCTGGGCTCTGAGCCTCAGTGTATGTATCTGGTGGGAGACTTGTTGGGACTACAGCCTCTGTGGGGGCAGAGTATCCTAGGGTGTGTGTCCATCCAGTTGTCTGTCCTCCTGTTTCTCTGACCCTTGTCCTAGGGCTTGGCCCTGCTTGGAACTATTTCCTGTATTTAAAGTGTTAATAAAGTGAGTATTCAGGCCCAATCTCGTCTCTCTGTCTAAACGCCGCTGCTGTCTGCGCCTGCCTAGGGGCCCTCCCTTGGGTGCAGGGGCTCTGAGCCAGCACCCCCGGGATGCCAGGCAGTATGCTGGGCAACCCCCAACCCCTGTCCTCATATTCTGTTGCAGGGACTAGGCCCTGGCCAGGCCCCCGAGGTGGCCCCCACGCGGACAGCCCCTGAACGCTTCGCCCCCCCTGTGGACCGCCCAGCCCCACGCACAGCAACATGGAGGAGGTCGATTAGCAGGTCCCTGGCTGATGGAGGGGCTGGGTTTGGGAGATCCCCTACAGAGGGCCATCTCTGACATTTTTTCTTCTGTCACTCAGAGGACACTGGCTCTACCAATGGGAATTTGGGGAGGCATGATTTGGGGGTGGGAACCTCACAAATTGTGACCTCGTGTCAACTTGGTCCCCCACATTAGCAGGCCTTGGCTTTTCCAGCTGCCTTCAGTGCTGCGTGTTTGGTTCTCGGTTGTATCTTCAATTCTTTCTGACCTGCATTATAAACATAATTTTATTCTAAAAATTGTAATTTTTTGCATTTTGGAAGTGACTGCTGCTGTTTAAATATATTTTAAAAATAAATAATAAATAAGCTGACTTAGTGACTGATCCACAACATGTTATGGCTCCCGCCCCTCCCTCCTCATCCTGGGGTACGTGGGTTTGTATTAAAGATCCCCAAACTCTGTTCCAGGGAAACAAGGTCAGCCATCGTCTCTGGGTTGCTGTAGAACACTAACTGTTGCTGTGACAAACTGCTAAAAGCAACTTAAGGGTTTGGCCTCAGTGTAAGGGTACAGCTATGACAAAACAGGCATGAGGCAGTTGGTTGCATTCCATCCGAAGTGAGGAAGTCGGAACAATGAATGCCGGCCACTCCGCTTCCTTCCTAGCTTTATTCAGACCCTACCTAGCCTATGGAATAAATGGTGATTTCAGATAGTTCCAAGTAGACTTTTTTTTTGGAGACAGGGTTTTACTCTGTATAGTCCTGACTGTCCTGGAACTCACTTTGTAGACTAGGCTGGCCTTGAACTCCAAGATCTGTGTGCCTCTGCCTCCAGAGTGCTGAGACTGAAGTTGTGTGACAACATTGCCCAGCCAAGTTGACAGTATTAGCCATCACAATCATGAAGCCCTCAGTATCAGCTCCCTGGAGGGTGCCTGCTAACTGGCATCCCATTGGTTCTGGCTCCCATGTTAAAGTGGCTATAATTGGCATTAAGATTATAGTACATCCAAGGATAGAGTAGTACCAAACCCGGGCTGGAGAGATGGTTAAGAGCACTGACTGCTCTTCAGAGGTCCTGAGTTCAAATCCCAGTAACCACATGGTTCACAAGTATCTGTAGTGAGATCTGATGCCTCTTCTGGTGTGTCTGAAGACAGCTACAGTGTACTTATAAATTAAAAAAAAAAAAAGGTCCAAACCTTGTATGTAGCAGCCTGGGGATAACCACACAGTAGGTTAGAGACTACTTGGAGGGAAGGAGAGTCTGTGGGGCGTTCATCCCTCCTCAAGCCTCTGCAGTATCAAAACACCTGCATCCCTTGAGAGAAAAAGGTAAGGAAAATCCCGCTCTGAAAAGACAGTAAGCAGAAGACAGAGACAATCTTAGTTGACTTCCTACTGATGGAGGGGTTCTGGGCCTTCATGACTACTCATCTACTTCAGCAGGCATACCTAGCTTCAGCCTCTGCAACCTTGAGACACTTTCTTCCGGTATTAGGGATTTGTGTAGTCAAATACTCTGGCTGAGCTAAGTCCCCAACTCCTATAAGAACACAGGAAACTGGGGTTGGGGATTTAGCTCAGTGGTAGAGTGCTTGCCTAGCAAGCGCAAGGCCCTGGGTTCGGTCCCCAGCTCCGAAAAAAAAAAAAAAAAAAAAAAAAAAAAAAACCACAGGAAACCCTGCTTCTGTCTGGGTCTGGATCATACTCTCTCCATATCTCCCAGTTACTTGAGAGTAGAGTGGGCATCTTTAGAGAGTGATGGGGAGGGCTGGAGAGATGGCTCAGAGGTCAAAAGCACTAATCACCCTTCCAGAGGTCCTAAGTTCAATTCCCAGCACTCACATGGTGGCTCACAGCCATCTGTAATGGGACCCGATGCCCTCTTATGACATGTCTGAAGACAGCAGCAATGTATACATAAATAAATCTTTAAAAAAAAAAAAGGGATGGGGAACAAAGGTAGTTAGGAAACAGGTATTTGGAAGTATGGCTGGAGAAATGGCTCAGTGGGTTAAGGGCTTGCACTTGCTTGCTGAGCTTCTAGAGTGGTTTCCCAACACCTACACGTTAGGCAGTTCATAACTCCCTAAAACTCCAGCTTCAGGGAATTTGAACCTCTCTTAGGTACCTGCAACCTCCACATCCCCACACTTCCCAGGCAATTATGCCTAGCAAAGCCAGAGGCCCCTGAAGCCAATTACATGAAGGTTATCAGTAGTACTCCGCTTCAGAGTTGGGAGTTAGGGTTAGTAGGGAGTTACTGGAGAGTCCTAACAACATGATCACAATTGAGGGCACACTATGAAAAAGGCCATGTGCTGGTGTTGGCTTTGTAGAACTAGCAGAGTGTGGGGTCTTGTAGAACTGGAAATGCTAAACTGTGTTGGTGCTGTCAGCTATGACGGCTGGAGGACCTACCTGGTAGGTATGGAGTATATGACAGGATTGCGTTGTGTCTTTATTGTTTGCAACACTGTTACTGCTAAACCCATGACATCATTCTGTATATTGTTAGCCTGTGCCATTAAGACTTGTTTATGCACCTGCCTGACCCCCTGCTATGATGGGTTTTGCTGCCTGCTACCTAGCTTTTGTACCTGGTCATTTTTCTTGGATGTGGTACTCCTACGGGAAGGCTGACCTATAGGCTAGGGCCATACAACTGTTTTCATTTCCGCTTTATGTAAGTCATGGTTCCTGAGGTGTGATTAGACAGTGTTGGCACCTATTGCTTGTGACATGGCACTGGAAGAGCTACTGTTTCCCGCTGGCTGTTACTGAGCTGTTGGGACTGTAAGGTTTGAAGTGAGTCTTAACTACTGGGAGACACCCCCCACCCCCCAAGTGAGACAGGAGAACGGAATCCAAACCAAACACAAGAGGTTTATTTTACCGGTGTGTCAGTCAACACTCAATCAGCCCCTCGTGGTGAGTGACTAGAAGGTGACTTCGAATGGCTATAACAAGTAGTTTTTATACTTTTTAGGGGTACAAGTTACATCAGTAAGGTTACAGTTTAAGCTTATTGGCTAAGCATATTGACCTTTGAATCTATTGGTTAGCAAGACATGCATTCGAACTCTGTCTTGGACCAGAGGGTCAGGTACCAGTCAGTACATTCTGTGGTTTTTCAAGAATGTTCCTACTCCTCCAAAGAACTGTGGGTGGAGAATGGAACTTGGCCCAGCCTTGGCCCCAGGCAGGCAACTGGTATTTTGCCTAATCTTGACCTGAGGCGGTGGGTGTAAGACTGGTGAAAGCCCCTTAGGGTCCTTCAGCTCCACGTTGGGGGTAGGTTAAGAGACTAAGTAAAAAAGCATAGGTTTTGGCCCCATTCAGGAGACCATTGCCAGAGGTGCAGGGCTTGGTGATGGCGGCTACTGATTGGGAATGAGTCCTTGGATGGTATCAGGTATCAGGAATTGAGGAAACATTAGCAGTGGCAGCTTGTTTTGAGGCAGGGTCTTGCAATGCAGTTGTGGGTGGCCTCATCCTCGTGACAACTCTGCCTCTGTCTTTCAGTTGCTATGACAGCAGGAATGTACTGCTACACCTGGCCAGGTGCTCTGTATCGCTCCGGTCACTACAGGCTGCTTTGTGTTGTGCCGTCTGGGCTTCTGCAGCTGCAGACTTGGCGCAGTGCTGGGGTGGCCGTGGCTTTGCATGGTATCTGTCTGTGATAGCTGTCCTGCATTATTTTTCCAACTCTCAGACCTGGCCTTTCCCATGCTGTACGTAGGGTAAAGTGGAGGCCTTAACATACAGGATTGGATGTGTGGCTCAGGACAGAACCTGGCAAGGTGGTCGTTATGGGAGAGCTACGTGTAAACCTAGACATGACCCCTGGTCACTGTGCAATGTCGGCATAAAGCAGGATAGGGTTACAGCTTTATCAATCTCCTGCCAGGTCCTTGACGATGCAGAAGAACATCAAGGCTTCCAAGAGCCTCAGCTCTAATTCTGCATTTGGGAATTTCTTCACTGTTCTATTAACAGTGGCTGCCTTTCTCACTTTCCACATGAAAAACAACTTGTTTTGTCTTAGTCAGCAAATCTTGGAAGTTAGAAGACCATGGAGGACTCCAAGCACTACAGCCATTATTATGATTACCGCATCCCTGTTTCATACTGTCCCTACCTCAGAAGTTCTACGGAGGGATGTACTTGTGAGTTGTGTTTTTTTGCCAGTGTGCGTGATATCTGTCTGCTCTGAAACAGTTAAATGTGGCCCTAGATTTTACAGTTTTTTTTTTTTTTTTGTTCTTTTTTTTTTTTTTTTTTGGAGCTGGGGACCCAACCCAGGGCCTTGCGCTTCCTAGGCAAGCGCTCTACCACTGAGCTAAATCCCAACCCCTACAGTTTTTATAAGAGACCAGGCTGGCCTCAAATTCACAGAGATCAACTGCCTTAGCCAGAGCACACAGGGAATAAAGGCCTATGCCACTATACATGCTAATTTATTTTATTGCGTGGGTGTTTATATTAGTTTATATGGGTACCAACCATAAGTGCGGTACCAGAGGGGGCCAAAAGAGGGCATTAGATCTCCTGGAATTGGAGTTACAGTTCACTGTGAGCCATCATGCAGGTACTGGGAATTAAACCTGATCTTTTCCAAGACCATGAGCAGTTATTAATTGAATTTGAAAATATAAAAGTGTGTGTGTGTGTGTCCTCATGCAGTAGTGTGAGTCAGTTCTCTCCTGCCACTATGTATGTGATCTAGAGATGTAGAACCCAGTTTGTCAGGCTTGTGCACAAATGCCTTTACATGCTGAGCCACTCACTAACCCTTTGTGTTTTGAGACAGGTATTCCTATGTTGTCCAGGCTAGCCTCCAAATTTTTATCGTTGTCCAGTTTTCAGGGGAAGTCCACTACACTGGACTTGGCACAAGATTTCTCTTTTTAAAATGAGGTATCTTTTATTTTTTAAAGATTTATTTATTTATTTATTTTCTTTTCTTTTTTTCGGAGCTGGGGACCGAACCCAGGGCCTTGTGCTTGCTAGGCAAGCGCTCTACCACTGAGCTAAATCCCCAACCCCTAAAGATTTATTTATTATGTATAATGTTCTGTCTGCATGTATGCCTGCCCATCAGAAGGCAGCACCAGATATTATAGACTGTTGTGAGCCACCACATGATTGCTCAGAATTGAACTCAGGACCTCTGGAAGAGTGGCCAATGCTCTTAAGCTCTCAGCCATCTCTCTAGCACAAGCATTTTTTTTATTTTTAATGATATTTTTCGTTAAAAATTCATTTTGCCTCCAGGTGGTAAGTGGCACATGCCTTTAATTCTAGCACTTGGGAGGCAGAGGCAGATAAATCTCTGAGTTCGGGAACAGTCTGGTCTACCCAGTGAGTTCCAGCACAGCCAGTACTACACAGAGAATCCCTGTGTCAAAACCAAAACCAAAAATATTTATGTGTGTGAGTGTTTTGCCTGTGTGTCTCTGCACCATTTATGGGCCCAGTACCTGTAGAAACCAGAGGAGGGCTTTAGTTCACCTGCTACAGGCAATACATATATTTCAACCACTTCCTTGGTGCCAGCAATTGTATCCAGGTTCTCTGGAAGAGCAGCCAGTGCTCTTCTTAAACGCTGAGCCATCTCTCCAGCTCCCAGAATATCTTTTATCTATTCCTTGACAATTTCATATGTGTAAACAATGTATCTTATTTATATTAATTAATTTATTTTTGAGACAGAGTCTCATTATGTTGCCCAGATGGGCTTGAACTCAGGAAATTCATCTGTTTCTGCCTCTGGAATTAAAGACCTATACAAAGTCTTTCCCAGCAACAATGTATCCCACTCCGGAACACCTGCCTCTTACTACCCCCAGAAACCTCAACAGGTTTGTTTTGGTTACCCACTTGGTCCAATCAATGCTGCCTGTGGCATGTTGTGCATCTGGTTCACATGAGATTTTAAAGAAATAACAACTTCCTATGAAGTCGCTCCTGGTCTTTCCCTTCTCTCTCCTTGCTGTGCCCTAGTACGCACCTAAAAAGCACCAAGTTTATGTGGTCCCTAGATAGGCCATTTTATACATTTTCTACGGTGATCTGGACCATTTTATTTGTTTCCATGACAACTCCAAAGCTGTGACGTTGAAAAACGCGACCGGAACTCACTTGTACTCTCCGACAACAGATAGAGTCGGATTCCTAGGGCTGAGAGAGAAGAGGCCACGCCTGAGTCTACCCGCAGCTTTGTTGCTAAACAGTTTCCCTTTCCTTGCCCAAGGCAAATTTTCTAAAGTCTCAAGGACCCAACCCTGCCAACCGCTTAGAACCGGGAAGGCGGAAGCTAACTGCCCGGAAAAGCCGGTCCGGTCGCTCTCCGGCTCATAAATGGCGTTGACTAGTTGGCGGGCCCCGCCCCTTTCGCTGAGGAAGGCCACCATTGGTTCGCTTCAAAGCTTCGTACTCTTATTGGTCAATGAGCAAAGGTCGCTGTGCAGATGGGCCCCAAAGTTTCTTTTGGTTTCCGGTGTCCCTGCTATGGCTACTCCGGATTCGCTGGCGCTGTTCACCGGCCTTGGCCTTAGCGAAAACAAGGCCCGCGAGACTCTCAAGAACGCGGCTCTGAGCACTCAGCTGCGCGAGGCGGCGACCCAGGTGCGAGTCCCTTTCCCCTTGGCCTTAGCTGCCTGCTGTGCTCCAGAGCAACGTGGGACTGGGTCCAGATCCTGATTTGCTCCGGGTGTCCCGCTCTTGCCTTGTGGGAAGAGGAAAACACTTTAAAGTGTTTCATCCTAACTCACTGGGGATGGGTCTTTTTCCCTGACTCCAGGCACAGCAGACTCTAGGGTCTACCATCGACAAGGCTACTGGGACCCTGCTATATGGCTTGGCCTCCCGACTCAGGGATACTCGGCGTCTTTCTTTCCTTGTGGGCTATATAGCCAATAAGAAGATCCACACTGAGCTCCAGCTGAGCGGTGAGACCCCTGCCTGTTTTACAAATCCACCTTCAATCTCTCCCTTACCAAGACTTCTGTTTGCTTTTTCTGTCAAGTTCCCCAGTTGCTTTCTGGACATCAGGTTCTGGACAGGCCCTGGGGCGTGGAGGGAGAGATCTGGTATGGATCGGAGAATTACCACAAAGAGAAGCCTGCTTCAGAACACATGCTTCCCTTTTCTATGGTCTCAGGCTTCTTTCCAATGGTGTCAGGGCCTAACCTCTTAGGTATCTTAGTAAACAAAATAGTTACGTTTTCATGGTACTCAGGCTCTATCTATCCACTTCTTGGAGCTGACTTTGTTCAGTTAGTTGCTTTTCCTTTTTCAGCTGCTCTTGAATATGTTCGGAGTCATCCCCTGGATCCCATTGATACCAAGGACTTCGAGCAGGAATGTGGTGTCGGTGTGGTGGTGACACCAGAGCAGATTGAGGAAGCTGTAAGTCCTTCCTGCAGGTATCTGACTCTGCAGAAGAGTGGTGTAACTTCCCTACCCAGAGCTAGAGGGAGCGTGTTGGTCTCGAGAATGTTTCTGAAGAGGCATTCGGGAACCATATGGTTTGGCTTTCTTTCTGCAGGTGGAGGCCACCATAAATAGGCATCGTCCCCAGCTCTTAGTGGAACGGTACCGTTTCAACATGGGGCTGTTAATGGGTGAGTAGAATCTGGGGCAGGGAGTTACTTGCAGTTTTATCATTTTGGCTGTTTCTTCCATTTTGGGCATATATGGAAAGAGAGATGGCAGGGTGAGCAAGGAACACCTTGCTGGTGTTCTGGCCACGCCAAGGTTCTGATCCCTGTGTCAGCTGGGCCTTCCTTGAGGAGGGGAAGATGTACCCCATTTTCCCTCCTTGCAGCTTCTTATATCCATACTCTTAGGAGAGGCTCGGGCTGCGCTCAGATGGGCAGACGGCAAAATGATCAAGAACGAAGTGGATATGCAGGTGGGTACCTCGCTACGTATGGTGGGTATGAGCTACAAGGATAAAGGGAAAGAAACCCTGTCCTTATTCTGACAGAGAAAGTAAAGCCCAGTGTGGAGGGGGTAGCACCTGACTTGTGAGGGTGAATCACTTTATTGTGAAGCTCTTTCCTCTTCTCACAAGTGCATGATGTGGCCTTTATCGATATGCTGGCAAGTGATCACAAGAGGACAAATGACTGAGGTAGATTGTTGATCGTGATGCTGGGCCCATATTATTTCTCTGTAAATGGCAGCAGCTCCTTTCTGGGCCCAGGGTAAGTCCTCAGAAAGGAAAAGTATTCAAGACCAGTAGAAACATGTAAAGAAGCCAGCTTGGCAGAGGCAGGTGGATCTCAGTGAGTTCTAGCCTGGTCTACATAGTGAGTTCCAAACCAGCCAAGGCTACAATGTAAGATCCCATGTCAAACAACAAAACGTGATGAGATAGATCAGGATGGGATGGGTAGGCTGGCCAGCAGAAAGGCCTGGAAGCCCTTGGTTGGTGGGGAAGGACTCCATCAGGAGATTCTTGAGAGAAGACACCCTTGTCTCTGGTATCTATCTGCTTAGGTCCTCCACCTGCTGGGGCCCAAAATGGAAGCTGATCTGGAGAAGAAGCCCAAGGTGAGGCTAGGAGTTGTCCAAGATAACTGGGGGTGAAATAGAGAGAGAGACTTACAGCTGGAGAAGGGAGTGTCTGAACCCATTTCATCAGCAACTTTTCCCAGAATGAATGATGCAATTTCTGTGCTTTTCTTAGGTGGCAAAGGCACGGCTGGAAGAAACAGACAGGAAGACAGCAAAAGATGTGGTGGAGAACGGTGAGGACCCTGAGGTTCCTATTCCACTCAGCTCCGGACTTCTGGGCATTCTAGCTGAAGGGCCTTACATACAGGCTTCTCCGGCCCTCCCTGTAGTCTCAAGATTGGGATTCCTGCAGTTTCCTTCATTTCCTTTGCTTAGAGGCCTGAGAAGTTTGGCTCATAGCTTTTCTCTCCGGGAATTGGAGGAGAGAGGTCACCTCAGACCCAGTTTTAGGATATAAATAGCAGTCATGGATATTTTCCCGAGTAGGTATGGTATCTAGAAGACAAGAGCTGGTCATTGGGGGTGCACACCGTTAGTCCCAGCACTTGGGGGGCAGAGGCAAGTGGATTTTTGGTTTTGTTGCCAGCC
Organism: Rattus rattus; assembly: GCF_011064425.1. Lineage (NCBI taxonomy): Eukaryota > Metazoa > Chordata > Mammalia > Rodentia > Muridae > Rattus > Rattus rattus. Next base: position 99,844,354 of record NC_046161.1, read on the forward strand.
TAGTCTCCAGAGTGAGTTCCAGGACAGCCAGGGCTATACAGAGAAACCGTCTTGAAAAATCAAAAAGGAAAACAAAAACCAGAAGACAAAGTTCCTGATTTCTTTCCTGCAGGTGAAGTGGCTGGCCAGACCCTGTCTCTAATGGAGCAGCTCCGGGGGGAGGCCCTGAAGTTTCATAAACCAGGTATGGGGGGCGGACCTTGAAGCTCTGGGGTGGGCTGTTGAGTGGCATTGGAGCCAGGCCTATAGAGTCAGGATCCTGGGCTGACAGCCTGCTCATCAGATTTGTTCTGGCAGGTGAGAACTACAAGACACCAGGCTATGTGACCACGCCACATACCATGGATCTGCTAAAGCAGCACCTGGAGATCACTGGGGGACAGGTGTGTAGGGATGTGGCCAGGCGGACCCTTGCTTGAGTGCCTAGGCTGCCTTGTCATCCATTCCCATGGCCACCCTCGGTGATCTGAACTCTGGTCTCATTGCTTTTATTAAATTCCTTTTCTAGGTACGAACCCGGTTTCCCCCAGAGCCCAATGGAATCCTGCATATTGGACATGCCAAAGCCATCAATTTCAACTTTGGTTATGCCAAGGTAAGCATGTGTCTAGGTCCCTGGCGAGTGATATGATCACTGACTACTCCTACGACTGCATTCCAGAAAGGTATATTTTTGTCTTGCCTTTTGTAGCTGATGGCAGAGCCTCTAGAGGAAAATTACATATAAGAGGTCTTGGGGGAGGGGCAGGGATTTAGCTCAGTGGTAGGCGCTTACCTAGGAAGCGCAAGGCCCTGGGTTGGGTCCCCAGCTCCGAAAAAAAAAGAACCAAAAAAAAAAAAAAAAAAAAAAAAAGAGGTCTCGGCAGGAAATACCGGGTTTATGGGAAAAAACTAAAGTGGTTCTTTAGGTAGGGTTTCACTGTATAGTCCAGATGGCCTGGAATTGTAGAGATCACGTGCCTCTGCTTCCCAAGCGCTGGGATTAGAGGTAAATTCCTGTAGGCCCCATGGAAGATACATTTCTTTAACTTTTCAATTTATTTTTTGGTGGTCATCAAAAGACAATTTAAAAAGTAGTCCTGGGGGCTGAAAAGGTGGCTCAGTGGTTAAGACCAATTGTTGCCTTGCAATTAGTCTTAGTTCAGTTCTCACCCATATGGTAGCTTGTAAGTGTCCATACTCCAGTGTTAGGGGATATTTTCTTCTGATACCTTCTTCTGACCTCTGAGGGTACAGCACACATACGTGGTGTGAGCACATACATGTAGGCAAAACACTCTGAAAAAACACATACATCTGGAAGAAAAATGGTATTTGTGTGTGCAAGCACTCATGCTGTTGCACATATGTGGATGTCAAAGACAAACCTTGGGGAGTTGGCTCTTTCCGTGATAGCCTTTGAGAATCTCAGGTTATTAGGCTTGTGTCTACTACTTTTATCTGCTGAACTATCTCATTGGCTGCATTTTGATAAGCTGGAGATCTGAGAGTGTGTGGCTGATGGTGTGGACTATAGGGTTGATGGATGTGGTCCTCTTAACTCTTTTAGGCCAACAACGGTATTTGTTTTCTGCGTTTTGATGACACCAACCCTGAGAAGGAAGAAGCGAAATTCTTTACTGCTATTTATGACATGGTGACCTGGCTGGGTATGGCTGGGTTGAGGCCTGGGCAGAGGTGGTCGGGAGTGGATCTCTTTTGTGGGCCATGGCTTTGCCAGTCAGTGTTTCTTGCTGGCTGTTCATACTATGCTCTATCACTCCAGGTTACACACCTTACAAAGTGACATATGCTTCTGACTATTTTGACCAGTTGTATGCCTGGGCTGTGGAACTGATCCGTAGGTAATGTTTGCCCGTAATACTGAGCCTGGTTAGCTGACCAGATCATGGACCACCTGCACATTCATGTCTCGTCTTCCCAGGGGTCAAGCTTATGTGTGTCATCAGAGAGGGGAAGAGCTCAAAGGCCATAACCCTTTACCTTCGCCATGGAGAGACCGGCCTATTGAGGAATCCTTGCTGCTCTTTGAGGTGGGGTCCCAGAAAGGCAGCTTGGTTTGTGTAGGCCAGTGTGCCAAGGATGAGATGCTCCTGTGTTTAGAGATAGCCTGAGCTCCTGTTCTCCTCAGGCAATGCGAAAGGGCAAATTTGCGGAGGGTGAGGCCACGCTTCGAATGAAGTTGGTGATGGAAGATGGAAAGATGGACCCTGTGGCCTATCGAGTCAAGTATACGCCACACCATCGCACAGGGGATAAATGGTATGCGTTGGCATGGGAGGGGTGGTGAGGTAGCAGGGCTGTGGATTATGGCAGAGGGACTGGTTGGCGGACTCGGCTGCCTATGCTTCACAGGTGCATCTACCCCACCTACGACTACACACACTGTCTCTGTGATTCCATCGAGCACATCACCCACTCACTGTGTACCAAGGAATTCCAGGCTCGGTGAGGAGGCTGAGGTTATGTAGTGGGTAGAGCTAGGGGGATTCGAGAGAGAGTGTGTGTGTGTGCATGTGCCTTAGTGTATGTCGAGTTCAGAGGACAACTTGTGGAAGTCAGCTTTATCCTTCCGCCAGGTAGGTTCCAGGGACCCAGCTTGATTCTCCAGAGTTGGCATTAAGTGTCTTTACCCACTGAACCTCTTTGCTGGCCCTCATGCCTTTCTGTGGTCTCTTTCTGACCTTGCGGATGGCTAGTTCTAACCATTTTCTTCCATCTTAGACGGTCTTCCTACTTTTGGTTGTGTAATGCACTGGATGTCTATTGCCCTGTCCAGTGGGAATATGGCCGCCTCAATCTGCACTATGCTGTTGTCTCAAAGCGGAAGATTCTCCAGCTTGTGGCAGCTGGTGCTGTTCGGTAGGTGTGGTCACTGGGTTCCCAGAGGTTGCAGCTCTAGTGGCATGTGCTCTGCATGTGCTCTTAGAGGTTTTCTGACCTCCCTCTTATCCTCAGGGACTGGGATGATCCACGGCTCTTCACGCTTACTGCCCTACGACGACGGGGTTTTCCACCTGAGGCCATCAACAACTTCTGTGCTCGGGTATAATTCAGTAGGCTTAGTGGGTGAAAGCGGACTAAGTGTGGCGGTTTGTAATTATGGCTATGACTGATGAGTTTTCCTGACAGGTGGGGGTCACAGTGGCACAGACCACAATGGAACCTCATCTTCTGGAAGCCTGTGTGCGCGACGTGCTGAATGACACAGCCCCGCGTGCCATGGCTGTGCTAGAGCCACTACAAGTTGTCATCACTAACTTTCCTGCTCCCAAGGTGGGTCTACCTCAGCGTGTGTGTGTGTGTGTGTGTGTGTGTGTGTGTGTGTGTGTGTGTGTGTGTGTGTGTATGCCCAGTATCTGGGATAACAGTTATCTGTCTCCTGCTGTAGCCCTTGGACATCCGAGTGCCAAACTTCCCAGCTGATGAGACCAAGGGCTTCCACCAGGTTCCTTTTGCTTCCAGTGTCTTCATTGAGAGAACGGACTTTAAGGAGGTAAATGGTGTTTACTGCTATGTCTGGTTTTAATAGCCATCTCCTTCCTGCTTTACATGAGCCAATCCCTGACAAACATGGGGTTGGGAGAAGCCTTGCTCTTGGATGATCTTTGCAGCTCCTTTTCTCTAGGAGTCAGAACCAGGCTATAAGCGCCTAGCCTGGGGCCAGCCTGTGGGCCTGAGACACACTGGTTACGTCATTGAACTGCAGCATGTTGTCAGGGTAAGAGACAGCTGCAGTCTTTTTGTACAGTGCCTGCTGGGGCCAAGCTTGTGTGGAGCCAATAGTCATCATGTTGGTCCCTGGTCTGACAACATCTTCCTCACTTCTAGGGCTCCAGTGGCTGTGTGGAATGCTTGGAGGTGACCTGTAGACGAGCTGATGCTGGAGAGAAGCCCAAGGCCTTTATTCACTGGGTGTCACAGCCTCTGGTGTGTGAGATTCGCCTCTATGAGCGACTGTGAGTGAACTTAACTAGCATTGGGACAGTCACAAGATGGGAATTGCTTGTTGTGGCTGTCTAGCAGGGCCTGATTTTCACCCTGTCTCCAGATTCCAGCACAAGAACCCTGAAGACCCTGTCGAAGTGCCTGGTGGATTCCTAAGTGACTTGAACCCGGTAGGCTCTGGAATGTGAGATGAGGGTGGTGGGCTTTTGAGCTGGATAGCCACTTGGATTCTCTGTCTGCAGGCATCACTACAAGTGGTTAAAGGAGCGTTGGTGGACTGCTCTGTGGCTTTGGCAAAGCCCTTTGACAAGTTCCAGTTTGAGCGCCTTGGGTACTTCTCTGTGGATCCGGATAGCCATCAAGGACAGGTGCTTAATTCACATCCCTCCACCTTGGCAGTACTGATGGTGGCAGCTGATAAACACTCTCCCTACCTCCCCTTAGCCTTCTCCAAATAAGGAGGGAGGGATCGTCATGCATTACTTTTCAGTTAAGTCCATGCACAAAATGTTACAGGGCTCTAGGGCTCTAACTTTTTTTTTTAAGATTTACTTTGAGTACACTGTTGCTGTCTTCAGACACACCACAAGAGGGCATCAGATCCCATTACAGATGGTTGTGAGCCAACTGTAATGAGATTAAACTCGGGACCTCTTCTGAAAGAGCAATCAGTGCTCTCAATCACTGAGCCATCTCCAGCCCCGGCCCTAACGTTTTTATTCTTCAAAGTAGCAGGCATGCTTAGAGTTTGTCATAATTCTCATGAAACTAAGGCACAGCACAGTTATCTAGTCCTTTATCTGATATTACAGAGTTATTGAGAACCATGATACCTCACCTCCTTGGTGATGAAGGGCAAGAGGGCTGCTTCTGGGCCGTTGGTCATTTTTCTTCCACTGCCTTTCAGATTGTCTTCAACCGAACAGTCACACTAAAAGAAGACCCAGGCAAAGTATGAACTGAATACATGTGGCCCTACCTCATTCTGGAGGCTGGGGGTGCCCTTACCACCCCACACTCCATTTCAATAAAGAATAATTAAATCCCCCTGCAGTCTCTATGTTGTTTGTCTTTCTAGTATCTGAGGACCTTGGAGACATGGTTTGCGAGCTGGCAGTGGCAGCTCTCATACATAATCTGGAAGAATGGCTTCCCCAGAAGACAGCCAGTCACAAAATCACTACTGCACTTCCTGGTTCTTAAAGACAGGTGCATGGCTGCCATTAGGTCAGCACTTCCTATATGAACCTGGGAGCCCCAGACATGCTATTGCAGTTATCAGCCCTATGGAAGGATCTAGTTTTGTGTCTCTCTGGCTAGTCGGATCAAGAGACACATGATCCCCTGTATGATCATTCAGAACAAAACCTACTATTTAAGCATAGTTAACTAAAGTATAAATGCTGCTGTGGCCTTTCAAGTTTGGAGGCCCCAGAAGACTCCCTGGATTCCTATTAACAGTGCTGAGATGGGATTCCTGACCATACCAGCTCTTAGGTTGGACTCTGTCTCAGAAACTGACTTCTGAGGAGTTTGAAGATGAGAGTTTGCTAGGACAGGAACAAGTGCAGAAGGCACAAAGGTCTACCCACAGGCTGAAGGCTTTCTGGGTTGCTGTGAACCGCTGGTGAGGCTGTAGGTGAGTGCCTGCAGCTTTAAAGCCTTGCACATTTTCCCTGTATACAAACACTAGGCTACCCAAGGCCCGCTTTAAGGTGGACCTGACTGGTGAACTTATCTCAGATGATAGCTGATGGTGGGTGTTCCTGAAGCTGTTTTTTCCAGGAAGTACATCACCACCCTGAGCGTTTCCCAGAGGCGGTACAATTGTTAAAGTTGGGCCCAGCTTAGGGGTTTGAGAGGGGGCCACCTTAACCACGAGGCTGAGCTAGGCCCGGCCCCGCCTCGCGTGGAACTGTGCAACTAGAGGAGGCGCTAGCGGGACACCGTAGGTGGGTTCAAGAAGCACGCTTGTAAACCTAGGACAGGGGCAAAATACCCCCGAGATACTGAACCCCAGGCCTAAGCTCCGCCCCGCATGGAGGGGTGTCAATGGGCGTGGTGCTCCTTCCCACAACGAGGGGTACGCTCTCAGCTCCAGCAGTCTCCCTCTAAGTCCGAAGCGTTCCCTTTAAGTCTGAGCGGCAGCTCTCGCGGGATCCGGCGCTTCGACTCTCGCGAGAGAGGCATTCGGCTCCCATTGGCCGTGAGGGTTGAATGTAAGATGGCGCCCAGGGAGCTGTGAGGAGAAAATCCTGTCGGTCTTGGAGCAGCGGCGGCAGAACTGAGGCCCCGGGCGGTGAAGCGGGGCCGGAGGGTAGAGCGGAGGCAGCGGCGGCGGTGACGTCGCCGGGTGAGGGCTCTGGTGAGGGCGGGAATGCAGCAAGGCTGTGGGTCTGGGGCAGCAGGCCCACCCCACACAACGGCGGGCGGGGGCGGGCGGGCCGCTGCCGCTGGGCCCAGGCGACCTCGGGGCGGCTTCGGTACGGAGAACGTCCCTCGGCTCGCGTGCCTCCGCCCCGCGGGTGGGGGAGGGGCGAGCCTGAGGTTTGGGTGGGCGCGGCGCACGAGTGCGCGCAGAGGCGCGCGCGCAAGAGCGTGTTTTTTTTTTTCCGCGCGGTAACGCGCGCGCTGTGCGGTCCTCCCGTTGCGCGTAGCCGCTCGACGTGCGCGTTCCCGTTGGCTCTCAGCTGTGGCCCGTGGGCTAGAACGGCTTCCGGGGCGCGCGCCTCCCCGCGACCCCCAGTTTTGTGGCGCGCGCCCTGCTGTTGGTTTGGTTGCTCGCGCTGTCCGGAGTACGCGCAGAACGCCCCTTCCGAGAGGAGGGTCGGCGGCCTGGCTGACGACCGGCTTGCTGAGTGGGGAAGGTTGAGGGTTGGGCCCTTGCCCTCGTGACGTCCGGGGCAGCGGTGGCCTAGGTCTGCGGAGAAACATAGCGGCTTTGCGGTCTGGCTTGCGGCTCTGCTCCTCCGTGAGGCGGACAGGATTGCTCGTACTAACCGAAGAATGCTGTTACTTAAGCGAGGCCCATGTACTGGGTGGGTGCTTGGGGAGGGTGCTACTCTGCTTGGGAAACCGAGTCCTATTGGCCCGAGAGGGCATTGGGTCCCCAATGGGTTTCCTTACCTTGTACTGGTGCATTGTGCCGAGGAGAGAAGGTTAACATTACAAGGCCCCGCTTTTCTTCCATTAGAGACCAATTCCTCCATAAGCGCAGTTGATACACGTCACCTCTGTGCGCTCCGGAAAGAGATCCTCCTATGTGTATGGTATCAAACCCTCCGAGCTCTAAAATTCCGCTTTAAATCCTTACTTAAATGCAGCCTTTTTTTTTTTTTTTTTTGTCACCCCCGCGTGGGTGGGAGGGGCTTGCTTTTTCTGTTCTGGATAAGGGCTGGTTCTTAACCTTGATTAACTTGATCAGTGCTTTGCCTTTTTTTTCTTTGTAAATTCTAAAATATCCAACAGAAAATTCTAAAATATGCCTGTGTCACTATAAAATCTGTGTAACTGAAGTCCTTCTCAGCATTTTTTTTAAAAAACATTTTGTTCCAGTGCTGTGATCTGCTGTCTAGGAAATTCTAGGTTTGTGATGGAGAATACGCAGCTCTTTTTTTCTAAGACAAAACATCTGCTAGTTTATTTTACAGTTTTCTTACATTAAAGTTGAGAGAAAGCAAGCTAAAAGGATTGTTGCTTTTAGTAGCAGTCAAATTGGGTAGTAATGACTTTTTAAAAATATACTGTATTTTTTTAAGAACAAAGTTAAAACTTAAAAAGAGGCTGAAGATGGAAGGAACTTCTTTGTTCTATCTTCTTCAGAATGTTAGAAGTCTTAAGAACTCAGGACAAGCAGCAGACATACATGCAACATGGTGACTGGTGAGTTAAAAATCATTCATCGCTGGAAGTATGTGTGCAGTCCGTTACCCCAACCCTTTGGTAATACTGACATTTTACAAATTTTGTCATTCATTCTTGGTGTTGTCTGCCAGATACTGCTACTTACTAGAAAACCGCTGATGAGGGAAACTGTATTTGTTCATCAGGCAACGGTCCTTAAAATCAAATCAATGGAACATTCAGGATTAACATTGCAAAGCATCAACTAAGAACCTAAATGGCTTTCCAGAACAACAGAAACAATACAACAACAAAATCTGTCTGTTTGTTGACAATGTGTTTATAAACTTTTTATACCATTTAAGCTTTATTTATTCTGGATTGCCTTTTTTTAAAAAAACAGAAACAGTGTTTCCATCAACTAGTATTATTTACATGGTAGATAACTTCTAGTTCTCTGGGTTTTATACTTCTCCAAGAACTTACAAATACAAAGTTCACATCTGTTTACAAAAGCTTGTGTTAATGTTTCAAACAAAACCTCAAGGAACAGTTGAATTTTGTTGTGAATGTTGTTGTGAATTTGAGTTACTTGAAAAATCAAAAACAACACAAATCAAAACCCAGTTAGGGACTTTGGGTGTGGCTGTTCTCTTTCATAGCAGCTTCAAAATCAAGGATGTCTACCTATAAACTTGCATGCTTTTAATCAGTAGTGGTTTGTACTTGGTGTGCCTTGCTTCTTACCTCTGTGCTTTTTAAATGGCCACGCTTTTTCTGTGAATATTTCTGAATTGGCCTCAGAGTGAGGTGTGTTACGTGAACACCTGTTCTTTACTTTGCTCTCTTGGATTTAGTTCCAAGTGTAAGTCCTCTCTTAGCTTCACTATTTTCCCTATAATGCTGTACTGTAATTTCTGTTTTTAGCAGGTTTTCTGTCTGTCTGTTGTTTGGTGCAGAGGATTGAACGTAGAGTCTTGCACATGCTAAGCATGCGCTTTACACTAAACAACTGCTCTGGTTCTGGGTTGTGATTTGTCTTTTTAAATTGACTTGGTTGCATGAAGAAAAAGATGTAAATTTTTGCAATCTTCAAAGGGGGAAAGAAATGGTTCTTTACCCTCACTAAGGTTTAATAACTATAGGTGGATGAGATGTGTTAGAAAGCTGGTTCTTTTTTTCTTTGAGACTACGTTTTAGAAATTCTGACCTGTTGCAGTAGAACATGGTCATGGAACTTCTGGTCATGCCTCTTGCCTCTACAGTCCCTGGTGTTGGGATTATAGGTGTGCTGCCCACAGATCCATTCTGTGTGGGTTGCAGATCAAACCCCGAGGTTTGTGTATGCTATACAAGCACACTGTAACACCCGCCTTAAAGTTGTCAAAATACTTACACCCTGTTTACAGTTCGGATTAGTGTAACTGCCTCTAAGAAATAGAATGTCATCAACCCCTTCCCTCTCATTAGTGTTTCAGTTCTTGGAGACAAACTTATTCTGATTCGAATAACAATCTCAATAATCTCAATCTCGTATTCTCTCTCTCTCTCTCTCTCTCTCTCTCTCTCATGTCTATGGGTGTTTTATGTGCATATATGTCTGTACACCATTTCATGCAATGTCTTTAAAACTAGAAGAGATTAGGGTGTTAGATCCCTTGGGACTGGAGTTAGAGCCTGTTGTGTGCTGTTATTTGGGTATCAAACTCAGGGTCTCTTGAAGAGCAGCCAGTGGGCAAACTACTGCTGAACAATCTCTTCAGCTGGATAGGCTTGTCTTTGTATTTAACCACCTTTGTATCTCTAAGGCATAGCTTTTGTTTTGAATTCCATGTAAATACACATTATGATTATTGTTTTTGAGACAGGATCTTAATATGTTACGTCTGGCTTTTCTGGAACTCACCTTGTAGACCAGGCTGGCCTTGAACTCATAGGCTATCTCCCTACCTATGCCTCCCGAGCTTAGTTTATTATTGTGTTTCCCTGTTTTGTGCAGCTGTGGTAGTTGATGTTCATTTCTGTATTGTCTTGTGGATATTTCATTAAGTTTTCTATCTTACATTGGTAAACTTCTAAATTGCTTCTAGTTTATACATATCAGTGCTACTGTGAAGATTTGCATATATTTGGATGTCATATACGTTATTTTCAACTTCACAAGCCAGTGTAAGTGGTTGTATTAATTTATAACCCATTAGTATTTAATTTTTAAAAATTTACTTATTTTATGTATGTGAGTACACTGCTGTCCTCAGACACACCAGAAGAGGGCATCAGATCTCATTACAGATGGTTGGGAGCCACCATGTGGTTGCTGGGAATTGAACTCAGGACCTCTCGAAAAGCAGTCGGTGCTCTTAACTGCTGAGCCGTGTCTCCAGGCATTGATTTTAAATTCTTGGTTGAAAGTGCGTGTTATTTAAAAATAGAAACATGATGAAATGCCCTTAAATCTGGGACCTTTCAGTAAAGGGGTGGGTGAGTGGCCCGGGAGAGAGTTTCTTTGACAGACTTTATAATGGGTTAGCATTTGTAAGAATAGAACTAAGTTTTCCACTCTGCGTCTTTGGCAGTGACACCTTACTTTTTAAGAGGTTTGAGGCTCAAAGAGGCAAGACTGAGGTGACTCAGACTATAGTCTCTTAGAAGTTTAAAACCTCAAAAAAACTTGGCTAGCCCAAAAGTAGTGAGTTAATTGGTTGCAGTTAGTCACAGACTGAACTTGTCATACCCTCTCTTAGTGCTGTACTTGACTAATCAAACAAACAACAGAAGGCAGAAATGAATGACTCTAGGTGAGTACTGGAGTCATCTCTTAATACCTAAAGAGAAGAAGAAAGGAATTAGTGAAAGTGCCCTTGGAGATACTTTTTGAGTAATCTTTTCCATGAATCCCATTGTGTTCTGGTCACAACATAATAGCTTGTATATTTAACTTGGTCAGGCGTTGTGCTAGTACTAGCACTAGTGAACCTAGTAGCTCAGTCAGGTAACTAGCACATGACAGTATTGTGGGTCTGCTGACTGGAGCGTTTGTCTTCTACAGTGTCCTGCAAAGCAACTAGACTTGAGGTCTTTAGAAGCAAATGCTTGTTTAAGGACTACCTACTGTGAACTAACTCTACTGTGTTTTCTTGTTTTCTATTGTTAATTTCATCTGACTTCCAGGTACTGGGGGAGCTCAGCCTATTCTCATAGCTTCTGGATTTTAGAAGTCTTGACTTCTTTACTGCTTCTCACCGGGTCTTTAGCTCAGACTCTAAGGCACTAATTAGGAGTCTTTTGTCTCTGAGTGTTTGTCTATTGTGGAGGCTCAGCCTTTGTGTCTTGTGAGCAGCATCTTAAAGAATTTAACACCATTATTATGTAAATTTTTGGGACTGGATGATTTTGTTAAGAGTTGAAGATTTTTAGGGCAAAGCATATTACAAAAGAATTGTTTGCCCTACTGTTGTAATATAACCATAAAATAGAAAAGGATGACTTATTAAGTATCTTTCTGTCAATATAATTTATGGAAAATACAGTACAGTATTATACAAAAATTTATCAGCTAATACTGTTCTGATTTTTTTCCTTTTTTTCCCCTTCTAACTAATGATACTAGGACATGTAAAATTGTATGAGTTATTTTTTTTTAACACATCCGATGTATGTTTCTGTGTCAGGAAATATTTTAAAAATTGTATGTAGCATTGAGGCAAGAAACATCTCCCTCATTCCATTTGTGACATGGCTTTTTTCTTAGTTAATTGAAATTTTTTTGGAGTCAGACTGATGTGTTTCAGGCTTGCTTAAAACTTGCTCTATATTGGGGTTGGGGATTTGGCTCAGTGGTAGAGAGCTTGCCTAGCAAGCGCAAGGGCCTGGGTTAAATACCCAGCACCGGGGAAAAAAAAAAAAAAAGAAAAAAAAACTTGCTCTATATTATAGGTTAACATGTTTTCCAAAAACAATTATGGTTATATAGATGGCAGTGGGATTTTATTGAAAAGTTAGTAGGGATTTTGTTTGTTTGTTTTTTTGTGGTTTTTTAAGACAGGCTCTCTCTGTGTAGCCTTAGCTATCCTGGAATTTACTGTATAGATCAGGCTGACTTTGAACTCAGAGAGATCAAGTTTCTACCTCTTGAGCACTGAGATTAAAGGTGGGCACCACTAAGCCTGGCTCACAGTATTGCTTTAAAATACACTTGGAAGCTAAGTCTATGTGTAGGGACTTGGATTTGATTTCCAGTCCGCCAGAACTCCACAGTCGGTGATAGCTTGTCTCAAAGGAAGTAAGTGTGTGTGTGTGTGTGTGTGTGTGTGTGTGTGTGTGTGTGTGTGTGTGTGTGTGTGTGTGTGTGTGTGTGTCTGTCTGTCTGTCTCAAATGAACTCTTGGGAGAGTTTGCCATATATGTGTGTGTGTGTGTGTGTGTGTGTGTGTGTATGTGTGTGTATATGTATGTGGTGTGTGTGTGTATATTTTTTTTTTTTCAAAGCAGCATTTGTTTGTCAGGTTGAAGCTAGCTTGATGAACTTGTGTTTGTGGGATGTTGCAGTGGGATGGGTAGTTTTGAAGTTTGCAGTGGCCTGGAAACAGAGTCTCTATAGGCTACCAGCATATCCAGTGTGTTGTTTTCTTCTCTTTGTGGAAATAACTGTGTTTCTATAATATAAAGGTCTGTTGTGTTGTTATTTTTCTTTTTAAATCATGGGCCAGGTGTGATGCTATACGCCTTTAGTCCCAACACATGGAAGACAGGTGGATCTCCAGCCTGCTCTACATAGTGAGCTCCATGCCAGCCAAGGCTACAGAGTGAGACTCTCAAAAGGGTTTTTCTGTTTCTATATATCTACATGCAGGTGCCCACAAAAGGCAGAAGAGGTCATTGGGTCCCTTGGAACTGGAGTTAAGTTGGTTCCAGCACCTGACAGGTTCTGTTAACTGCTGTGCCATCTCTCCAGTCCCATTGTTACTGTGCTTATGTAGAGAGAAGTATTCACAATGTATGCATTATTTTAAAGAATTGTCATTGGATCATTCTGTTTGAAAGCACCCAAATATAATTAGTATACTATACTTACATGTCGTCCCACAGAAATGTCAGTGAATTAATAGCCAGAAGACTATTTGGTTTTCTTTGGTTTCACTTATTGACCCTGGGTATGTAGTTCTAGTCTTCCCAAGAAGTACACTATTTGAAAAAAAATAGTACCCTTATTTTTCTTGAGTTACAGATATAATAGGAAGAATTTTTTTTTTAAGATTTGTATATTTAATTTACATATATGAGTGCTCTGTTTGCATATACACCTGTATTACCAAAAGAGGGCATCAGATCCCATTACAGATGGCTGTGAGCCACCATGTGGTTGCTAGGCACTGAACTCAGGACCTCTGGAAGAGCAGCCAGCGCTCGTACCCTCTGAGCCATCTCTCCAGCCCTAAGTTTTATTCCTATGCTAGGTGGTACAGTGGCACACACTTGATGTCCCACGTACATCTCAGCACTTGGGAGGCAGAGGAAGGTAGATCGCTTGAGTGCCAGCCTGGTCCACAGAGCATGTTCCAGGACAGCCAGGACTACCTTGTCTCGAAAAAACCATTTTTTTTTTCTTTTTTCTTTTTTTCGGAGCTGGGGACCGAACCCAGGGCCTTGCGTTTGCTAGGCAAGTGCTTTACCGCTGAGCTAAATCCCCAACCCCAAAACCATTTTTTTTTTATTCAAGTGTGTATGTGTCTGCAAGTGTCATGGGGACTAGAAGAAGGCATTGACTCTCCTGAATCCAGAGATATAAGCTGCCTCTCATGGGTGCTAAGATTTGAACCTGTACCCTCTGTAAGAGCAGCAAATGCTCTAAATCACTAGGGCATCTCTCCAAGTCCTGGAAGAAGGAATCTTAATTCTTAATTCTTGTTAAAAGTATATAAGAAGCACCTTCCATATGTGAACTATTTAGAGATGAATGGGACACAGTTTTACAGTTTTGTCTGCCAAGAGTTTTAGAGTCAGATGGAAGACAGTAGATGGTTACCCACAAATGCGACTGTAGATATAGAGTAGAACATCTCATCAGTGAGAGAGAGGAGTGTTTCTTGCCTCATGACTCAGAAGAAAAAAATTAAGTTTCCAGACATCTGAGACCAACTAAGAGCCCTTTTTGGCAAGACGCTTCCCTTGGCTTGTTATTCTATTACCTGTGACTGCTTTTGCTCTTGGGTTAGTGCTGCCTAAAAGAGGGTAGTGCAAAGACAGTGTTGACAGACAGCTTAGTAGCTACAGGTCACTGTGCTTTTGTTGTCCTGTCTCTAAACTTTTTTACATTTATTACTTACTTATTTTTGTGTGTGGATACATGCCAGGACACGTGTGTGGAGGTCAGGGGACAACTGTGGAAGTTGGTTCCTTTCTTCCATCATATATGTCATGGGAATTCAACTCAGATCATGAACAATACAGGCATCTTTACCCTTGAGCTATTTTGTTGGTCCCTTTTTTCTGAAAGTCATCAGTTGCTTTCATTGGTTTTGCAGATGACCGTGAACTTCTAGTTCTCTGGACTTGCTAAGTGTTGAAGTTACAGATCTGCAACATCTTGTCTTTTATGTAATGTTGGGGACAAAACCCAGGACTTTGTATGGGCTAGGCAAGCATGTACTCTACCAACAGAGCCATGTCCCCAACTCTTATTTTGGTTTTTTGAGGCAAGATTAAAGAATGTAGCCCAACCTGGCCTTAAACTCACGATCTTCTTGATTAGTCCTCATGAGGAATTACTGGATTGTGGTCTTCCTGGGCCCAGGTCATTTTTGTTTAAGATACTTGATTAAAAAGTGCAAAATTGATTTCCGGATTTTGGTACTTATTTAAGGAACTAATCAATTCTTCCAATTTGTTTTAGATTTATTTATTTTTATTTACGTGGATATGGGTGTTTTGTACCCATGCCTGTGGGTACCATGTGCAAGCCTTGTGCTACAAAGGCCAGAAGAGGTTGGCAGATTCCTGGAATTGGAGTTTAGGGGCTTGGGAGCTGCCATGTGGGTACTGGGAATTAAACCCCAGTCTCTGTAAGAGCAGCCAAGGTTCTTAACTACTGAGCCATCTCTCCAACCCCATTTCTAGTTATTTTAATAAAATTAGTCAATATTATATGGTACTTTTTCTCAAATATTTTTCCGAGCACTGTAAGTGATATTTTATTCCTGTTTAATAGAAGGAAAAATATTGAAGTTAACTAGCTTCTGACACTCGATGTCAGAGTGCAATTTGAAACAAAGCGGTATGGTTCCAGAGAGTATGTTTTAGCCATGCTGCAAAAGAACGTGAGCAATGTATGGAAAATGAGATCGTTACTTTTCCTTTTTCATCTTTGCCTTTTAAAAATGATCTTTTGCTTTTTTTTTTTTTTTAGTGATTTGTAGATGTGGCATGTAGTTCTCACTGGTTTCTGACTTGAGATTCTCTTGCCTCAGCCTGCCAAGTACTGGGATTACATGTATTTAGGGAGCAAGAAGTACACCACTAAGTCCAGGAGATTTTTGGTGTTTCTGATGGGAGGTAAAGAATATGCTCCTTGTCTCTTGGGTCTTGCTAGATGGTATACATAAAGAATCTTACTATAGTAGTATTTAGTAGTGGAAATAAAATGTCAGTAAGGGCCAGGTGACCAACCAAAGTTATGTAGTAAGACCCTGTTTCAAAAAAACCCAACCAAACAAAAACATATCACTAAGTAGGAATCTGATCATAACTCCCTCCCCTTGGTTGATATTCTTTCTGTGATATTATAAGGTTATTTATTTATTTATTTGGAGTCAGGGACTCACTCTGTAACTCTGACTGTCTTGTAATTTACTATATAGATAAATCAGGTTGGCCTCAAACCTTTAGATTTCCACCTGCATCTGCCTTTTCTTCTTCTTTTTTTTTAAGATTTATTTATAAATAAGTACACTGTAGCTGTCTTCAGACACACCAGAAGAGGGCATCAGATCTCATTATAGATGGTTGTGAGCCACCATGTGGTTGCTGGGATTTGAACTCAGGACCTCTGGAAGAGCAGTTAGTATTCTTAACTGCTGAGCCATCTCTCCAGCCCCTGCATCTGCCTCTTAAGTGCTTCATATAAAGGTGTGTGCAAACAGGAATAGGAATGGTCTTACATGTAACATTAACTGTCTAATGCTTGACTTCATAGAGAGGATGGAATTGGCCCAATGCTGGATGGAGGCTAGGACTTCAGCCTATTCTGTCTAGTACTTGAATGTGCTTGATTTTTGTTTTAGTATGATAGTTTGATTTAAGAAATGTTGAAGGCTTGGGCAGTGGTGGCACATGCCTTTTATCCCAGCACTCAGGAGGCAAAAGGGGATGGATCTCTCTGAATTCAAAGCCAGCCTGGTCTGCACAGTGAGTTTCATTCAGGACAGCCAGAGCTGTTACAAAGGGTTGTTCCCTGACTAGGGAAACAAAACAAGCAAAATGTTAGATGATGGGTATTGTACTGACTTGCACCTGTAATCCCAGCACTCAGGAGGCTGGAGAAGGAGGAGGAGAATTTCCTTAAGTTCAAAGCCAGCCTAGGCTACATGGAATTCTAGCACGGGCTGGGCAAAAGGGCTGGTGAAGTATTAACAACAGCAAATGAGAGGCACTTGTGTAAGCCTATGAGTTTTATCCCTGGAACCTGTGTAAATGTGGAAGAAAGGAACAAACTATACAAAGTTGTCTTCTGCCTCGGCACACTTGTCATGTCATGGCATGTGTGCCGTGTATTATCTCGTACACACTCTAAACATTAAAACAAAATACCTCATAGAGATGGGCACCAACACTCTCAAGGCAGACGCAAGTGAATCTCTGTGGGGTTGAGGCCAGCCTGGTCAACATAGCAAGTTTCAGTCCATCCAAGGATTCATAGTAATAAAATAACCTTATTTCAAAAAACAGAAACACCACAGTTTATTTTGGGGAAAAAATAAAACATATGTATATATATGTATATATATTACATATATTACACGCACATCTGTATTTTTTCCATTCTCATTGCCAGAGTAATTGTGTCTGTATTTCAAGATTTCCAGATATACAAATAGTAGGGTTGGTAAGGTGGCTCAGTAGGTAAAGCCACCTGCTGCCAAGCCTGATGACCTGAATTTGATCCCTGAGACCCACATAGTGGAAAGAGAACTAACTCAAGTGGGTTGTCCTCTGACCTCTACGAATTCCTTGGCATGTGCATGTCCACACCCTGATAATTAATGTAAAAAATATAAAAATCGGTAAGCTAACAGTAGTAGAGTGTTGACTATCCATTTTAATTTTAGGAACCCTAAGGACTCTGCAATATGAATAATTCTCTAGAGAACACCATCTCATTTGAAGAGTACATCCGAGTAAAGGCGAGGTCTGTCCCGCAACACAGGATGAAGGAATTTCTGGACTCGCTGGCTTCTAAGGGACCAGAAGCTCTTCAGGAGTTCCAGCAGTCTGCCACCACCACCATGGTGTACCAGCAGGGTGGGAACTGCATTTATACAGACAGCACTGAAGTGGCTGGGTCTTTGCTTGAACTTGCTTGTCCAGTCACAACCAGTGTTCAACCACAAACTCAGCAAGAGCAGCAGATCCAGGTTCAGCAGCCACAGCAGGTTCAGGTAAGAGGAATACTTAGTTGCAGCTGTTAGTAAACTTTTATTCTCTCCGTCTAGGCTGGCTATGGCACTCCTACCTGTACAGACATTAGAAACGCTGGAGGCTGTTTTATTGAAGTGTGGAATCTTTCTTTTTTTTTTTTTTTTTTTTTTGGTTCTTTTTTTCGAGCTGGGGATCGAACCCAGGGCCTTTGTGCTTCCCTAGGCAAGCGCTCTACCACTGAGCTAAATCCCCAACCCCGAAATCTTTCATTTTTAATGTGGACTGACAATATCTTTAGCCACTCTAAACTATCAAGACCACAGATACTTCTTGCTATTTGCTTTAGAGAGCTTGAATTGTACAGAACAGTAGAGGCCAGCACTGCATTTGAATGTGAGAGCTTCATTTGACCAAGCCTTTCCATCTTTCTGCGACAGTCTTAGCAGAAGGGACAGGATGCCAACTTTTGACTCATTGTGGAAAGTGTGGAATTCAGAATTTGCTTTAAAATTAAAATCTGATGTATTGGTGATCTTCATTTAGTTTATACATCTTAATTCTCTGATCATATATAGAATTACTAGGTTGGCATTTTACTACCTAGTAGGTCTCAGATAATGCTAACTCTGACATTAAGCTCATTCAAAATGGAGGAATGAGTGTGTTAGCTTATATGGGGAGTTTCTTTTTTAAGGATCTGTACGTCATACAGTAGTTTTCTTGGCAATGTATTATGATTGAGCTTCATTTTGCTTTGGATGCTTTTTAAGCTGGATATTAGGAAGGATGTGAAGCATAGTGGAAGAGCAGGAATGTGTCTGAGCTAGAAGAGTTGACTATGTAGTCACAAAGAAGATATTGTGGGAAACTGGGTTCTGAAACTAGAAGTTGACTATAAATTTTACTTGATTTCTTAGTTAAGAACATGATCTTAATTTTTTTAGTCTTAATTTTTTCATCTGTCAGAAATGGTAAAAATAAAAATACCAATTGAATGAGACCAAATGAGATAATGGACAAGAAAAGTATCTCTAGTTTCCTATAAGTTTCTCATTACTAAGGTTCAAAAGGTTGAGATTTTGGGTGTGACAGACTTCTTAAAAGCTTTGTAATACTCAAGATAATTCAATACTATCACCTTTAACATAATTTTCCTAAAAACTCATGTTTATAAAAGAAGTAGAAATTTTTAATTCTTTTTTTTTTTTAAAGATTTATTTATTTTTATTTATATGAGTACACTGTAGCTGTCTTCAGACACACCAGAAGAGGGCATCAGATCCCATTACAGATGGTTGTGAGCCACCATGTGGTTGCTGGGAATTGAACTCAGGACCTCTGGAAGAGCAGTCGGTGCTCTTAACCACTGAGCCATCTCTCTAGTCCCTGAAATTTTTAATTCTTAAGATAGGTTCCTGAGAACACATTTTTTTCCATTTTTTTTCTTTTCTTTTCTTTTTTTTCAGAGCTGGGGACCGAACCCAGGGCCTTGCGCTTGCTAAATCCCCAACTCCTTTTCCATTTTTTTATATCTTATTTTTATTTTTATTTCGAGATAGGATTCCATACTGTATTCCATGTTGTCCTGGCTACCTTCAAACTCAAAACATACGCTTGCTTCAACTTCCTTTGTGCCTGGGATTACAGGTGTATTGCCGTGCCAACTTCACTTCCCTCGTGAGTGATTGTAGAGGGTAAGAAAATTCCTCACAGTGCCAGGGGGAAGAATAAGATTAGAACCCACTAAACCAGGTAAATTGCCTGTGGCATAAGTAGTGACCTGAGTTCCATTGCTAGAATCCATAGATGAAAGAAGATCCAAAACTGTCATCTGCCTTCTCCTCACTTGCACTTTGGCACGTGTGCATCCATGTATTACACATGCCACAACAGACATGTTTTAAAACCTCTCCAAATTTAACCAGGTGTAACTCAAGTGTAATTTATGCTCTCTGAACGCTGAGGAAGACTGACCCTACAAGTAAGATCCTGTCTGAAAGAAAAAAAAAGCAAACCACCACTGAGTCTTCTGACCATGATGACCCATGCCTGTAATTCCAGCTCTTGGAAGGTGGAAGCAGGAGTATTGTGAGTTCTGGGTCCATCTTGGCCAAAACCATGAAATCTGAAAAATTGCTAAAAATAAAGTACAGATACAGAATAAGGTAACAAGAGAATGCTGCTTTAAGAGAATTTTTGGGAAAATGGAACATTCCTCTGAATTTACCAAGCTGAGATCTAAAGGCTACTCAGAACGATCCCCTACTATAAACAGCCAAAGATTGAGTACTGAACAAGCATTTTAAAGCATACATTCATTCCTCAAGAACGGGGGGGGGGATCATGGGGTCATTCTAGGGTCCCCTGCAAGCTCATATTAAAATGACATTGTAAACCAACACATATATTCTTGTGTTCTTTCTTTAAGTCTTGTCTAGGTTAAGTATATTATCCAAAACGGTACTTATGTGCATGAGCTGTTTGTGCGTGTACCTGTAGAGGTCAGAAGTTGAGGTTTACTTATCCTTTACTACCCCCACTCCCCCACCCCCACCCCCGTGGCATTCTCTCTCATCTGGAACTCACTGATTGGCTAAATTTGCTGTTCAGTGAGACCTTGGAACCCCTGTTTGAATTACCTAGATGTTATACTTTTCATGTAGATGCTAGAATTCTACACTCAGGTCTTCATGCTTGCACAAGAAATATTTTACCCACTGACTTACTCCACCTGTCCCTCTAATACAGTCTGAATAGCTGTAATATTACATTGAGGTAGTAATAATCAAAAGAAAATTACAAGTTGAATGTAGTTATAGGAAGTTTTTTGAGACATAGACCCCATTTCCAGGGGAACAAAAACTGAACCAAAAAATATATATATTTATTACATTCTGCTGTGCATTGAAGGTAGGACTCGAGCATGCTAGGACTCTATCCCTAACCTTCCATTTTACCTTTTAATGTGAGAGTAGCTGTCACTAAGTTGCCTGAGCTGACCTTGAACACCTTCTGCAGGATGGATCTGCTTCCTTTAGGTCCCTCGGTAGCTGGGATTATGAACCTCTGCTGAGTACAGCTTTGGGGACTGGTGACTTGAAGAAGTGTGCCTCAGCATTCAGGCCTCCCTTCCCCACATCATATACTCATGATAATAATCCTTTAAGTTAAAGTTGTATATATTTAAATACTTAAAAACACTTAGTTTTTATTTCTGGATCACCTCAGACTTTTGCATTGGCTTATAGTTTTAACAGTTATTGTGCACATGCTAGTTTCTACTCTTTGGAGTGAATGATCTTTTTGTTTTGTTTGTTGTTTTTGTTTTTCAAGACAGAGTTTCTCTTTGTAGCTTTGGCTATCCTGGAACTCATTCTGTAGGCCAGGCCAGCCTGAACCTCAAAGATCCATCTGTCTCTGCCTCCTTAGTTCTGGAACTAAAGGTATGTGCTACCACCACCCAACCAGTGTCAAAAACAGGACTTTATTTATTTTATTTATTAAATGTGCACATGTGGGCATGCATGTTGTATATGCATGCATGGCTATGTATGGAGCACATGTGGAGGTCAGAGGACAACTTTGTGGAGTCATTCCTGGCCATTTACCTTGTTCCAGGCTTATGCAACAAATGCCTTTTATCTATTGAGCCATCCCACTGGCCACCGCTAGGATTTTAAATGTGCTCAACATAAAGAGTTAATGTGTTTGAGGTGATTAAAATAAGAAATTAGGCCTGTTATGGTGGTGCATGCCTTTGATCCAAGCATTCGGGAGACAGAGTCAGGTAGATCTTTGTGAGTTCAAGGCCAGCCTGGTTTACATTAGTGAGTTACAGAACAGCCAGAGCTATGTAATTATACCCTACCTCAAACAAAAACAAAATGCATGCATGCAGGCTTTTATGTGGAATTTGGTGAGTGTAGCAAATGTTAGAGGTAGAGTCAGTGTTAAGAGGGCTTGTTCTGGATTCCTCCTACCACTGAGTATATATCAGAGGCGAGGAGAGGAAAACATACTACAGAGAAGCAAAAGGGAAACTGTTAAAAGTAATTTCTGAAGCTAAAATAGCAAGTGGTTTATATTCTGAGAATATTTGCACTTGTGCACCCTCCTTTTTTCTTTTGTGAAGGTGTTATGAACTTGATATATTGCATGTGCTAGGCAAATACTCTTTAGCTAGATTTATGTTTAGAACTCATTGTGTGCTGTGATAAAAGACCTGCTCCACCATGCCTAATACCAACTCTTAGTACATAGCTGAAGCAATTTTTTTCCAAGTAGTCCTAAAAAAAAACATGCCTGATTTTTACCATAGAGAATTCTGTTTTTGTTTTGTTTTGGGGTGGTTTTTTTTTGTTGTTGTTGTTTTTGTTTTTCTAGACTGGGTTTCTCTGTTAATCCTGATTGTTGTTGTAAAGTAGGCTGTTCTTAAACTCAGAGATCCTTCTGTCTTTGCTTGTGGAGTGCTGGGACTACAGGTACATATCACTACCACCCTGCTCAGAATTCTATTTTTCTTTATTACATTTTTTAAATTTACTGTTTCTGTGTATATGTCTGTCTGACTGTTGTTCTTCATGTGAGTACCAAGAATCAAAAAATATTCAGGCTTGGCAGAAAACATTTTTCTCAGTGGGCCATCTTGCCTGCCGTTTATTTATTTTTGGAAGCTTTATTCTCACCACTGAACCATCTCTCCAGCCCCATACATAAAAATTTGTATAGTTTGACATTGAACCAACTCTCAAACCCTAGTAAATGGAAACGTCCACTTTAAGTATACCACTTATGCTTATACCACTTTACTAACGGACAAAGAACCAAGAAAACAAAGTTGTGATGTTTTTACTTGTATCCTGTTAATCGTGTCTTACTTCCTGGGATGGATATATCTGAGTTAATTCAGTGTGATGCTGAGTTTGGTTTGAGGTATTGTGGCCGCAGAAGCATTGACTGATATGGCACCCCTTGCTCACATTACACAGGGTCCTGCCGAAAAGTTTTCTTGGAAACTGGATTTTGATGCTGCCTGCCTTTTCTCACCGGTGACTCTTGTTCCTGCAGGTACAGGTGCAGGTACAGCAGTCTCCACAGCAGGTCTCAGCTCAGCAGCTTTCCCCGCAGTTCACCGTTCACCAGCCTGCTGAGCAACCCATCCAGGTCCAGGTGCAGATCCAGGGCCAAGCACCACAGTCCGCAGCCCCCTCCATCCAGACTCCATCACTGCAGAGCCCCAGCCCCTCGCAGCTGCAAGCAGCCCAGATCCAGGTGCAGCACGTGCAGGCAGCGCAGCAGATCCAGGCTGCAGAAATCCCAGAGGAGCATATCCCACATCAACAGATCCAAGCTCAGTTGGTGGCAGGCCAATCTCTTGCTGGGGGCCAGCAGATTCAAATTCAGACCGTGGGTGCTCTTTCCCCACCACCCTCCCAGCAGGGCTCACCCAGGGAAGGGGAGCGGAGGGTTGGCACAGCCAGTGTCCTTCAACCAGTGAAGAAACGCAAAGTGGACATGCCCATCACCGTGTCCTATGCCATCTCAGGGCAGCCAGTGGCCACCGTGCTGGCCATTCCACAAGGCCAGCAACAGAGTTACGTGTCTTTGAGGCCAGACTTACTGACAGTAGACAGTGCCCACCTGTACAGCGCCACTGGGACCATAACTAGCCCTACAGGAGAAACTTGGACCATCCCTGTTTATTCCGCCCAGCCCCGGGGGGACCCTCAGCAGCAGAGCATTACCCACATTGCCATTCCCCAGGAAGCCTACAATGCGGTTCACGTCAGTGGCTCACCCACGGCTCTGGCAGCTGTAAAGCTGGAGGATGACAAGGAGAAGATGGTGGGCACCACATCTGTAGTGAAGAACTCCCATGAAGAGGTAGTGCAGACCCTTGCAAACTCTCTCTTTCCAGCACAGTTCATGAATGGCAACATCCACATTCCAGTGGCTGTGCAGGCTGTAGCAGGCACGTACCAGAATACGGCTCAGACTGTACATATATGGGACCCACAGCAGCAGCCGCAACAGCAAACTGCACAAGAACAGACACCGCCACAGCCACAGCAACAGCAGCAGCTGCAGGTCACTTGTTCAGTAAGTAAGACTTAAATCTGTAGGGTATAACAGAACACACCTATAGTGTCTGAATTATTTAATTCCATCATGGGGGAGGGAAGAGAGAGAAACAGTAGATGGGGAGGTGGTTATCATTCTTGGAATTCAACAAAACGACCAGTTATTCTTTGTAGTTTTAGAGCGTGTTTGGGTAGGATGCTATCTTAGTTAGGGTTTACTGCTGTGAGCAGACACCATAACCGAGGCAAATCTTATAAAGGACAACATTTACTTGTGGCTGGCCTACAGGTTCAGAGGCTCAGTCCATTATCATCAAGGTGGAAGCATGGCAGCATCCAGGCAGGCATGGTGCAGGAGGAGCTGAGAGTTCTACATCTTCATCTGAAGGCTGCTAGTGGAAGACTCACTTCCAGGCAGCTAGGATGAGGGTTGAAAGCCCATGCCCACAGTGACACACCTTGCCTCCTAATAGTGCCACTCCCTGGGACAAGCATATACAAACCATCACATTCTACTCCCTGGCCCCCATAGACTTGTTCAAATACATGAGTCTGGGGGCCATAGCCTAGCCGTAGCATAGTAAGAAAATACATTTAGTTCAACTTCCAAAGCTCCCATAGTCTATAGCAGTCTCAACAGTGTTAAAGTCCTAAGTTCAAAGTCTTCTGAGATCCATCCAATCACTTAACTGTAATCTCCAAAGCAAGACAGGAAACCAGCTGGGCAAACCCCAAACTCTGCATCTCCTTGCCTGGTTTCAAGGTGGTCTTCAGATCTCCAACTCCTTTTTCATCTTTGTTGACTGCAACACATTTCTTTTCCTGGGCTGGTTCTACTCCTTGCTAGCAACATTCCTTAGCAGATATCCTGTGGCTCTGGTATTTCGAACATGTTTGGGTCTCCAAGGCACCTTCAGTGTTAAAGCTTCTTGATTTGATATCTGGGATCCACACATGATCTTCTGGGTTCCTCCAAACGGTTGGCATCACTTCTCCAGTTCTGCCCTCTGTAGTACTCTTTTTTTTTTTTTTTTTTAAAGATTTATTTATTTATTTTATGTGTGCGAGTACACTTCAGATACACCAGAAGAGGACATCAGATCTCATTACAGATGGTTGTGAGCCACCATGTGGTTGCTGGGAATTGAACTCAGGACCTCTGGAAGAGCAGTCAGTGCTCTTAACCACTGAGCCATCTCTCCAGCCCCCCTCTGTAGTACTCTTAAGCTCAGGTTGATCCATTCCCTGCCGCTGCTGTTTTTGGTGATCATCCCATGGTACTGGCATCTCTAATATGCTGGGTTCTTCACTGCAACTAGGCTTCACCAATAGCCTCTTCATGGTGCCAAGCCTCACATCTTTGCATGGCCCCTTCAGTCCTGGGACATCAACTGCAACTGAGGCTGCACCTTTACCAATGGCCTTCCCTGGCCTCTCACAATGCCCAGCCTCAGCTGCTCTCCATGACCCCTTCACGCCTTTAAAACCAGTACCACCTGGGTGACTCTTACACATTACCAAGTGCAGCTGCAACAGGTGGTGCAGCCTGGCTATCTTTGGAGCACAGCTTCTTTGTGTTCTAAGAAAATACTTCCCAGATTTCACCTCAGTTAAATTTCACCTCACCACTAATTTCTTAGCTCCAGCTAACCAGCAACAATTGTCCCAGCAGTCCCTTCTGTTGACTCTAAATCCAGAGAGCCACATGGCCAAAGCTGCCACATTCTATTACATTATCACTAGTTTTGTTTTCCAACTCTTTCACTGCCTAAGCATATACAGAAGCATACACAAACCATCACAGGTGTCTATACTATTTCTTTGTAATGTCCTGTGATGGTGAGTAGAGTTATGCTATGAAGAATGGAAGACCCAAAAGTGTTAGGTACTGTTCATGGGTTACTTATACAGCTGTAGTTGAACCATTAACTTAGCACACACAAGTAGTAAATTCCTGATAGAGACCTTGTAAGATAGCTTTTTTTCTTTAGTTATCTTTGAATATGGTATAAATAAATTATAAGAATACCTCTTAGTAGGTCTGTTGAAAGGAGCTGGATGTGAGGGTGTACACCAGCAAACCCTGCACTTGGGAGGCAGAGGCAGGAAGATCACTGAGTGGGGGGGCGGGGGGGGCAGCTTGTTCTTAGCAAGTTCCAAGTGGTCCTCGGCTACATAATGATACTTTGTCTAAGAAAACAAAGGTGGGGGAAAATGGCAAAAGTAAAATTAGCAACTGGCCCATTGTTGTACATACTTGCATAACACCAATACGTCAGTAAATGAGGCAGCATGATCTCAGGTTCTTTAGTGTCACCCCAGGCCACATAGCAAGAATGTCTAAAACAGGGCTGGAGAGATGGCTCAGTGGTTAAGAGCCCCGACTGCTTTTCCAGAGGTCATGAGTTGGATTCCCAGCAACCACATGGTGGCTCACAACCATCTGTAAAGAGATCCGATGCCCTCTTCTGGTGTGTCTGAAGACAGCTACAGTGTACTTATATATAATAAATGAATAAATCTTAAAAAAAAAATGTCTAAAACAGAACAAGACAGTTTCTTCCATGTTTATATCACTGAATAGCTTGTGGGGAAGACAATTAATTGCGAATTGACCCTCAAGAAGAGCAGGTGAGAATGTGTTGAACTCCACAATTACAGTGAGTTGGGGAGAGTGGTCCCTTAAAGCCTTCATTCATATTTCCTGTCTTTTAAAACTATATTCCTAGTGAAGCCTTCCGCTTTTGACCTCACTTTCCCCCATCTGTTTCTGACTCTTTCCAGTCTATTTTATTCTCAGTGCTCTAGATGTTATCTGTAGAGAACGATCTTTACTTTTATCCATTTTTCTGTGGGGGTTTAACTGGCTCTCTTGCCTCAGCCTCTCAATTACTCGAGGCCACATGTGTGTACACTGCTGCATCTGGCTTCAGTTGTGGATTTTTGTTGTTAAATCTTGTTTTTTCTTTTTTTGTTTGTCTTTTTGAGATTGTTTGTTTGTTGTTGTTTTTGTTTATCTTATTTATATGTATACATTGTACCTGTCTTCAGACACACCAGAAAAGGACATCAGATCCCCTTACAGATGGCTGTGAGCCACCATGTAGTTGCTGGGATTTGAACTCAGGACCTCTGGAAGAGCAGTCAGTGCTCTTAACCGCTGAGCCATCTCTCCAGCCCTGTTTGTTTTAATGGCTTCTTTATGTAGCCCTGGCTATCCTGGAGCTCAATCTTAGATCAGGCTGCCCTTGAATTCAGAGATCCACCTCCCTTTGCTTCTGGGATATTAAAGGCGTAGCCACCACTGCTCGTCTGATTTACTTTTATGTATGTGGGTGTTTGGTCTGTATGTATTTCTCCGCACCATGTGTGAGTATTGCTTGTGTACCCAGAGGAGGATGTCAAATCCTCTGTAACTGGAGTTATAGATGGTGCGAGCTGCCATGTGGTACTGGAAACTGAATCTGGGTCTTCTGGAAGAACAGTCAGTGAGGTTTTGGTTGGTTGGTTGGTTGGTTGGTTGGTTGGTTGGTTGGTTGGTTGGTTGGTTTTTCGGAGGGTTTTTTTGTTTTGTTTTTGTTTTTTCAAGATAGGGTTTCTCTGTGTGTAGCCTTTGTTGTCCTAGAACATGATCTGTAGACCAAGTTGTTGTTGAGCACAGTATCTGCCTGCCTCTGAGTCTTGAGTGCTGGGATTAAAGGCATGGGCCACCCTCGAAGCTAGTGTTCTCCAGCCCTGTTACCACAGTTCTTAACTGGGGAAAAGAGCGCTTGTGAACTATTCTTGTACAGAAATGTTAGAAAGCGGGGTTGGGGATTTAGCTCAGTGGTGCAGCGCTTGCCTAGGAAGCAAGGCCCTGGGTTCGGTCCCCAGCTCCGAAAAAAAGAACAAAAAAAAAAAATGTTAGAAACACAAAAGGATGCTGGTATGTGAAACACATCTGAAATCTAGCACTTAGGAAAAGGGGCCAGAGGCAAAATTCAAGGCCAACATTGGCTACATAGAGTTCTAGGCCAGTGTACAGTACATGAGACACTGTCTTTAAAAAAAAAAAAAAAAAGATAGGGCTACGGAGATAGCTCAGTAGTTAACAGCACTTGCTGTTCTTCTACAGGGTCCATTTCAATTCTTAGCATCCTCATTGTGTGTCTTACAACTCCAGCCACACAATGAATCTGACCCTCTTTAGCCTCCAGGGGCACCTACTAACATGTATACATATAAAATATACAGATATACACACATAAACAGCTTTTTAAAAATAAGGGGACTGCAGCGATGGCGCAGCACTTAAGAGCGCTGGCTGCTTTCCCAGAGGACCTGGGTTTGCTTCTCAGTGCTCACATGGTGGTTCAGAACTGTCTTTAATTTGGGTTTCATGGCATCCGTTGCCTTCTGGTGTTAGCCACCTCACCTACTCCCTTAGTTTTGTTTTGTTTTGATTTGATTTTAGTTTCCTAAAATAGGCTTTTTTTATGTAGCTGTTTTTGTGTAGCTTTTTTGGCTGTTGTGGAACTTGCTCTGTAGACTAGGCTGGACTAGTAAGACAAGTTATGTTATTTTCATCCAAGGAGACTCATGCAAATACACATCAGACACAACCACTAAAACAGAATAATCTTTGTTATTTCACAGACCCAGGTATAAACAGAGAGAAGTAAAAACAGAACACAAAGGGTTAGGTGTACAAGACAGCGTGGAAATACACTTGTTTTATTTTCAAATTACGGTAGAGCTGAATGTGTGGCTTGGTGGTGTGGCACATACATTACACAGACAGAAAAGGTAAAAAGTATATTCAGTAGTGATTACTGAGTGACCATGAGCCAACTGATAAACTATCATGTTCTATTCTGTTTTTTTCTTTCTGAATATTTTTCCAAAACAAAATTTTGGGAGAGAGGGGGAATCAAGACAGTTTCTTTGTGTTGCACTGGCTGTCCTGGAACTTAAACTGTAGATCAGGCTAGCCTTGAACTCAGAGATCTGCCTGCTTCTGCTTGTGGAAGTACCAGGACCAAATCATGTGCACATCTTGGAAGGACAAAGAACAGTGGTTCTGCTCGCTTGGTCACTCTTAAGTTTTATTCCCCTGAGACAGGTTCTCTTCACTGAACCTAAAGTTCATTATTTTGGGCTAGGATGATCACCAGTGAGTTCCTAGGATTCATCTGTCCCCTGGCCCAGTGTTGAAGTTATAGACATTCTTGGCCATGCCTGTCATTATTTATGGGTGCTGGGTTATCTCCCCAGCCCCTCTTTTCATTCTTCAATTTTATTTTATGTGTACGGGTGTATTCCCTACATGCATGTCTGTTCACACACTATGTGTGTGCCTGATAGTTTTAAGGCTTAAAAAAGGCAGGACATGGTGGTGCACTTTTTTTTTTTTTTTTTTTTTGGTTCTATTTTTTTTGGACTGGGGACCCCCAGGGCCTTGCGCTTCCTAGGGCGCTCTACCACTAGACTAAATCCCCAGCCCGGTGGGTGCACACTTTTAATCCCAGCATTCAGGAGGCAGAGGCAGGAGGAAAACCTCTGTGAGTCAAAGCCCCTCTGGTCTACATACTGAGTTAAGGGAGAGCCAGGACTATAGAGAGACCCAATCTCAGTCTGTGTGTGTGTGTGTGTGTGTGTGTGTGTGTGTGTGTGTGTGTCTGTCTGTCTGTCTGTCTGTCTGTCTGTCTGTCTGTCTCTCAGACACACACACACACACACACACACAGTTGGGCATGGTGGTGCACACCTTTAATCCCAGCACTTGAGGCAGAATCTGGCGAATCTCTTGAGTTTGAGGCCAGCCTGTGTACTGAGAGAGAGCGAGAGAGAGAGAGAGAGAGAGAATATATGAATATGGATGAATATATATTGAATATGAGAGAATGAAAGTGGATTATGTTCTTAGGGGTGAGAATATGGGTTTGAACTTTATGCTAGTATGGTGTCACGTGCATGTAGTTTCAGAACCACTTAGGAGGCTAAAGCGGGAGGATCACAAGTTTAAGGTCAGTCTGAACCTGTTCTGTGTGAAAAAATACAAGGATTTTATAAGCTGGAAAATGACCATGAAGATTCTGAAGTCTTACCTTTGATTGTTTTACAATGGCAACCTTTTGTCTTACTTGTCTTTGTAAATGGTTGTTCTAGACTAAAATAATCTCCGGGAACCCCGCCCTCCCGCCCAAGCTCCTCCATGCTGGGATTATAGGCATATCATTCCCACCTCAGCAGGAAAACTTTGGGATGGGGGTTTTCCTAAACTTGCTATTAGTTCAGGGTGACCCTTTGCTTCTACTTCTGCAGCCTCTGCCTTTGCATTTCTGGGATTGCAGATGGGAGGAGCTACCATATGCAGACTCCCAAGGTGCTGGACACTGCCTCTGGGGTATTGCACTCACCACTGCTCCTGCTTTCCTGGTGTGGATTGCAGTCCCTCCTCATAGAAGGTCTCTCAGATCATAGTCTGGGAGTAGAACTTTCTCAGGTTCCAACCCAGATGTGTTCAGTCGCTTTATACACATCTTTTTTTTTTTTTTTTTTCCTTTTTTTTTTCGGAGCTGGGGACTGAACCCAGGGCCTTGCGCTTGCTAGGCAAGCGCTCTCCCGCTGGGCTAAATCCCCAACCCCCCTTTATACACATCTTAATAAAATGCCTAAGTGTTTTATTTGCATAGTGAAGTTTTGAAGCAGTGTTAGAAAATAAACCTCTATTTACTTAGGGAGTTGTTTGTTTTTCTAGAGTGTTTTACTGTGTATCCTTGGCTGTCTGGAAATCCAACTGTCACTGCCTCTTGAATGCTGGAGTTAAAGGCGTGTGCCACCACTGCCTGGCTTACTTAGGGAGTTTTAAAAAGATTGATACTTGGCCTCTACCCTTTGAGAGGTTCTAGGGCATTTTGTACTATTGGTGTTGTAGGGGTTTTTTTGTTTTCTTTTATGTGTGTTTCTTTTTGGCAGGGTGTGGTATGGGGGCAGTTCCAGATAGGGTTTTTTTGTGTAGCTCTGGCTGTCCTGGAACTCATTTTGAATTTGAACTTATAAAGATCCCCCTGCTTCTGCCTCTTGAGTGCTGGGAATAAAGATGGGCACCACCACTGCCCAGCTCCTTTTTCTTTTCTTTGTTTTTGAGACCAACTCCTACTTAAAGTCCTGGCTGGCCTTGGATTTGCCATAAAGCTCGGACTGGTCTCAAACTTGAGGCCGCCCTGTACCCTGCCTGAGCCTCTGAAGTACTGGTAGTGCAGTCATGTTCTGCCATCCTTGGTTTATATTGGTGTTTTGAAACAAGAATCAAGAGCTAGCATGATGGCTTAGTGGGTAGCAGCACTTGTTCCAAGCCTGACATCCTGAATTCAGTCCATTCAGTCACTCAGAACCATCTAGTAGAAAGAGAACTGGCTTCCACGAGTTTTCTGACCTCCACAGGCCCATCAATGACATACATGTACCCACACACTTCACATGCACATTCATAACAGTTCCGAATGTCATAAACATGTTCAGTGAGAACTCGTACAGGCTGAGTGGAGGAGTGCTGCACTGACTTAGTTACATTGCTACCTTTGATGTCCCTGTAACCAGATAAATTCTGCAAAGCATGAAAACAAGACAGCAAGAAGAGTTGGTTTGGGTGGTTGGTATTGTTTTCCCAAGTGAATAAGCAGTTAAGTTTGATTTTCTGGTATTTTTTTACTAAAGGTCCTAATGAAAAATATTGACAGTCTGATGGTTTCCCTCTCATAGGCACAAACTGTTCAGGTCGCTGAAGTTGAGCCACAGTCACAACCGCAGCCTTCACCAGAGCTTTTGCTTCCAAATTCACTGAAGCCAGAAGAAGGGCTAGAAGTATGGAAAAACTGGGCTCAGACCAAGAATGCTGAACTAGAAAAGGATGCTCAAAACAGATTGGCCCCCATTGGGAGTGAGTGTTTGGGAGGGAGAGGATGATGGGTTTGTCAAAATGTAAGTACAAGAAAAACAATTCAGGCAGGTAGCGCCCCTGGCTTTAAGGACTGAAGAATATACTTGGAAGTATACTTTGTGTCAACGATGAACAGGATACAGTCTTCACCTCATGAGTGACGGGGTTCATAGGATCAGGATCGCCTGAGACCAGATGTTTAGATCTGTATGTTTCAGAAGGAAAGAATGGCTTCTGGAGGGCCTGGAGCCGCCCGTGGTTGTATTCAAACCTGCCTAAGCTCGGACTCACTTACCTGCTCATAGTACAGAGTGTGGGTGCTGGAGTTTTCTACTTACATTTCTTGGCTCTTAGAGTAAAGAATTTATTGGTGAAATAGCATATGTTAGTATATTAATAGGGAAGTTCTGATCACAGATTTAAGTGGACATTTCTAACCTGAACCCTGGTGGGCAATATCCTCTCTGAGCCCTCCTTTCAACAATGTGATTAACCAGTTAGGGCAGCACTGTCGCCATGCCAGGACTCCCATTCACCTTAGGACTTGTATTGTAGGGCGCCAGTTGCTACGATTCCAAGAAGATCTGATCTCATCTGCTGTGGCTGAATTGAATTATGGCCTTTGTTTAATGACACGAGAAGCTCGGAATGGAGAAGGTGAACCCTATGACCCAGATGTACTCTACTACATTTTCTTGTGTATACAGAAGGTAGGAAACAGATCTTCACATAAACATATTTGAACTGGAGTCCCACTGAATGTTTTCACTTTAGCGTAGTTTGCTTAAATGACAAGATGTGAAGAAAAACTGGTGGCACAGCTTTAACCCAGCGTGTGGTGGCAGAGACAGGCTGGCCTTTGAGTTCCTTCCTGCTGGCCAAGCCCACGTAGATCCTGACATTTGTTTGAGTTTTGTTGAGACAGGAAATCTCTGCATACCCTTGACTGTCCTAGAACCCAGAGATCAGCCTGCTTCTGCCTCTTAAGTCCTTTGATTAAAGGTATACACCACCATTGCCCGATTTTTATTTATTTATTTTATTTTTTTCCAGAGCTGAGGACCGAACCCAGGGCCTTGAGCTTGCTAGGCAAGCGCTCTACCGCTGAGCTAAATCCCCAACCCCCACCCTTTTTTTTTTTAAATAGAGGCTTAGATGTTTACTCTAGAAAAGAATATATACAAGGATGCCTAATTCTGAGAGAAGTCAGCCTCCTTTCATCCCTTTTTCCTTCTGATCCTAACCCATAACTACCTGACTTATTTTATGTGATGTCTCTATTCACAGAAGGCTGCTGTAGTATTGTAATCTCCCTTTACAAAAAAGGAAATTAAAAGATTTGCATGTGCTAGGGCTGGAGAGAGATGATTCAGCGGTTAAGAATACTTACTGCTCTTACAGGACCTGTGTTCAGTTTCCAGCATCCACATGGTCGTTCACACCCATCCCTAACTTTCGTTCTAGGAGATCCAGTGCTTTCTTCTAACATCCAAGGGTACCAGGCATATATGCAGAGATACTCACCATACATAAATCTAAACAAAATTAAAACTGAACACAGTACCCTGCCTTTAATCCCAGCACAGGGGTAGAGGTGGGTGGGTGGGTGTTGTGCAGAGGCTGATAGATCTCGGTTCAATTCCTGCTCTTTCTACTTTGTGAGTTTTTGAGTCATTTTATTTTATGTGTGTGTGAGTAGGCATGAACAACTACAGGCAATCGTGGCTACATGGATGTTAGAAACTGAGTCTCGTCTTCTCTAGGAGCTGTTAAGTGTTCTTAACTGCTGAGCCATGTCTCTATTTCCCTCCCCCATGGTTTTGACTACAGGGCCTTGCTTATGTGGGATAGTATTCACGAAAGATCCCTTGTTGGCTCAGCTCTCAGGAACATAAGAATCTGCTCGTGTAATTTAAGGTGTGCTATGGAAATGACACAAGCTGGACAGTTCTGACTTAACTACTTTTTTGTTGTTAGAGAGAATGGGTAGGGTAAGGCGGTGGTGTTGGTGGTGGTAAAAAAATGTTTTGTTGGGGGCTGGAGAGATGGCTCAGAGGTTAAGAGCACTGACTGCTCTTCCAGAGGTCCTGAGTTCAATTCCCAGCAACCACATGGTGGCTCACAACCATCTGTAAAGAGATCCGATGCCCTCTTCTGGTATATCTAAAGACAGCTACAGTGTACTCATATATAATAAATGAATAAATCTTAAAAAAAAAAAAAATGTTTTGTTTTCCTAAAGGCTTTGCTCAAGAGACTACCTGTAACATTTGTTAATTACTTTTCTTTTAGTATCTTTTTGAAAACGGAAGAGTAGATGACATATTCTCTGATCTTTACTATGTTCGTTTTACCGAATGGCTACATGAAGTTCTGAAGGACGTTCAGCCCCGGGTCACTCCACTTGGTAAGAATGTCCCTGGTCTTTGAATCCTTTTTTAAATGTGAATTGGTGTTTTGCCTGCATGTGTATCTGTCTGTTGGAGGAGGTTGGATCCCCTGAGACTGGAGTTAAGAGTTGTGAGCTGCCGTGTCATTTCTGGGAATTGAACTTAGTCCTCTGGAAGGAAGCCAGTGCCTTTAACCATTGAGCCATCTCTCCAGCCCTCCACTTGGGCTTTAAGAGGATTGGTAGCTATGGATATGGTGGCACACATCAGCGAGGCAGCAGAGTCAGGTGGGTCTTTAGGAGTTCTAGGCCTGCCAAGGTTTCGAAGAAAGATCTTGCCTCAAAAATAAGAATTGCCCCCCCCCCAAAAAAAAAAAAACAAACGCCAAAAAAAACAAAAAAAGAAACTCAAGAAGAACAAAAATATGGATAGCATCTTTGGCTGGCTGCAGTTACAATTGGAGGAAAGGGTCTGTGATTCACAGGCATGAGTCTTTGGTGCTTTCTCTGTTAGGAAGGGAACATTTCACCAGAGGCTGTGGCTCTTGGGGCTTGCAGAACTGGTTGTCATGTAATTACTACCAACTTTTCTACTTGTCCAAATTTATTAAGAGTCATTGCCAAGAATGATAGAATACACCTATCTTTAGGAGCCTAAAACAGGAAGATTGCTTGAATCAAAAGGTTTAAGATTGGAGTGGGCAAAATTGTGGCACCATTATCTGAGTATAAGCAAGTGAAGGAAGCGGTGAAACTCAGACCATCATTGCCTGCTATCAGAACATGTTGCTCAGTGGTTAGAGTACTTGTTACAGAGTGTCAAGCCTCTGTTCCTGGCACCCACATAGTAACTCGGAACCATCTGTGACTCAGGTTCCACTAGATCCTATACCTTCTGTCCTTGGAACTGAAATTACACAGCTGTCAACCATGTAGGTGCTGGAGATTGAGTCCAGGTTTAGTGCTTTAAACTACCCATACGGACTCGCTTGCTGTGAACCAAACTTGAGTGTTCTGAAAGTGCAGAGTGTATTCTAACCACTGAGCTGTCTCTCCAACCCTCAAAATGCTTGTTCTAAGAATGCGTTTCTCATTTATTCATCCCTCTTTTTCCCAAAGTCTTTGGCGACCGTTGATTATTTTCTTATCTCCAGAGTTTTGCCTTTTCTAGAATGTCAGAGATTTGGAATTGCTGCTGCTGTTGCTTTGATTGGTTGATTGGTTGGTTGGTCTTACTGCTTTTCAGTGTATCACTGTGTCGTGAGTCCTGGCTAGCTTGGAGCTTAGAGATCTGTCCACCTTTGCCTCCAGAGTGATAGGATTAAGGGCATGTGTCCCCTTGGAACATAGAGTCACCTGGTTTTGCCTCCAAAGTGTGTCATCATGCCCCACTTGGAATGACCTCATTATTCTTTTGTGATTGATTTTTCAATTAGCAATGCACAGTCAAAGCTCCCGTGTGTCTTTCTAACTAACTTTCTTTCTTTCTTTGAGGCAGAATCTTACACACCTCAAACTATGTATGTAGCTCAGGGTGACTGAGTTTCTGATCCTTCTGTCTTTATCTTGTACATTCTGGGGTTACAGGGGTGTGCTACCATCTCTAGTGTAGTATTAAGAATTGAACCCTTTGTGCATGTCAGACAGCTACCAACCATAGCCACCTTCCTATTCCAGGGTTTGTTTTGTTGTTGCTACCCTTTTTTTTTTTTTTTTTTTTTGAATGGCATGTCTTCTAATTCGTATAGGTGTTTGGTCTGCATGTCTTCTGTACCATGTATGTATGTATGTATGTATGGTAACCATTGAGTCCAGAAGAACACATCATCCCCTGGAACTGGAGTTACAGCCAGTTCTGAGCCTCCATGTTGTTTCTGGAAATGGAACCTGGGTCCTCTAGAAAAACAGCCAGTTCTCTTAACTTCTGAATCATCTTTCTAGCCTCTAAGATAGGGCCTATGCTGGTCTCAAATTTATTACATAACTCTTAACTTGTTTGTTTTGTGGTTTTGTTTTTAGACATGGTCTCAATATGTAGCTTTGACTGTTCTGGAGCTTACTGTATAGACCAGGCTACTCAGCACCTCACAGAAATTACCTGCCTCTGCCTCCTGAGTCCTGGAATTAGAGACCTGCAGCACCCCTGACTGTGATCTCTAAGTACTCAGCTCCATACCAGTTTTGTTCTTCATGGTTTATGTTTGTGTCAGTTACGTGGTGGGTGTCATCTGGGTGCCGGGGACCACCAGTGCTGTATGCATCAGGGCATGCAGGAGCTGAGCCTCACTCACGTGTGAACCGTCCAGTTGAGTACTTGGAACTGAACTCAGGTCCTCTGGAAGAACAGCACATGCTTTTTAACTATTGCGCCATCTCTCCAGCCCCTTCTCAGTTCATTCTAGTACTGAATACATTCCCATTTGTGGATATATCACATTTTACCCATTCAGGTTTTGAAAGACAGCAAGTACTAAGTGCTCTTAATCCCTGAAGACAACGTTCCAGCCTGTTGGGGCTTTTTTTGGTTGGGTTTTTTGTTTTGTTTTGTTTTGTTGTTCCTGATTTGTTTTTTTGAGACAGGTTACTTTGTGTAACCCTGGCTGTCCTGAAACTCCTTCTGTAGACCACCAGGCTGGCCTGAACTCACCTTTGTCTTCCTCTGGAGTGCTGGGATTAAAGACATGCACCAGCACTGCCTGATCACATCAGAGCTTTCTGTGAGCAAATAACTTGAGGGGAACAGACAGACGGTGCTGGACATAGAGCTACCCAGATAGGAGAAAGTTAACTCACACAGAAGTCATTTCAATAAATGAGCCTAGAACTAGACATTTGTGTTCAGAAAAGTTCATTTAAACTCAAGCCTAAAACTTTACAAAATTAACTGAAGATTAATCACAGACCTAAATATAACATGGATTTATATTTTATGATCTGACACCCTCTACTGGACTTCTTAATCACAAGCGACTTAGGTAGCACACAGACACAGATGCAGGCAGAGCACCCGTTCATGTTAAATAATAAAATAAGCTGGGATGATGGCTCTCTGAGCAAATTGTTTGGTGCACAAGCAAGAAGACGTGAGTTCATATTTCTAGCACCTCTGTGAAAGGCTGGGTGGGACCTGTAATCCCTCCACTGGAAAACATGCAGGCTTACTTATAAAGTGTAGCCGCTTTGGTGGATTCCAGGTTTAGAGGGAGATACTGTTTCAAAACATAGTGTAGAGCGCAATTAAGACACTTGATTTCAACTTGCATCCTCGGTACATGCCATCCTGCATGTGTGCACATTAACTAGGGAAAAGACATGTTCACCTCTGATTTGGTGGTGACTTTTTAGGATATAATACTAGAAGCACAATCTGGGAGAAAATTAGCAACTTGAACTTAATATTTACAAATTGGGGCTTGAGAGGTATCTCGGTTTTTGAAGGTACTTGCTGTTTTTACAGTGGACCTGGGTTCAGTTTCCACCACCCATATGGTGACTCATAACTGTCTGCAACTTTAGTTCTAGGAGATTCAATGCCCTCTTCTGGGTTCTGTAGGTATCAAGCATGCACGTGATATACAGACGTGCATGCAGGCAAAATACCCACATAAAATAAAGAAAAGTTTAAGGGAAAAAAGGTTATAATCAGTGTACGTCTGTCTGTAGATTGTACTGCTTTGGAGTCTTAAGACAGAGGAGGATCACTTGAACCCATGAGTTTGCAACCACCATGGTGATGTACAATACTTGTAACTCAAAAAGAATTTAACTTAATTTTTGCAGGATACTCTTAACAGAATTAAACTAGATGTGATTCATGCCCATAATCCTGAGTACTTTGCAAGTAGAGATGGGATCAGAGCTTCAAGGCCAGCCTGAACAGTGTAACTAAATAGGGTTACTTGCATTTGACCTTATGTTCAAAATTACCCCTTTAGCCCCAAAACAAAACCAGACACTGGAAAGCATCGGAGAGATGGTTGAATGGTTGAAAAGAGTGCTTACTGCTCTTGCAGGATCATGCAAACACCAATACACATAAAAGTAGGGTATGTGTGAGTGAGCGTGCGTGTGAAAGAGAACGAGAGAGTGAGCTGTTTATGTATCAAAGAGTAGGTGTTGGAATCTTTCTAAGGCTGTGGAGATGACACAGTTGATAAATCTTGCAAATATAGGGACATGACTTTGATATTCTAGAACCCACTTAAAAGCACCAGGGCATGGTAGTGTGTGCTAGTAACCCTTTGCTAGGAATACAAAGAGGATTCCTGGTACTTGCAGCTCAATTGGTTGTTTCTAGACCAATTAGAGATCCTGTCACAAAGGAGATAACCTGCATTCCCAGTACTTGTTCAAACACATGCGTTTGTTTTTTTTTGTTTGTTTGTTTGTTTGTTTTTTTTCCGGAGCTGGGGACCGAACCCAAGGCCTTGTGCTTCCTAGGCAAGCGCTCTACCACTGAGCTAAATCCCCAACCCCTAAACACATGCGTTTATGGAGACCATACTTAGCCATAGCATAATAAGAAAGTACACTTAGGAGTTGGGGATTTAGCTCAGTGGTAGAGCTCAAGACTCTGGGTTCTGTCCTCAGTTCCGAGGAAGAAAAATGACAAAATAACAAGAAAGTACATTTAGTTCAACTTTCAAAGCCCCTATAGTCTATAGCAGTCTCAACAAGTTAAAGTCCAAAGTCGCTTCTAAGATTCATCCAAACACTTAACTGTAATCCCCAAGGCAAGTCAGGAAACCAGCTGGGCAAACTCCAAACATGTCCATGTCTGATGTCAAAGCCATCTTCAGATCTCCACTCCATTCCATCTTTCTTGATTGTAACAAACTTTTCTCCTAGACTGGTTCTACTCTCTGCAGCTTTCCTCAACACATATCCTTTGGCTCTGGTATGTCAAGCACATTGGGGTCTCCAGGGCAACTTCAGTGTTCTCAGCTTCTTGTTTCAATGTCTGGGATCCACACATGACCTTCTGGCTATTCCAGAGGGCTTGTGTCATTTCTTCAGCTCTGCCCTCTATAGCACTCTAAGCTCAGGTTGATCCACTCCACTGTTGTTCTTGGTGATCATCCCATGGTACTGGCATCTCCAATACCCTGGGGTCTTCTGCTGCAATGAGGCTTCACTAATAGCCTCTCATGGGCCCTCTTCATGGCGCCAAGCCTCACCTCCTTTGCGTGACCACTTCAGTCTTGGGCCATTAACTGCAACTAAGGCTGCACCTTCTCCAATGTCCTTCTCGGGCCTCTCTCACAATGCCAAGCCTCAGCTGCTCTCCATGACCCCTTCACGCCTTCAAAACCAGTACCACCTGGGTGACTCTTACACATTACCAAGTACAGCTGCACCACAAGGTACAACCTTGGCTATCTCTGGAACACAGCCTCTTTGTGCTCTCAGAAAATACTGCCCAGAAGACTTCACCTCAATGAAGCTGGTCTCGATCACCAGTAATTTTTTACCTCCAGTTAACCAGCATCTGTTGTACCAGTAGTTCCTTCTGTTCTTGAGTCTAAACCATAGCCACATGGCCAAAGCTGTCGATTTCTTCTGCTTCCTGTGGCTGGAACATGCCCCCCTTATTACAGCTTTCTGTTTTCCAAGACCCTCACTGCCTAAGCTTTGACAATCCTGGATCTTACTCTATTGATTGATCTTGAACTCAGAAATCTGCATGGCTCTGTCTCCTGGTATTAAAAGCATGTACCACCATTTGTGGACTTCAGCTTTTTTTCATCTAGAATTTGTTCTGTCCCAGACTGGTCTGCCTGTTTCCTAGAATTAAAAGTGTGTCTCACCATGCCTGGACCTAAGGTTACCTGGGTGGTATCTTGCCCCAAGGTCCCATTTTCTTAATCCTAGAACATACAATTCAGCTTCATCCTACTTTCTGGTACCCCTTTAATACTTTGAGCCATATGTTTTTTATTTTTCCTTTCTTTATAAAAGTGAACTTTAGTAACCACACAAAAAAATTTATACCAGACTGTTTTGAGACTTCATTTTCAAAGCAATTTATCTAAATCTTTTCACCTTAACCTCAGGTAGACTCCTCAGACAATGGCAAAAATCAGCCACATTCTTCATCAAAATACCACTAAAACAGTCTGTAGGCCACATACTAAAATTCTTCTGTACCGAAACCTCTTGGGCCAGGTCTGCACAGTGCAAGTCACTCACAGCAACAAAGTCTTCCATGTTCCTACTACGATAGCTCATTAAGCTCCACGTAAAGGATTCCACTAATTTCCAAATCCAAAGTCCCTAATCCACATTCTTCCAAACAAAAGCATGGTCAAGGCCTATAACAGCAATACTCCAGTCCCTGGAACTAATTTCTGTCTTATTTTGGCCTTTACTGCTATGAAGAGACACCATGACCAAAGCAATTCTTAGAAGGACATTTAATTGGTTTGACCTTCAGGTTCAGAGGTTCAGTCCATTATTAAGGCAGGAGCATGGCAATGTCCAGGCATGCTTGGTGCAGGAGGAGCTGAAAGTTGGTGGCAGAGTAATTCAGGAAGAGTAAATATGCAATCATTTCCCTGAAATTGCTCTCATGAGATGGCTTTTCCTGAGGAGAAAGCTGTGTTGGGCTGTTGATAGTATGTTGAAAGGGCTTCCAGTGTGATGGGAGAGGGAAAGCCATCCCCATTTTTACTGGGCTGTGATCTGTAAATGGCACAACAGACTAGCATGCAACCAGACACAGGCATCATTGGACAGTATAATTTCAACACTCAGAATTAGAGGTTAGATAAGATTGTAAGTTCTGGGCCAGCCTGGGCCACATAGCAGCCTAAGCATCAGGGAGAGACCCTGACCTAATCAATCAATCAATCAAAAGAAAAATGAAACGATCTAGAAATGTCTTTAAGAAATAAAGTGCTTTAAAGTAATAATAGGATGGTTTTATTTTTGTTTTGTTTCTGTTATTCTAGAAGTGTTACCTTCACTTCCTGACATTATTATATCATTTTAAGTCTTTAGACATAGCCTGTGTCAGCTCATCTGCTAGCATGTTCCTAGTATACAAACACTCGCACGTCTTTAAAGGACTTCAGCACATGAAGGTTCCATGGTGGTCAAATCAAAGGGTGTGTTTCTAGTTTTCAGGCTCAGATGGTTGCCCTTTTGAACCCTGTGGCTGTAGGTTCGCTTGGCTAT
Organism: Rattus rattus; assembly: GCF_011064425.1. Lineage (NCBI taxonomy): Eukaryota > Metazoa > Chordata > Mammalia > Rodentia > Muridae > Rattus > Rattus rattus. The sequence continues at coordinate 99,885,343 of NC_046161.1, forward strand.
CAGAGTAATAAGTGCCTTTTGGAGGAAAATTTTAGTAGTTTAAGGCTTTCCTTTTTTTTTTTTTTTTTTTTTTTTTTTTTTTGGTTCTTTTTTTTTGAGCTGGGGACCCAACCCAGGGCCTTGCGCTTCCTAGGTAAGCGCTCTACCACTGAGCTAAATCCCCAGCCCCTAAGCCTTCCCTTTTGTTCATAAAATCGCTTTGCTAACCAGAGGTAGTAGATGTATATGGTCTTTATATTCCAAATTTCTGTGCCATAGACAGCCTGAAAATATGATCTAAGTGCTAGAGAGATAATTCAAGTGTTACTATAAGCACATGTTGCTCTTGCAGAGAACCCAGATCAACTCCCAGCCACCACCACGTGGTGATTCACAGCCATCTGTGACTCCACTTCCAGGGGATCAGGTAGCATCTCCTGACCTTCACAGGCCTCAGGCAGTCACGCAGTGCACACACACACACACAGGGGTGGAACTCTCAGCATAGAAGAAGCAGAGCTTGGGTTGTAGCTTTAAGTAATTTACTTTCCTTAACCACAGTCCTTTTGTGCTAATCATCTTTGATTGGGCCAATTAGGAAGAAATGTTTTAAGTACAACAGTTTTCTATCACCTTGAAAGTTAATTAGAAACAAGTAGTCATTATTAGGGCCTACCACAGAAATTTGATTGCCACCCAGGGATCTGTGTTTTTGTTGTTTCTTTTATTTATTTTATGTATATAAGTGCTCCATCTGCTTATATACTTCTTGTCAGAAGAGAGCATTGGATCCCAGTATAGATGGCTGTGAGCCACCATGTGGTTGCTGCGAATCGAACTCAGGACTCTGGAAAGTAGACAGTGCCCTTCCAGTCCCCAGTTCCTGATGGCTCTAACCACTGAGCCATCTCTTTAACCATTTTTTTTTTTTTTAATAATTCCTTTTTATTTTTTATGGGCATCAATGTTTTGTTTGCAGGTATGTTTTTATTGAGGGTGTCTGAGCCCCTGGAACTGGAGGTACGGACAGGTGTGAGCTGCCATGTGAGTGCTGGGAATTGAACCAGGGGACTCTGAAAGAGGAGCCAGTGTTCCTATGAGCCATCTCTCTAGCCCTGCATCTGTGTTTTAGCTCTAGATTATATACTCTAGTGATATTTGCCCTGATTTAAGACTCCCTGTGTAGTCCTTGTCCCATCTGGTTCTGGTGTTGGTGGACCTCTGTCATCCAGTTGTTGCAGTGGTGCTCTGTTCCTCCTAGGCTATGTTCTGCCCAGCCACGTGACTGAAGAGATGCTGTGGGAATGCAAGCAGCTTGGGGCACATTCCCCTTCTACACTGCTGACCACCCTCATGTTCTTCAACACCAAGTAAGTACTCTAGGAGCTACTACAGGCCTCCACCAGTAAAGACAGGCAAACCCAGGAGGACTTCTGCACTCCTCTGATACATTTGAGAAATGTTGAGCTAGTCTGAGTTCCAGTTGGCCACATTAGGGTGTGGTGAATGGTAAAGTGCAAACAGCCTTACCAGACCCCTCAATCTATATTGATATGGTTCTTCTCTGGACAATGTGCTCGAGCACGGCCCACCTAGATCCCGGGAGTGAGGAGTGTTCATTCTGAGTCACTGATGGGCAGTCGGTGAGTTATCGTCTCCTCCTGGCCTCCCTCTCTTTTCTTTGCCTTGTACTTGTGGTCCAGGTACTTCCTGTTGAAGACAGTAGATCAGCACATGAAGCTGGCGTTCTCCAAGGTCCTCCGACAGACAAAGAAGAGCCCCTCGAATCCTAAGGATAAAAGCACTAGTATCCGCTACCTGAAGGCCCTCGGAATACATCAGACTGGCCAGAAAGGTAGGGATACCAGGCAAAAGTGCTTATCGTGTGCTGACTTTGTCCTATGGGAATGTGTGTGCAAGTTGAGGTTCTCTGGGCAGAAATTATCCCCGTCCTTTTTCTTGACGAAAAACTCTGAGCAGTTCTCATAGATAAGGGCAGCACAGCTGTTTCCCTCTCAGCACTTTCCACTCCTCATCCCTTTCCTCTCTAACCCAGCCTCTCTCTCCTGGGGTGGCTGAATGCCTAAAGTTAGTATGTAGGTTTGCATCACCATGCCAGGTCTGTCCTGTGTGTGTGTTGGTGTTTGTTTACCCCACACGCATGCTTGTCCTTGGCACAGGTGCCACCATACACATGGTTGGAGGATAACTCAGTTTTCTCTTTCTTTGTGTTGAATACTGGGTATTGAACTTGTTCTTTTGTTGTTTTTTTTTTTTTTAAATAGTTACAGATGACATGTATGCAGAACAGACAGAAAATCCAGAGAACCCATTAAGGTGTCCCATCAAGCTCTACGATTTCTACCTCTTCAAATGGTGAGGAGGCTTTGTACACTAACTATACCTGTGTGTGTGTGTTTTTGGGAGTATGACCTTGAACTCCTGATTCCAGACTAGAATGACAGACTGCCTCCCCATGACTGACACAATAGAAATACCTCTGGGCAGTGGTGGGCCACCTCTTCAATCTCAGTACTGCAGAGGCAGAGGCCAGGCCCTCACAGAGAAACCCTGTCTTGAAAACAACAAAAATAATAAAGATGAACACAGATAGTAAAAGAGAAGTGAGGGGTGTTGCTTAGGATTAGATTGATTGTCTGGTGTGCCCTGAATTGAGTCCCCAGGACTGCCAAAGAAGTAACTTTTGAGTTCCAAAACAAACTCTTCTTTAAAACCCAGGTTATCCTGAGGCTCACTTCACTTAGATCAGGTTGGCCTGAGACTTGAATTCACACAATCTACCTTCCTCTGCCTCTTGAGTGCTGGGAGTAATGGTCTGTTCCACCACACCTAGCCAAAGAAATAAGGTTTGTTTGATTTGCCAAAATGTGTAATTTATACACCACCATATATAGAAGGGATCTTGAACTTTGATAGCCACTTCCTTTGAGACATTGTCTCTTCTACATAGCTTTGGGTTGCCTGGAATTCATTCTGTAAACCAGGCTGGCCTCAAACTCACTGCCTTTGACAGTGCTGGGATTAAAAGTCTGCATCAAGGGCTGGGGATTTAGCTCAGTGGTAGAGCGCTTACCTAGGAAGCGCAAGGCCCTGGGTTCGGTCCCCAGCTCCGAAAAAAAAAACCAAAAAAAAAAAAAAAAAAAAAGTCTGCATCACCATGACAGGCTCTGACAGGATTTTTCATAGAGGAGCTATACAGGTACAGAGGTTTTTTTTCTTTTAAAATTATATAGTGAGAGGTTGGGGATTTAGCTCAGTGGTAGAGCCCTGGGTTTGGTCCCCAGCTCCGAAAAAAAGAAAAAAAAAAAATATATAGTAAACATGGTCCACTACTCTGGCTCAATTTGTTACTGGTACCATCAGCATAAGGGTGTGGGGGTGTTCCTTTAAGTTTCTGATTGTTTTCTTGTCACAGCAGGTTGGCACATTCTTTTCTTATCAATGTCAGAAGAACTGTTGTGGTTATGGGTCTTTGTACTTTCATTAGAATAAAACCTTTGGTCATTCCTCACTATTCTATAAAAAACACACAATGATCCTCTCATGTACTTGCATTGCTAGTTCATGTCTGCTGCTTTAAAAGCCGGTACCCATACTTTACGTCCAAGGGTGTTAAGTTTTCTCTTTCCTCGACATTAGTAGCTCAAATAAATATTCAGATTGCCTGCCTTTGTTCTCTGTCAGGAACCCACCCACTTACTTAACATCTGTACCTAAGATAGAGCTGCCACACACTCATTAAATCTTTGAAGGGGTGGGTGAGTGGGGTGTTAGATGGGCTGAGTGTGCTGAGGACTACAGAGGGGCAGCACTGTAGGCAAAATGAGCCCAGAGAAGATGGTTGTTGGTGTTTGCTGCTGAGTTGTAAACAAAGTGATTAAACAGCTGGAGCTCGGTCTTCTAGATGGTGAGATCTGCTGCAAATGGGGTAGATAGACTCAGAGGAGTTCAACCTGAGATTGTGTTTTGGAGGCAAACCAGAAGGGTTAAAATGTTGCTGTTACTTACTGAGCTCATTCTTCAGCCCCCAGAGTGTGAAAGGCCGAAATGACACCTTTTACCTGACTCCTGAGCCCGTTGTGGCTCCCAACAGCCCGATCTGGTACTCAGTCCAGCCTATCAGCCGAGAGCAGATGGGACAGATGCTGACCCGGATCCTGGTTATACGAGAGATTCAAGAAGCCATTGCCGTGGCCAACGCAACCACCATGCACTGAGGTGCCTCAGCCACAGGAAAAAAAAAAATCCAGGAAAAACCAGACAGACTTTTACACTAAAGGAGAGGCCTCCATTTTTTTTCTTTTTCTTTTTCCTTCAATTCGTAGTTATAATGCTTTTCAGGCGACTTCTGTTAAAAATGTAAAGACAATGTTGCCCTCTGCATCTTCATAAAATGGGCAGACCCCCTGGTTCATGGGTATATGGTTTTCCTAGAACTTGATGTCCTAGGAAGTGGTTGGCTTTTTCCTTTCTTTTCCTTTTTTTTTCTTTTGTCTGGGCTGGAGTATGGGGAAAGGGACTTGGACTGTATGGAGAAATATAGGCCCTTCCCTTCCTCAAGGAAGATGGAGCAGCTGATGAATCAACCCTCCTGCAAATCCCCACCTTTCACTCTGGACCGGCAGGCTTTACTGACCACTCGGAGCCACGATTTTTCTTTTTCTTTTCTTTTCTTTTTTTTTAATGCTCAGACATAAACTTAGCATCTTGATGGAATAAAAATGAGGGGAACTTCAATTATGATTTTTATTAAAGACAATTTCTATTACACCCTTCTTTATGACAAGTGACATAGATGTTAAAGTAAAAACTTTACCATGCTTTTTTTTTTTTTTTTTTTGGCCTAACATTGAGGCCTTAAACCTGAGGCTCCTGTGCCTGATGGAATTCTTGTAATATACACTTGTGTATCATATAAAGATACCACTCTTTCTCTTATGTATTCTTATTCTAGTTGTTTATTAAGAATGACAAGCACGTCTTTTCAACAAGCTACTGGAGAATGTGTCTTTATTTGGGGGAGGAGCTTTGCGGGGGAAGTGGAGACAAAATTGAATGGGCCTGGATCTCTGGGGGAGGGGCGCAGACAGGGCTGGGACGGATCAGCCCTCTGGCCTTGGTCCCTGTAAACGGGATAAGCACGCGTTTATCCTCCGCTAGCTCCGCCTCTACAGGGCGTGGCACCATACGCACGCCCTACGCCCCGGCGTCAGTGACGCACGCGACGTGTGACGGAGTAGTCTAGTTTATATTGGCGCGGTCCAGAAGGCAGAGGCCTCTGCGGCGCGGTCCTCGGAGGCACGCGTCCGTGTTCCTCGTTGGTCATGGCGGACTACCTGATTAGCGGAGGCACTTCTTACGTGCCAGACGACGGGCTCACCGCACAGCAGCTCTTCAACTGCGGGGACGGCCTCACCTACAAGTGCGGGTCTAGGGCACTATTGTGGGCGAGGAGAGGGGGGCCGCATGCCGGCGAGAAGGCCGGATGAGGGAGGGCTTCGCTGAAGCTCTACGGATGGGGAACAGGTCCCGGCAGTTACCTATCACCGGAGAATAACTTTGACATTGGTGGAGCAGGGGCTGGGGTGGAGCGAGTGCTCTCAATAGTCCTTAAGACTTGAGTCTTGAGACTCGGTTCTCTGGATATATAGAATTGTTACGTGTGCAGTAGCACTAATGACACCTCGGTGGCATCCAACCAGTGGCATCTTGCTTGTGCCACACGTGCTCAGCAACTCCCTCAAGAGTTTTAGGGGATGATGGGTGGAGTTGAAGTTTCTTGGTGTCACAAGACTGAGAGTCCTGCCCATTTCCCTCTTCCAGTGACTTTCTCATTCTTCCTGGATATATCGACTTCACTGCGGACCAGGTGGTGAGTATACTAAGGTAGTGGGTTTTCTGTTGTGTTTTCGAGACAGCCTACCGATGTAACTGTGGCTGCTCCGGAACTGGTTAGGTTGACCAGGCTAACACCTAATTATTAGTGTCAGACCTCTGTCTGGTTTCTGAGTGAGTACTGGTATTAGAGTAGGCAGGTCCCACTATGCTCACGCTAGGAACTGAGTTGGTAAACATCAAGGGGAGGGGTAAGATGCTGTCTGTTAACGTGAACTCCTGCACCAGACGGGCTTGGGTGCATGGGGTAGTCTCAGTGGAATGGTCTTCCCGGAGATCATGCGGATCACCCAGGGCTCCTGTTATGGACGCTGTATTTTCTTTTGCTGGTCCTTTATCTCCTCAGGACTTGACCTCTGCTCTAACCAAGAAGATTACTCTGAAGACCCCCTTGGTTTCCTCACCTATGGACACTGTCACGGAGGCTGGAATGGCCATCGCAATGGCGGTGAGGCTTGTGGGCCATGGGTGCCGTCTTATAACCAAAGATTACACCTCTTAGTTTATCACTTGTGTGTGTCTCTTGTAGCTTACAGGAGGCATTGGCTTCATCCACCACAACTGCACACCTGAATTCCAGGCCAATGAAGTTCGGAAAGTGAAGGTTAGAAGGGCAAAAATCATGGCCAAGAGTTCCTAGGAATTACAGGCGTGGGGTGGGAGTGGAGGGTTTGTTTTGCTAATCGTCCTTTCCTCGTGCTGTGAGGTTCAGTAAAGGAAGACCTAGACCCCATGTCGTAAGCTGGTGCACAGTGCTTCCAGAGCACCTCTGTCCTTGTTTGAGGGTTTGATTTGGTTCTGTGGCTCTGCTGTACAGGACAGTTAGGCATGGGCCTGATGACAGTGATTTCAAAGATGCAGTGACCTTCTCACCATACCTTCCAGAAATATGAACAGGGATTCATCACTGACCCTGTGGTCCTTAGCCCCAAGGATCGTGTGCGCGATGTTTTTGAGGCCAAAGCCAGGCATGGCTTCTGTGGTATCCCCATCACAGATACCGGCCGGATGGGGAGCCGATTGGTGGGCATCATCTCCTCGAGGGACATTGACTTCCTCAAGGAGGAAGAGCATGATCGCTTCTTGGAAGAGGTAGGTGCTGCTGCCTGAGGAGAAACCAAGGTCTAAACTACTTCATTGCAGTTTCTGCATCCCTTTCCCTGCAGGGACTCTGGTGACTAAATGTCGGCTAACATTTGTGCTTCCTTTTCTTCCCTGTGCTCTTCTGTGGTCCTTCTCTAGATAGGTCGTTCCCTATCCTGTGATCTTCAGAACAGCTACTGAGTGCCTGTCAGGAGGGGTGGTTTGGGTCTATGTATGTGATCATGGTGGCCTTTGATAGTTTAGTATGGCTGTGGGCAGGGGGGGATCCTGGTCTTAACTGGTCTTTGCCTCATGACTAACCCTAGATCATGACTAAGAGAGAAGATTTAGTGGTAGCCCCTGCCGGCGTCACTCTAAAAGAAGCAAATGAAATTCTGCAGCGCAGTAAAAAGGGTGAGTCCTAACCTAAGGGTGGGCAGGGGCTCGGAACGTATATTCAGGACCCTGACTCATGTCCTGCTGTCTTCAGGAAAGTTGCCCATTGTGAATGAGAGTGATGAGCTGGTAGCCATCATCGCCCGGACAGACCTCAAGAAGAATCGTGACTACCCACTGGCTTCCAAAGATGCCAAAAAGCAACTACTGTGTGGGGCAGCCATTGGCACCCATGAGGATGACAAGTATCGGCTGGACTTACTGGCCCTTGCTGGTGTGGATGTGGTAGTTTTGGTAAGCTCCAGTAGAGGTGGGGTGGCTCTCTACAGGTGCTTTGCGGTATCATGGTGTATCTAGAACTTCCTTTCTGTTCTAGGACTCTTCCCAGGGAAACTCCATTTTCCAAATCAATATGATCAAGTACATCAAGGAAAAATACCCCAATCTCCAGGTCATCGGAGGCAATGGTAAGAGAGGACAGGACTAAGTGGGCGATGGACGCACGCTTTCCTCCCACCCGGACCCTCATTTCGCCCTTCTGTTTCACTGTAGTAGTCACTGCTGCTCAAGCCAAGAACCTCATCGACGCAGGTGTGGACGCTCTGCGAGTCGGCATGGGAAGTGGTTCCATCTGCATCACCCAGGAAGGTAAAATTATGCTCTGACTGGGGCCGGCGGCTCTTAGGGGAACTACACTTGAGTCCTCCAACATGGGCAACTCTAGGGCCAAACCGGCCTCTTGGATGGGTGACATGGCTGGAAGCAAGACAAGTTCTTGTCATCACCTGCCACTCCCTGCCTAGCCTGGCCTCCTTGCTCCTGCTCTGTGCCCTCTCTAAACTCTGGTCTGTTTGTTTTATTTAGCGGCTCCCAAGATCCCACCAGACATAAAGTCCCACAGCCCCAAATGCCCTTCTACTGTCTCGGGCTGCTATAGTAAGTCCGGCCCGGCCCACTGGCCCGGCCCAGCTGCCCACTGCCCGGCTGCTTGGTTGACTGTAGCTGTAGCTCCCAGGGTTTGTGGTGCTGTTGGGTGGGCAGGGCAAACAGATGTACAGACCATGGTTTGGGGGCTGCTTGAGATCACAGCTCCTTCCTAGGGTGCTCTTGGAGCAGGACCTCCTTCCTGAGGCAGGCCCTGCTCTGTCCACATACTCTCCAGTAGGCATGGCTCAACCACCACTATTTGAACTTGTTCTCTTCTCTGTTACTCCTGCCCTGATCTTGCCTGAGCTGTTCACTATGCAGGAAAGGCAAGGCCTTGACTTGGCGTCTCTAGATACTAACTGCACGGTGACTCTAGCCCCATCTGATACCAGCTGGGCGGGGCTTCCCGGCTGCTATAAGCTGCATGTGCCTGAGGCTGCTCTGGGCCCTGCACACATGCACGAGCACAGACAGAGGTGAGAGCAGAACAGTGTGTACTGTTTAAGGCAGATGGGTAGTAGTCATCCCAAACACATCTCTTCATCAGCTATCACTCGGTGTAGGTCTTTCAGAGTCCTGTGAGTGGCCCCTTGTATCCCCATCCCATCTGTCTGTCCCTCCATCTCTCGACAGTGTTGGCCTGTGGGCGGCCCCAAGCAACAGCAGTGTACAAGGTCTCTGAGTATGCCCGTCGCTTCGGTGTCCCTGTTATTGCTGATGGAGGAATCCAGAATGTGGGTCATATTGCCAAAGCTTTGGCTCTTGGGGCCTCTACAGGTGAGACCTAGTAATCTTGGGGCCTGGTGGGGTCCCCTTTCATGCACTTCTCAGATTCTGCCCCTAGCTTACTTGTCTGTCCACAGTCATGATGGGCTCCCTCTTGGCTGCCACCACTGAGGCCCCTGGTGAGTACTTCTTCTCCGATGGGATCCGGCTGAAGAAGTATCGTGGTATGGGCTCTCTTGATGCCATGGACAAACACCTCAGCAGCCAGAACCGATATTTCAGGTAGGACAGGCAGACAAGTCAACCCACCACATCCTGCATTGGTCTCACTCCTCGGCAGTTTTGTTCATGTCCTGCCTCTTCCAACAGTGAAGCTGACAAGATCAAAGTGGCCCAAGGAGTTTCAGGGGCAGTGCAGGACAAAGGGTCTATCCACAAATTTGTCCCTTATTTGATTGCTGGCATCCAGCATTCCTGTCAGGACATTGGTGCCAAGAGCTTGACCCAAGTCAGGTGAGCTTGGGTAGCTGGGACTTCAGTAGAGGGAGTGGTGCCCGGTCAGCTACTGTCTGCACCTAATGCCTGCTGCTTTTCAGAGCCATGATGTACTCGGGGGAACTTAAATTTGAGAAGAGAACGTCCTCAGCTCAGGTGGAAGGTGGCGTTCACGGCCTCCATTCGTAAGTAGCCCAGTGCTTGGGTGGAAGCCTCTGCCTACCTGAGACATCTTCCTTCCTCCTAAACTCAGCTGCCTTCTCCCTACAGGTATGAGAAACGGCTCTTCTGAAAACAGGTCCAGTATATGCCTTGAATTTTTCAATAAAAGTTTGAAAAAACAAGTGGCAACTGATCTTTGAATTCTTTTCGTTCTCACCACCATCACACATGTTCAGAGTACGATCTCGTTTGTGACAGCCTTGGGCCATGCCATGTGTAGTTCAGACCTTAGTTCTACTTCTAAAGAAGTCAGAAAAGCTACTGGGGTCTCCTCAAATCTGTACATGAGCAAAGTAGATAGTGAACACTGCATCCTGGTTTTTATGGGTTCAGGGAATCCCTACATTGTCTGAGTGAAAACAACCCTTACTTCCCCTCTTCCCCAGTCACCAGCCAAACCCAGCAACACAACATATAAGAAGAGCATAAATTATTATCCTGGGTGAGCATGACAGCTAGGTGTGCCAAAAGGGGAAGTAGGGAAGGCACGGGGAGACCACGCAGCACAGTGCCCTCCTTGACTGTTCCGGATGGTTCATTCTGTGGTTTGACCGGAAGACGCAAGTGCAGTCTCTCCAGGAGGGGGGATGAGGACAGCTCCTGTCACTCGACCTTCGTGGCATAGGAAGTTGAAGGTGGCACAGGCGTTGGGCTGCAATGACAACAGAATTAGCATGCCTGGGCTGAGTAGGCCTCAACTAGGTAGAGTTTTCATGTCCAAAGACCTACCGTGTCCTGTATCTCCACCGCAATTCCCCGCTGCCTCATGGCCTGCAGGACTTGAGAGTGCAGCCGCTCAGTCTTGTTTCCGGTGCCCACCACAACAATCTCTAAGGAAGGTGTAGGCAACCAAATGTTGAAGGTCTGATACAGAAGGTACCACCTGGGACCCAGTGCTCCCTCTGCCCCATACCTATCCTAGGTTCCAGCATCCAGAAAATCGAGAAGCTCTCTTCAGTGATATCCTGATGAGATCCCACCTGTATGGAAGCAGGGGCCATTCAACACGTCAAATCTATACACGCTTTACTCAGCGGCACAATAAAGCTAAATTTGCTAAGAGGGAGTGGCTTTTGGCACTACGTATAAATTGCAATTTATAGGGGAAGGCTCACGTTCCACTGGACCACGGTCCGTGGGAGCAGCGCACAAGGTCCAAACACGCGGTTTCCGTTGATAGTGAAACCTCTGCTATTGTAGCTGTCGATGTATACGGCCTGAGGGAACTCGTTTTGCAGCAAAGAGATGCGCGTCCGCTGGTATAACTCATCGTCCGCCGGAGAGAGCCGGTGTCCCCGACTCGGGCTCCTCCTGCGGAGGTCTAAAGTCAGGAGCTCATGGCCAGGCCGTACTACTGTGCGGGACTGAAAGGTCGGAGGCCACGTGGTCAGAGGCTGGACAAGGGATGCTTACCACAGCCGATCGACGTACCGACCGAGCGGCGCAGGTCGCGTTCGGTAAAGGCAGCGAAATCCTAGAGCAGTGGCCATAGCTGCAACGGCGCGTAATGACCCGGTCTCAGGGGCAGAGTTGTCTGTCTCAAAGCTGCCACAGCGCCCCCCTGCGTCCCGGAGGGCACCGCGCACCTTGGCTGTCGCAGTGGGCCAGAACAGAGCAGAGCCTCTGTCCCCTGGTGCGGTTCTTGTGTCAGCACCTGTCGCCCACCCCGCCCCAGGACTCCTGCGACAGTCCCTAAGGAGGAGGGGGGAAAACACCTGCTAGTACGGGTGCCCTCAGGGTATTGTTTAGGCCACCGCCACGGCCTGTTCCTCGGATTCTCAGCCATTATTCGGGCTCCCAGGGACCAGGGCGGGGCAGCTGCGCACCTGGTCCTGTTATGAACACCTGGCCAGGGTGTGGTGCCAGCCTCCAGGCCCTTAATCCCAGGCTTTGGAGAGCCGGGCTCTGAGGGCGGGGCGGATGGCTAAGGTTTCCCTAGCTAGTCTCGAAATCGCTGCTTTCCCCAACCGTCACCCTCGCGACCGTTGGCGATGGCGCAGCGCTCCATGAGAGGCGTGGCCGAGAGTGGATTGGTTTCCCGGCAGCGCGAGGGGGTGTGGCCAGATGGTTTCTCCTTAAAATGGCTTCAAGTCTGGGGACAGCTAGAGCCAGCGGAAGGGCACGCCGTGGCAGTGCTGGAGTAGCTGTTCGGGTGGAACTGACTGGGCCAAACCGGACCAGACGTGAAGTAGACAGCGCCTGGAGCACCACCCGGTCCTCGCGCGCTCTGCGTACGCGTACCGAGAGTCTCCCTCCCCCTATCTTGAGCTGAGTCTAGGGCCTACTGGCGCATGAGTCCTTGGCGTCCCGCGGCATGGGCATCTCTGCGCACCGGCTCTGTCCTGGCCTCAGAGGAACTTTGTCGCGTTCTCTATCCGCTGGACTAGACGGGTGGGATGCTCAACACTATTGGGGCTCGGTTGTGGGGTTCTTGCAGGGCCGGTTGCAATGGGTTTGGGGGAGGCTGTCCTGCCGCTGCTATGTGGGCCAGTTTGGCCCCTGGCACTTCGTAAGCTGGCAGCGTCACCGGACAAAGGGTCCTAAGCTTTGGGGTGTCCCAGAAGTGGGCACATGGGTTTACTTCCTCTCGAGTCCCACGGGATCGCTTTCCCTCTTGACGGATTCCGAGCCTGCCCGGTACAAGTGGCTCCTGCCTGGGACTCACAGGGCTAATCCTGCCCTTCTGATCTAATCCGGATCAGGACCTCGTCCGGGGGGATGCCCCCACCTTCTATTGTTCTGGGGCCCAGGTGAGCGTCTCATGGTCACTAGACTGGTTTAAAACACCTACTCCTAGTCAGCCCACTGGGAAGGGATGGGCGGGTTCCGGTTTGGCCTCTGGGCGAGTGACCTGGGGAGCAAGAGCCCTCCTCCAATGGCTGGACAGCGGGCAACGGAATCCCAAAAGCAGCTGTTGTCTCCAGAGCATTCCAGCTGCACTTGGATTTCGTTCCCTGCTCTCCTGCCTGAGCAGCGCCCTGGCCCAGATAAGGTGGTCTCTATCCTCAGAAACACTACTGGGCCATTCTGATCTCCATCTCTCAGGTGCACCCCCAGGCTGATGGTGACAGGCAGAGACGACGAAAAGAGCTCAGGCTGATGGCCCTCTCTGGAATCCCTGGAGAATTCTGACGAGGGAGGTCCTGGGTCCTCTCTGTAGGGCCGCAATGGCGGTGAGTCCCACAGGGCCGCCCAGCCCGCAGCTCGCTAAAGATAGCTCTTCACTTCCTGGGGAAAAACCACCCCAACCGTCTTCATGGAGGGAGAGTAGCAAAAATCACCAACTTTGCCAGTGCGTCCCAGCCCTGGTAGCAACTGAACCCACAGCATGGAAAGTGCTTTGGAATGACACGATCACTCCCGTTGAGTGGGCACCCAAGAAGCCATCGGGAATATCGTGTCCTCCCAGTGCTCTTTCGGCACCTCCCAAACAGGGCCTCATAGCCCTGGCCTGGCCGAACTTTTCCTATCTCTAGATTTCACTCCTCTCCAGAGCAAAGTTCACCAGTTGGATTCATTCATTACTGGGGGAAGTGAAGTTTTACGTTCCTCTGAAACGAAAGCATTTGGACAGACAAAAGCTTTCCTGCCACATGCTCCACCTGAGATCTGCTTATTTGAGTCTTCTTTTTTTTCACATTTCATTGTCTTAAACTGGCCAGTTGCCTAAAGACCCAGCCGGCAACACCAGTTTAAAGGAAAACCATTAAAGGCCAGTAGTTCTGGAAATTATGATGACTCTTAATTCCTCAGGCATCAAGATGGGCAATTCTATCAGATAGGGCTTTTACTGAGAATAAAGACATCCCATACCGCACCCGAGGAAAGACGTGCCAATAATATGAAAGAACTCAAATTTTGTTTCTTTACTTTTTCAAGTAGGCGGTAAAGGGTCTTTAAGGAGTGGTGGCGCACGCCTTTGATCCCAGCCAGCATTCAGGAGGTAGAGGCAAGTGGCTCTCTGAGTTCAAGATCATGCTGGTCTACAAAGTTGAGTTCAAGGACAGGCATGGCTACACAGAAAAACCCTGTCTCGAAAAACAAAAAAGGTGTCATTAATGGTAAAGCTTTCTTCCTTAGACATTTCGTCTAGTGCGTCTGACCTTTAGTTTGTTTAAATGGTGCGGAAAAAAAGCACAAAGACGTGAAACTTTGGTGGCAATGTACTAGTCTTGACTGGTAACAAAGATCCGTTACCAAATTTATAATTCGGGGTGACGATTAAAAAGTAAAAGGAAAAAAGGACCCTCAGATTTGGGGGCTAGGGCTCACGAATACAGGAAAGGCCATCGGGAGGGAGAGCTAGAGGCGTGGGTAGAATGTAAGCTCACTTAGCATGCTAGAGCGCGCAGGTCCACTGGGGAGAGTCCACTGCCGGATCCCCGCCCCCGCCAAGCGAACCTCCCGGAAGCTCTAAGGATAACTTACTTCCTGTTCCACTTACTCTTCCGGTCGCCATGGCGACCGGGCGCCTTGGGGTTGGGGAGACGCTGCAGGCCCTTAACGCCGCTGTAGGGCCTGGTAGCCCGGTGTGGTTTAAGGAAACGCATGCCCGACACCTTCGTGTCCGAGACTTCTTGGCACCACGAAGCGCGCTACAGGCGCGCTTCAGGGACGGGCAGGTGGGTGCGCGCCGGTCGGGCATGTCTAGCCGGAAACACGGAACTACGGTCCACTTTACCCACACATCTGCCTGCAGGTGCCAGAGTGCGTGTTCCGGGCGGTCTCCTGCCTGCAGGGTCCGGGAGTGGCCCCTGTTCTGCGTTGCGCGCCCACACCCGCGGGCTTATCGCTCCAACTACAGCGGCCCGCAGTCTTCGAACATGTACTCGGTGCCCTGGCCTCCTATGCTACTCCTGCCAAACCCGCCTCACCAGGCCCGCGCGTTATCCTACACTGCCCGGCACTGCGCTGTAATCCAGATACGCTCCGATTGAGCCAGCTGCGTGCTGTGCTAGTGGCCGATCACCTAGTACGGGTGCTGCGCGCTCACGGGTGAGTGTTCGAGGCTATAATGGCAAAAGACTGAACCTTTGGGGACAGAAAAGGGGGGGAGTCATGGTTATCTAAGCCTGGTTCGCAGGCCGAGACAGCCTCCCTTGCTTTGCAGGGTACGTGTGTGCACAGTGCCCCCGGTGCGGGACCCACACATGTCAACTTTCCTCCAGAAACTTCGAGTGGAATGGCCCTCTGCCTCAAAGAACACCTCGACCGAAACACTGAGGACCTGTGTTCTTGCAAAGTTTAATGTTTCTAAGGAGGAGACACTGCCCCCTGGCGTCCTAGGCCGACTGTGTCTGAAGGAACTGGTAGAACAGAGACATGCTGCTGGCTATGACCCCAGCATAGATCACTGTTTGGGTAAGACAAAAGCCAGGACATGGGTGGGCTGGTCTCTCTGCACTGCCAAGCACTTCAGCTCTGTTTTCTGTAGTGACTGAAGATCTGCTCTCTGTGCTGTCTGAGCTGCAGGAGGCTGTGCGCCATTGGCCAGAGGATGGCCACCCCACTCCGGTTAGTGGCTCAGTTGTGACCTCTGCCCAAACTGGTTTTGCACATCTGTATAGTAACTGTCCTATCTCTGTTCAGGTTGGGGGTCCAGATGCTGGTGTAGATGACTGTATGGTGTTACATGTGGTGAGCTGTGAAGAGGCATTCCAGCAACAAAAGCTGGATCTGCTTTGGCAGAAGGTGGATGACCAGGCTCCTCACAGGCAGGTTGGTTACCAAAGGTAAACCACCTCCCAGCTCAGACGGCCCTTGAAACCCAAAACGCCTGACGTGTCCTTAGGGGCCCCCACGGCAGTTGCAAGTGTCCTGTGACTACACAGTTTTAAGAGAAAGTGTGACTGTGTCTTGAGGTACTAAGTAAGGCTGGTGGGTTACAGATTGGGAAAATCAAGGTAGAGAAGCAACTGATGATGTAGTTCCGTGGAGGCAGGAGGACAGTGCCCACTGGGCTGAGCCCTTCCAATCTTTCACAGAAGCACCTGGTGTGTGGCCCAGTGAAAGTAGCTGGTGTGCCTGGCACCCAGATGACCGCCCCCGAGTACCACAGGTGAGTTTGGAAGGGGTGCCCTCCACAGCCAGGACAGCGGAGAGGTAGGTCCAGCCTTCACTGGGACCTTGCTTACTGGTTTGCTTGCTTTTCTAGGCTCCGACATGCTCAGGTGTGCAAGGCCTCAGCCCAGAAGCATGGTGGAGACTTGGCACAAGGTATACCTAGGAGAACCGGCTTGTGCCCTGAAGTAGTAGGCCGTGAACACCTCTACCCTGTGTTGTCTTCACTGACTGGCCTGTTTCTCTCACCCAGACCCGGCCTGGACCGAGACATTTGATATTCTGTCCGTGGCCACCATTAAATTTGAGATGCTAAGCACAGCTCCACAGGGCCAGGTAAGCCTAGGGTGCCCCCAGCACTAAGGCTGAGGAGGCATTGTACAGAGCCAGTGCCCTCTGCAGCTACATTCCCATTCCCCAGCTCCTCCTAGCCCACAGCACCATCTCCACAAAGGGCACGAAGAGTGGGACGTTTGTCATGTATAACTGTGCCCGCCTTGCCACGCTCTTCGAGGGTTACAAACACGGAATGGAACAAGGTCTGTATCCCACTTTCCCGCTCGTGAGCAGTCTGGATTTCTCATTACTCCATGATGAGGTGAGTGTTACTCGATGAACGGCCACAAGCAGAAGGCTTGGGCTGGTCTTCCGAGCACTCTTGTCTCCCACAGGGTGAGTGGCTGCTGCTTTTCAACAGTGTCCTTCCCTTCCTGGACCTCCTGAGCCAGACTGTGAGCCTGGCTAGCACCCCAGGGCTCCACATCCCTGTTCGCACGGAGATGGTGAGGCACAGAAGACACTACACACACTATTCTTTATTCTGGGTTGTGACACAAGAAAAAAGACAACAGCTCAATGATTCAACCTCTGTCTCTAGGTGTGCAAGTTCCTGGTGCAGCTCAGCATGGATTTCAGCTCATACTATAACCGCGTACACATTCTAGGGGTGAGCATACAGCAAGGGAGGGTCTGTGGGAAATGTGGACAAGGGCTCGGGCTCGGGAAATGAGGATGGGCCTGGTTGCTTTTCTTTCAGGAACCTCGGCCACACCTCTTTGGTCAGATGTTTGCTCGCCTACAGCTTTTGAGGGCAGTACGTGAGGTGTTCCACACAGGCTTGGCCATGCTGGGCCTCCCTCCGCTGAGCCACATCTAAGGGCCCAATAGCTGGGAATGTTTATAAAAGCATCAACTGGGAAAACAACAAGACCTCACAGAAACCTCACAGATGTTGGGCACTTAAAGTCAGAATAAATACAGTTTCATCCTATTGTGAAGAGTGAGGCATATTCTTGGTCCACCTATGCAACACCCTACAGGAACCCATGGTACTGCCTCACCTCCTCAGAGCACATAGAGCATGACACAGACAGCTGATCCCTGCTCCGCGGTCTGTAGTCAAGCCCCAGGCTCAGTCCTCCAACCACTGGGGTAACTCAGTCATACCAGTTGTAAACCTCGAGTCCCTGACCCGCGAGAGCACAGCGGTGGCCAAACTCAGGGTTCACAGGCCAGCAGTCCATGTCCGCCACATCTGGCACGTGGTACACCGTGCTGTTCATGAAGGTGGGCTCACCATTTCCCAGACGCCAGAAGGTCAGCCGTTGGTCTATGGAGGCTGAGACCATCAGTTTGGGACTTAGGATCTTGATGCCTGTCACATGGGCAGCGTGTGCACAGGGGACAGAGTATTCATCTAGGACACATAACTGGGGCACCAACTCAGCCTCCCCACCAGCCTCCCCACCAGCCTCCCCACCAGCCTCCCCACCAGCCTCCCCATCAGCCTCT